>NC_071123.1:10899166-11207500 GCF_024256425.1 Clarias gariepinus | reverse complement strand
TTTATCATGCAATTTCCATTGTTTCCATTTGTATTTGGCGACCAGTTTATATGGCAGAGCATAACGCCAGAACCATATTAGACCACTTTTACAAACGACAAAACTGTAAGACTCACAATATCTTAATCCGTGAAATAGCGTGTTATTAGCATTGATCCATGGCACTGTCTGATAAGTGGCTTATTATCTGGGAAGTAGATTGATGCTATCTGGCTAATTCTTGCACAAGTTTAGCATATTAGAATTCATATCAGTTTAGTCACACTGCGAAATTGTTCTATTCCATTGTGAATTGCCTTTGAGGAGAGGTATGGGTTTTAGATGGTTATAAATTGTTGTTTTGAGAATTGACTTTCTCCTAGAGGTGCTCGTTGGAGTCATACACAGTGAGTATTTAAATAAAATCATACAAACATACATACAATCTGTACATGCAGCATATACATAAACAATATTTACGATCCTGTTAATGTAAATTGACTAACGCTTTTGACCTGTATATGCATGATTTTTATTTTCATCCTGTTTATATAGACTCTGGATCGAACAAAACACTGATCATGATAGATATATAAATTATATCTATATTTTATATATACATATATAGAAAGTGTTTCTATATATAAAAAACTGTCCGGATAACCACAATCATGACCAATACACAGAAAGAAATCACAGAGAAGACATGGGGAAAGCTGTTAACAGGCAAACCTCATATAAGTGAATCTGGCAAACCATGAGTTCTCATTCAGTATAATCACCACGCTACCCTTCTTGAAAGTGTATTTTCATGCACACACACACACACACAGACACACACACATGCACACGCACGCACGCATCTCTGTGTCTTGAACAAAGAGCATCCTAAGAGAGGCAATAAGAACGAAGTTAAATGAATGTACGCAACAGGTTTTATGGAGAGGAAGAGAGCTAAGGAGAAAATCCAATCATAAAGTTGCAGTGTTGTTGCACACACCCGGGCTTTGTGAAAAATATATCGGACCTTTAAACGGAATAGTACAAATATGTGTAGTCTGAAGTGACAAAAAAACACATATTTTACTAGTTGTCAGTAACTTGAAAAATCTAATCCCATGGAGTCCAACCCTAGATTTCCAGCTCATTCATGTTTCCTACACCTGCTATTTTTCTCCAATTAAACTGTATCTTCTGGATGTTATGGATTTGTCTGCAATGTGGGGTTAAATAAATTAGTCCTCGTGCACACAGAACATAGGAATTACTGAATGTAATCACTTGACAATATGAAACAATAGATTGTGTCAATCTCCAGTCAGGATTGGAAGAAAATCAGCCCTGTCTTTACCTCACACCATTCTGCATACTTACTTTAGAACACCGGTGGTGCTCTTGTTCTTGGTTTCATGTAAAAAAAAAAAAAAAAAAAAAACACGCTATACTTAATTTGCTAAGTGCTGTCAACATTTTAGCTTTTTTTTTATATAGTTTTCCCTAGAAAAAGAGGAGTTAAGTCCTAATGGCTACTAGTCAGTCTGGGTTAATTAAATAAATAAATAAATAAATAAATCAGGTCCAGTCCTGAAAAAAGATGCACAAGGTGTATAGGCAATAGGCAAACTAATACACACACAGGAAAAAAAAATGCAGTACTTTTACCTCTTTTATGGGCTGTACTAAGGCTGACATTTTAGCAATTAAAAGTGTATTTGTGCCATTTAAAGGAACACTTTACTTTAGGTGGTAAAATATGTTCTTAAAGTTAAATCGTAAAATCCTACATGTTTCTACTTTTTTTTACTGTGTGCATTATAAAGTATCCATATCATATTATGTCGCATTTCACCTCTAAAGCCAGAGTTATGAAAGCTAAACCATTACATATATTTCCCCTGCCTCTGAGTAAACAGCAGCTCCAGTACCAGCCCAGGCACAAGAATAGTCATGAAATTGTATTAGGACTGCTGTGTCTTTTGTGCATGGAAAATGGGCTAAATTGTCATCTGTAACTTAAGTTAGTATGAATGTTTCTGTTGCACACTACAGATATGTATTTAATATTCAGCTTAGGAATAATGGTTCAATTATAATGGTATATATATATATACCATTATATAGTATATGTTCATTTTTTTTTTATAAATCTCATCTCTAACACAATGTTCAGACCAGCTCTGACTGTGTTTAATTTCCACAGGTCACAGGGCCCCTTATCTTACTAACTTTGTCTGGAACTGAAGAAGGTGGGCCCCTCGAGTTCTCCCAAGTTCCCCCCCCCCCACTCCCCCCCCTCCAAACATTAACTTTTAACATAGGGGAAAACACAACTGGGGGGAAGGAACATGTGAGAGAAATGAAAGAGCCATGTGTGGAGAGGAAAGCCTTAATTTGAGGCTAAAATTAATGAGCAGCCATAAGACACAACATGGACACATGGACAACGGGATGCAAATACGTACAAGAAGTACAATGTATATGGTTATGTGATAATGTTGTGTTTAGTAGAACACAGCTGTGGTTGAATGTTAAGTGAGCTTTGTGTTTTGAATTCAGCAGCAGGTCGTCTGAAGACTCTATTTAAAAAGCAAATCTTTAGGGAAAGTTACAAATGCAATGCAGAGTTGTTTCCTCTGCGCTACAATCTTTGTTTATTATAGACATATTTTGTCTATTTTAATCATCCCAGTTTTGCTGTGATGAATCCAGAATCCTGGAGGGAAAACACTTTATGAACATTATTTGCAAATGCATCATCAGGCCTAACTCTGTTTTCCATGAAATCCTCAACATGAGCCCTATTAAAAACATGCAGTTGTGTGCTGGGGAATGGGGGAGAGAAGTGGGAGGGGGATTACTCCTACATACATCTGCTATACATATGAACATGCCTTATCCATGGACTGTGTGCTGTGAATAAAGGTTCTTCTGATCTGAAGCACTAATAATTTGATGGTTAAAATTCCAGCAAACTAAAATGGACTCTTCATCAGACTTGGAAGGGAATGGAATGTAGCAGCTCAAAGTACAAAGATGGTTACGTCAACTTAGATGACTGTTTTTTATTGTATAGATAATTGTTGGTAGCATTTTTGTTAACAATGAGTAAAAATATAATTTATCATTCATACAGTTTAAAGCTGTTTTATGCTTCTGCATGAAGTCTATTGCATAGGGGTCGCATAGCTGCATACCCTACACAGTGCTCTACTGGGTAACCTGACATGCACCTCCCCAGAAATGTAACTACATGTTGCAGTGGTGCAGACGCTCCTGGTAGCGTCACATTTTCAGCTTCTTCAATGCTTCTTTAATTTCTTTATTGTGTTAAATGTCATACTTGCATTCACCTACTGTACAGTATGTCTACATACTGTACCTACATACCCACAGCCATGTCTTGTCTCAGTAAAAGTTGAACTGTTCTTCAACATTGGCTTCAACTCCAACCAGATTCACTCAATTTCATTCACCATTTTTGTTGTACACCCCAAAAAAAAAACTAAGTGGTGAAGAGACAGTGGCATAGAAACCCCAACATCAACTAGCGACACAGATAAACCAAAGCAAATGCTTAAAATATCATAGGCCACTTGCATTGCCTATGGCAAAGACAAGTAGACTTCAGCCTTTATTGGAGAAACATCGTGAATAGGATTATCCAGGAAGGTTTTACTACAAACCAATCTAAACCATGATTGCTTTAAACTTTTTTTGAAAGATCTATTGTAACTGTTCACGGTGACAATTCAAACCTAGTCTCAGATACTGTAATCCTTTGACAAATGCTGTGGTTTCTAGCCATCTAACTCCTAGGAATGCCACTTGGACATGGATTGGGTTTGAGGGCACGTCAAATTTGTATATTCAATCATTGATTTATAAATTATGACTCTCCTGAGTTTTAAAGAGCAGCTAAATTTTAGTAGTTTCTAAGGATGTAAAGAAAAAAAAGGTATTAAGAAATTTATTACTCAACAGAGATGATTTAATGTCACATTCAAGGTTCAAGTTAAATAAGTTAAGTTCAGACTTTATCTGTCACATTACTGCACAGTGAAATTCTTTATTCTTCGCATATCCCAGCTTTGCGTTGGAAGGCAGAGGTCACAGGCAGCCATTTTTATGGCACTGCTGGAGCAGACAGGGTTAAGGGCTTTGCTGAAGGGCCCACCAGCGGCCACCTACTGTAGATGAGCTGGTCTTCAAATTACTGTCTTTCCACTAGAGGCTTTACACACTGAGCCATTGGTTGTGAGCAATTTTACTGCCCCATTTGGTTGTAAAGACTTGTTTATGGGGTTTACATTAATATATTATTAATTAAACAAATTTAGATTTTCAAAAGTTCCAAAGGTTACCAAATGAAAATAGAGGAATAGGGAAAATCATTTTTTTATTTAAATAAAATGAAATATTTTATTCACAATAAAACATAGAGAACATAACAAATGGTATGTTCTTTATGAGAAATTGCAGAATTCGAAGCACAAAATGAGCTCATTACAAATTTTATGCCTGCTACACGTCTCAAAAAATTTGGCATGGGGGCATGTTGACAATGTTTTGCCATCTTCTCTTCTTTTCAGAACAATTTAAAGACATCTGGGCATTAAGGTTATGAGTTTCTGGAATTTTGTTGTTGGTATTTGGTCCCATTCTTGAAAGATCTGGACTGCAGCCACCCCAATTCAGCACCCAGGCTCTTCTACTACGACACCATGCTGTTGTACTACAGTAGCTGCAGTATGTGGTTTTGCATTGTTCTGCCGAAATACACAAGGCCTTCTCTTTAACAGATGTCGTCTAAAACCTTTATTTCTCTTTCATTATTCATAGTGCCTTCCAAAACATGCCAGCTGCCCATACCATAGGCACTTATTAGAGATGCTGGCTTTTGAACTGAACGCTAAAAACAGGAAGATTTCTATCCACTTTAGCCTGGAGGACACGGCGACTGTCAAATTTAACTCGTCTGACCATAGAACACTTTTTCACTTTGAAACAGTCCATTTTAAATGAGCCTTGATACATGATGATGCTTCTGGACCATGTTCACATATGGCATCCTTATGGCATGATAAAGTTTAAGTTGGCATATACAGAAGGCACACCCGATTGTGTTTACCAGCAGTGGTTACTTGAAGTATTATTGGGCCCATTTAGTAATGACACAATCATGCCAATGAGTGATGCAGTGTTGCAGACAACGGTTATCCAACAAAGGACTTCAGCCTTGTCCCTAACGCTCAGAGATTTCTTCATTTTCTCTGAAACATTTGATGATGATATGCACTGTAGATGATGAGATTTGCAAAACATTTGCAATATGACATTAAGAAGCGTTGTTTTTAAAGTATTCCACAATCTTTTCATCTTTACTTCTGAGAGACTCTGCCTCTCTAAGACATTCCTTTCACAGCTAATCATGTTATAGACCTCATGCTAGATGTTGGACACTTATGGACATTATTCATCTGTTCACTCATGCACAGATGCACATACCCTGGTATGCTGTAGACCGGACAATCTTGGACATTGCACATTTGCACATGCATGCACCTTTGCACACTTTCTGGACATTTCCATTTATTTCACTTTTTATTTCCATTTAAATCTGCTATTTTGTCTTTTGTATAGATAGGTTTTATATTTTTTATATATTTTTTGAAAAAATATATATTTTGTTCTACTTTCTTATAGTTTCAGCTATTTCTTTCTTTCTTATTACTTGTAATTGTTTTAACATTTTTAAGGTCACAGGTATAAGCATTTCACTGCATATTGTACTGTGTATGACTGTGTATGTGAAAAATCTAATTTGAATTTGAATGTTTCCAGCTGAAACTTTTCAAAATGTATTGCTTTTTTAGCCTTTTGTCGGCCTGCTACAACTTTTTTGAGACCTGTAGCAGGCATCGAATTTGAAATCAGTTCATTTAGTGGATAAAAGTGTAAGATCTCTCTGTTTAAACATTAGTTATCATCTCTATGTTTTATTGAAAATAAATATTGCCTCATGTGATTTGAAAGTCTACTCGCATTCACCTCATTTTCATTTTATTCTAATTTAAAAAACACCCAAACTTTTCTAGAATTCGGGCTGTGAATTATGCAAGAAACATGATATGAGATCAACACACTCCACCAAACTACTGCCTCAGAAGAATAAACAACTAAACTGTTATCAGATAACAGTAATAATGTAGAGACATTATAGAAAATGAGTCACTGGTTTACTGGCTAATCTCATTTTCTCCAAAAAAAACACCAGAAACTACTAAAGCTTTGACGTCACATCCTAGTTTGTATGTTATTCATAGCATGATTGTGTTTGAGGGTCGTTTCAGTGATAGCAGTATTCAGAAGGACAGAACATGCGTTTCCGTGCTGCACATAAAGGCACCTTCACCATCACTGCGTCTATTTTGGTCTGATCTATGAATCCGTGCGAATCTTTATGACTGGCGAAGTGCTCTCTTCGAGCACAATTCGTGCGTTTCACGAATTGTGAACGCACCCTCCCTAAACACAGAGCAATTCCTGACAATGTCGAGGATTTGATTGAATTGTAATGAATGGATGCATTATCACCACAAAGATCATTTTGTATTGAAATCAAACAATAATTAGCTCATCCGTTTGTAAAAACGCTTTTGTGAGCCACACAGAATGCTGAAATGATATGACGTGATGGGGCTTTTAACGGAAACACAGAGCCGTCAATCCGAAAACATGAAGGAAATTAGATTCTCTCCCTTGTGTGGCTTGGAGTCACGCATAGGTGTATGTTTAGATTGATCTAAAGTCAAGAAGCATGAAGAGCATCAATGTACAGTCTTTTCTATGTAAAAAATTTGACAAATTGTATGTTAAGCCATACTCTTATCAAAAAAGGAAGTGAATGTTAATTAGGAATGGAGCAAAATCTCAAAGGACACAATGCCCAAGCTAAGATTTGTAACATCGCAGAATTTTAAATTAAATGTTGCCAAGCGATTTACAGTCCCAACGACCCCCCCCTAGCACCCCCCCTCAACCCCCCCACCACCACCACCGATCTCACTACTCTCTTTCTTACTGGTGAGTTTTAATTCTGTCCCCCTGCTGTCTGCAATAAATCTGCATGTTGAATGTTTAAAGATTAATGCCTCTCTGTTTCTCCGCATCTCTCCTCTTGCCCTCCATCACTCCCCCTCCCTCCCCCCAACTTGTGCTTTCTTCCTTCGTTCCGACAGCCAGGCAGTACCCTCACGTATGCATATGTAAATGCCTCTGCCTTTGAGCCGGCGCAAGTAATTGTATGCATTTTTAACTGGCCAATCGACTGACAGATAGGTAGAGATTGTCTTCTCTCTCGCTCTCTCTCTCTCTCTCTCTTCTTCACCTCCCCACCTCACCCCTCTCCCCCAATGCACACACACACACAGACACACTCTCTTTATTTTTAGCTCTGTGCCTCCCCCTCCAGATGCACAGGAATTATTATTTGGTGCAGGTCTGCTATGGGGCGATTAGAAACAAGAAATCTCTCTCTCTCTCTCTCTCTCTCTCAGTCTCTCTCTCAGTCTCTCTCTCTAAGTGTCTGCACTTCCAACCACTGAGGATAAACAAGTCAGTATTTTATGTTTTTTTTTTTCTATGAAATAATGAAGAAAATTACATATTTTGGAAAGAATTCCATATTTTGGAATTCACTGACCCCTTAAAAAAAAAATATAAAAGGAAAGGAACGGCTTGGATCACTGCAAAGGATGTGCCGTTGGCCTGCTAGTCCACAGTTTTGTAAATCTGATTGTATTCATCAGTGTTAGTTTCTCATCTCATACTTAAACTATACTTTCTGAACTGTCTTTCTGATGTATTTATATATTATACTGTATTATATTGTTAATATTAAGTAATTACGATTAAAGTTGGCCTTAGTACACCTACCACAAGTAGTTATGAATTTGTGGTTAAACCGATTTACTTTTGTTATAAAAACTTATTAAAATAGTTTTATACTTATAAACGAAAACCCTTTAGACTAGAAAGCCATTGCAGGTTCTGTACTGAAGGGTAGGGTTGAGAGTTTAAATCTCTGTCCTAATGTCAGAAATCTACCATCTGCCCCTTTAATAACACCCTTAACACATAATTGTACACTTGCATTGTCATAGTCATAAGGCTAATTACTAAATGAAAGCACCTAGTATCAGATAGGGCGGCATGGTTGCATAGTGGTTTGTGGTGGCATTGCAAGTCCAGGGTCGAGGGTGTCCTTTTATTTATGGGTTTCCTCTGGGTATTCCAGTTTCCTCCCACAACCTAAAGACATGTACCTTGGAATTTCCAATTTCCCCACAGTGTTGTCTTGTGATGGCCTGACACCCCTTCCAGGGTCTACCCTTCCTAGTTCCCTGGGATAGGCTCCATTCCTTCATCACCTGCATAGGAAGTGTTATAAAGAGTAAATGAATGAGTAGTATCAGATAAGTACCCAGTTCTTTGTGTTGCATATAAGCATGTTTTTTCTTTGTCATGCATAAGGACAATAATGACGTTCTTGTTTATAAAAACATGCCCTTGCTCTCCACACTCAGACCAGAAAAAGACATTATAAAACAATATTGCAGATGTTAACTGGTGTATTACTGATGGTAAATTAACAAACTTATAACTGCGTGCTGATCCGTATTGCCAGTCAGTAGCATTACAATCACAGTAATCACAGTCAACTTAGTGTGTGTGAGTTATCCTGGAGGCACATCACAAATGTGAAGAAGTTGAATGCATGAAGTTCCTATTATAAGGAATGATATAGGGATATAGGGACTGAGATTGAACAATACTAGTATAGGAGATATTATATAAAATAATTTATATAAGGAGTATTAACATGGATATGATTTGACATGTAACAGAATATAATACAATTATCAAGGCAATTTATCTTACGTTACAATAGTACAAACATTAACATTTCAAGGCATTTAACACCTAATAATTTTTTTATACTATAAAGTTCAAATCGGAGGAATAACAGGCTTACAGATGTAATTACTGTGAACATTTTAACAGCCTGTAAATGGCTTTGAAGGCAAACTCATTAAAATATTCAAGAAAACTGGTGACGGCAATACGTTTAGATTTAGCATTTTATAATAAGATACAAATGAATAAATAAAATCATATTTACACATTTAAAAATTGGTCCACAGTCCAGAAGGTTTAACAGCAGCAAGACTAAGTCATAACAACTCCAGCATCTTACAATCATCTTTATGATTTTATTAAGGTTCCTGACCAGCTTTCTTCAAGCGTGGTGAAGGAAAAAAATCATAACATTTTACAGGACAATTTTACTGCATTTTACTTCATATAAATGAAGTTCTAAGTAACAGTATGCTATCGCTGCCTCTGGCTCTAACCTAAGCCCTTTGTAGCTTTTTATATGAGCCCACTGCATGCATAGCACTAGACTGGGGTGTGAGGGCATGGAAGACTTGATGAGAGGATGCCCCTGTATTAAAAGGCTCATTATGCTCAACATGTTAGCGCATTTCCATACAGATGCCTTAGACAGAGGTGTCCAGGTGTGCATCTCCACTTGCCTATATCTGATCTCCATATCGTACACTAGAAATGGAGATGTGCACTGAACTGTTTTTTTAAACCCACTTCTCACTGCTTCTGAAGAAATTCTGACTAATTCCACCCACTTGTGTGGTTATTTTTATTTGTGATTGCCCCTGATATTTTGTAATGAATTTAGTTGGGTATATTTACACAAAATAAAGAAACAGATATAATATTGGATATTTAAAAAAGAAAGTTAGTGATTTAAACCATAGCAAATATTCAAAGGATAAAACTATTAAAATGAATGAATGATGCCTGACTGACTGACTGGCTCGCTGGCTGAATGACTGAATAAAGAAAGGAAGGAATAAAGGAAGGAACTCAGTTTACTATATACGTGGTAAACTGTCCACACCACACCCACAAGCACAATTCCATATCCCGGTTTGTTCCCATGATAATCAGGTGGTCTTTTTAGTCTCTAGGCTTTATATATGAGAACAACAGCAGCTCACTTCCAAAAATTTTCTGTTCTGGTCCCACATGATTTAGTCTCAATGCATACAAACTCATGCACACTTAAACACATCCCTTGTTTCATCTGCTCAGCATTTTCCCTGCTTTGTTATCAATATCTGAGTTTGATATCTGTGCACATCTTCATATATACACACAATACAACTTTGACATTAAATGACTCCTAAATTGCAATTACACTAAACTTGTAACTTATATATATGCTTGAAGATTTGTAATGAAAAAGTTCTATAGTGGTGTCATTAATTATTTATTCAATTATCTTTTTCAGGATATCAGGGCTCATGTAGGAACATTGGACACATTGTTAGAATATTACCTTGGATGGGATGCAAGTCAATTGGTTGGCCCAAGGCACACATACACACTCACACTTAGTAGCAATATTAGCAACTTTACAATAACTATTTTAGCTGAGGCCAGAATTATTGTTGTAAAAAGAGGGAACAGGGTGGGTAGCAGTTGGTTACATTGCTGCCTAACAGCTCCAGAGTCCTGACTTCAATCCTGAGCTGTGTGGAGTTTTACATGTCCCTCTAATGTCCAAATAAGTTTAAAACTCAGATTTTTAAGTTTTCTCCCACATCCTAAAAATAAAATAATGGACGATAAATTGCAGCAAGATGGCCTGAGTGAGGGATAGGCATCAGATCCAGAGTTTACACCCAGCTCAAACCCAGTGTTCCTGGGATAGGCTCTAGATCCACCCTGACCATGACCAAAGTTTGATGTTTTACTTGCAATTAGGCAAAGGATGAAGAGACATCTGCAAATACAATTCACATTTTACCAAAGAAAAACGTACCAAAATAATCGAGGCATATATGTTTGTTTTGTACTTTATCTATCTATGGAAACTGTATGTACTGAAATAGCATAAGAGATAGAAAAAAAGATGATCAAGAATAATGGCTTTAGCATGGCTGGTTAGTATATTGAAGAGGAAAAAATTCTTTGTCTGTCTAAGTAATTTTGTTCGGTTCTTAAAATTTGTATGCATCTATAAATATTAAAGGATATGCACTATATATACACAGCCTTACCAAAAAATAGTCACCATTTCATAAGGGACAAATTGTTGGGCTGCATCAAGCAAAGAAAACAACTAAAGAGATTTTAAGAAGGAGATTACTAGAACTGAGTTAAGAGCCATTCAACATATTATCAGAACCTGGAGGAATAGTGCTGTACCATCAACTTTGTGGGAAAAATGTTGTAGAAAAAAATCAACAGTAAAGACCATAGCTATGTTCAATAGTGCAAGTAAGAGCATTTCATACGTACACAATGGGATGAAAACATCACAGGACTGGGACTAAACAACTGTGTGGCCATAAGAAAGCCACTTGTTAGTGAGTTCTATCAGATAAAAGACTTCAATTTGCTGAGAAGCATAAATATTGGACTTGGAGCAATGGAAAAAGGTCATGTTTTCTGATGAGTCCAGATTGACCCTATTCCAGAGTGATGTGCGCATGAAGCCTGTACAAGCCCCTGGAGGCAGTGTTATGATCTGGGGATGCTTTAGGTTGGACAAGTCTAGGCTCAGCAACAGTATGTGCCAATAAAATGAAGTCAGCTGATGACCTGAATGCACTGAATGACCAGGTTCTCATGGAACTGGCCGCCACATTGTGTACTGTAAACAGGGATAAAGGTGACTGAAAGTATGATTAAAGTGTGCAACTTGTATTTTGGAATGGTGGAGAAACTAAAGTTATTTCAAAGTAGTTAAAACTAATTACAAGTAAAAGTGATTAATTTTTTTTAAAAGTGAAGATTTTTACGCCACTTAAAAAACTTTTCCAAAAATTAATCACTTTTACTTGTCTTTATTAGTTTTAACTACTTTGAAATAACTTTAGTTAAGTGGCGTAAAAATCTTTCATTAGTTGAAATGATTCTTCTGACCAATCCTACGACTGGCATGGTCTAATTCCGAGTCACTCCGTGCTATGCAAAAATAATAATAAATTTAAAAAAATCTACAGAAATATAAAAAAAAATACACTGACTGGCATAAGTTAGTATTTTAAAGGCAACAATATTTTACAACTATAACTGAGTAAGTACATCTTCAGGTTCGGGACCTATCCTGAAGATCTAAAAAAGATGTTTCTCTGGTTCAAATGAGTGAAATTATTGGCCTGCATCAAGCAAAGAAGTGCTGAACTGTGAACTTTATGGAAAGAAATGTGGTCAGAAAAGAACAATGAATGAAAGCAACCAGATATCTTTTGATGAAGTTAAAACATAAAAAAGCAGGAGTAGAAGCTATGTTTAATAGTAAAAGTAAGAGCATTTTCACACACACACACACACACACAAACAATGTGATGCAAACTCACAGGATTGGGACTAAACAGCTGTGTGGCCATAAGAAAACTATTTCTTAGTGAGACTAATCAAAAGAAAAGGAGCACTGAACTCATTGTTGAAGACTTTTCTTACTTTTCCTGACTAGTTAATGTGACTTACTCCAATTTATGAGGTTTAGTTAAAAGCAGCATAATTTCTTCTAAGATGTGCAGCAGGATGTTACAGCGCTTTTGGATATAGCATTTAAATTAAAAGGTCTGTGGACATATGAAAAATTGGTGTAGGATCAATTTAACAGGCTGTATGTCCATGTGCATGTATGGGAATTATTGTATTGTATGTTCGTTTCCTGTGCTGTTCTATGTGGCTTTTCTTTATACCACAGTAATGTACAGGCACCAGAGACACACAAGGTGTCATCACGACCACAAATCACTTGCCTGAGTGCTTCTCTCCCCCTCCCTGTCTTTCCCTCCCGCATTCTCCTTCATTCCTTCTCTTCCCTCTCGCCAGCGCGCCATATAGGACAAAGCTGGTATATATCTCAATTAGAGGGCAGGGAGAGCAATAGGAAGGGGAGGGGCCTTGTCCAGAGTAACTCCACCCCAGCTGCGTTATAACTGGAGATTTAAAGAGGAAGCAGCAACACTGTACAGCTGTCAGTCAAGAGCACTGCAACCGTTTATGCAAATCAGTTCGGGGTGGGGAGCGAGGCGGGAGTGGGGGAGCATGTCTAGATTTGTTTGTCATCCGTTATGCCTTCCCCCTTTCTTCAACACACACACACAGACACACATATTTTGCCTTCAGTCTTCCTTCTGTTCTGTGCGCGTTGACATGTTTCTTTCTGTTTATCTAGCCAGATAGATAGATAGATAGATAGATAGATAGATAGATAGATAGATAGATAGATAGATAGATAGATAGATAGATAGGTCTTCATGCGTATGTGTGCATATAATGTATCTCTGTATTTCCCAAAAGATTTAGAGGTTTTGTGTTTGTTGTTAAACTGGGAACCAGTGTCTGTAATTCTGGAAACTGGGTCGTGTGTGTGTGTGTGTGTGTATATGTGTATTTGGGGAGTGGGCTTAGAAAGCTGACCTTGTTTTCTTTATACCTAAAAATAAGTAATTCATCACACGTGCAAAGGGTATATGTAAGAGCTACTATATAACAGAAGATCAATGCATAGTTTTAACATCCTGATGAAATATATATATATATATATATTTAGCATTAGCATTTAGCAATATCTAAAGAATTTTCATTATAAACTATGTAAAAATATGTATAAACAAAACTATATATTTTTCTTGTTTTTATTGTTTCTGGGGCTACGAATGATTGCAACTTTTATGTGAGAGAAATGTCACATCTTGTCCACTATGTTAGACTTAAAGGGGAAAAAAAAAATTTCTCTAAGCAAAGTGCTTCATTTTGTTCCTACAAAGTGATGTTCTAAATTTGGAGCTGGGGGGACTCAGTGGTTAAGGTGTTGGACTACTGATCCACTTTAAACCCTAGCACCAAGTTGCCACTATTGGGCATTTGAGCATTCAATTGCTCAGATGTATAACAAGATAAAAATGTTTTCTCTGGATAACGGTGTCCGTTAATGCCGTAAATAGAAATGAAAAGTCATTTTGGGAAGTACAATTGCATGCTCAATATAATACAACCAATAAGCATTTATTAAATTTGAGAAATTGTACACAAAATTATACAATTTGTTTATAAATATTATAAATTGTGTATAAGGCAAACAATTGGAATGTTTATCAACTGATGATTTACTATTATTTTTAATAAATCATGTTTAATATCCACCTTCACACATCAGATAGCTACACCATTTAAGAAAATGTTTTCATTGCTTGGTTTTCTTTCTGCATGGATTTTCCAAGCATGTTCTCTCCATGTGAGTTTCTTTAGAGTTTTCCAGTTTCCTATTACAAACAGATCCACAACAACAACGATCCGGATAAAGCACTTACTAAGAGTTAGAAGTGAGTGAATAAGAGTCAACTTTATTCTATGGAAATCTCTAATAATAGAAACTCACTGTGGATAATAAGAAATGATTGCAAAAAGAAAAAAAAATAATTTCCATGTTCTTTTTGACCTCTACTTTTTATGTGAAGACATTCATGCAATTATTCTCTATAAAGCAAACTTCCAGCAATTTAGAAAATTTGATTGCTTTATTTTGGATCTTAGTACATCAAAGCCTGCGCTTCTACTTTTAATAGCCACAACTAGACATGTAATGGGAAATAGATTAGTGACTAATATATAATTTATGTTCATAAACTATAGTACACATGGAGAGACAACGTGACAGCTAGAAAAAGTATTAAAAAGCTAGAATTTTTATTTATTTATTTATTTGTTTGTTTGTTTCGATTTTAAGGTATTCCGCATCCAAACAGAATATCTCGATTGGTTGGCTTCTAATACAAATTTTATTTAAAAAAAATGTTTTTAAAGATAGCTGATTTCAAACAGGTGTCAGTGCTGTTTATTTCAGAAGTCTTTTAGTTATATTTGAATATAAAAGTTCTCCTTCATTCTGTTCTACTGTAGCAGCCACAACTAACAGGTCTGCTTAGAGAAACCTTTGTGGCACCACATTCTCTGTAAACAGGACAAGCAAATGACACGGACCATGAGGTGTCTCTTTGCTCATGGCATCATGTAAACTTCACCTGTTCAGGTGTTTCTAGCTTAGGGGTATGATCTAAGGATGAGATTTTTGAGAGAAGACTGAAAGATTGGGCATCATTTTATTATTATTATTATTATTATTATTATTATTATTATTCCCTTATACTGAAACAACTTAATCTAATTCAGTTTACATATGGGGTTTACCCATATACAGTATGGCTCGATAATCTTGTCTATTTCAGACAAATGATGGAAACTTGAAGGAAATAAATGGCTTGAAACTCCCAATAGGAGACTGAATAGAACTTATGAATGCAAGACAGGATTCCTTACTTAGAGAAGTTCTTGTTGAATTTTACATTTGCATTTGCTCTGAGTGTTTGTCATAAACAGGGCTCGAACAATAATTGTAAAAAAAAAAAAGGTCCACAATGCAGAAGTGTGAGACAGGTAAAATATGACAATGCTCAATGTGTTGTAGAGCAACTGCCTATTCTCTAGCTCTGTCACATTGTTATCTTTCCATTCTTCCACAAACTACTGTGACTCCAGTTTAGTTTAATTTTATTGAGTTCAGTATTTTGGTTTTACAACACAGCTTAAATTGCCTTCTGATTGGAAATTTTACAATCAAATCTTAGAGCTTTTTTCTTTCTTTCTTTTTTCCATGTTTCTTTGTAATTATACTGTGAATCGGTTTCATATAAAGATGTACAGGCGTTCTTTGCAAGAATATACCTATTTTTTTTTTTATACCTATTGAGCTTAGTTAAACAAACTCAGTAAACAAAATTCTCCCAAGTTTGGTCTTGCCAAGTCTTATTCACCAGCTACAGTACCTCTCTGTTATCCCCTGTAACTATTACAGCAAACACATGCTTTCTCTGAGACAAATAAAGCTAACCTCCAAATCATTTGTTTTTATTGGTACTGCAGCTGATGTTGCATCAAATAGTAGTGTAACACTCATGGAAGAAAGCCTTATCTGCCCTCCTACATGATCTCACACACCCTACACAATTGGCTAGTGCCACTCTGATTGACAAGGAATAGGCAGTAATGCCTCCCCTCCAGCCCAGGGAGCATGGCTAACGGTTCTCTTTTTGTCATTCCCCGTAAGAGTTGACAAATATTACAGCAGTAAAAGAATTTAGGTAAGGAGTTTTTTCTTTACTGTACTTTGCACATCAAAAAAAATTATATTAATGAACTACAGAGGAAAGATCTTACCATTCGTTACTCATCTATTTTATTTAGTCATTGAAAATTATGGAGCTTGTTTTATTGTGTATAGCCTTATACAGTACACAGGAATAAATAACAATTTAAACAAAATCTAATGAGTGAATCCACCACGAGTCCACAACAAACTGTCTGCTTCATGTCTGAAACGCTGGCCTCCCAGTAACTCCTTTAATGGACCATCTGGAAATGGCTTGGAGAGAGGGCAGGACTATATGGGGGATGTGGTAATAACTCCCAGCTGAGTTTCTATAATGTGCAAATGGTGTTCATGAATGTTCATGTGCACAGTTCCCACAGACAGATATGTCTTTTCTGCAAGTTGGTGACATGTTATCTGTCTTTCAAGGATCAGGTCTTTCACTCACTGAATGTTAAGGTGAATGACTACAGTAGTCTCTGAGCCACCTCGGCTGGGATCATCATTCATGGACATACAGCCTTCTTTAATACTGTATGTTTGCACCATTCAAATATTTTACTGCAGCTAAGAGTCTCATTACCATACTTGTAAATGTCATTCGGTTAGAGGAGAACTTTTATATACATGTCCCAGT
This sequence comes from Clarias gariepinus, assembly GCF_024256425.1. NCBI lineage: Eukaryota > Metazoa > Chordata > Actinopteri > Siluriformes > Clariidae > Clarias > Clarias gariepinus. The sequence goes on along the minus strand of NC_071123.1, from coordinate 11,190,632 downwards.
TTGACTTGAACAGCCCTTGTATGTGTGTTAAAAGGATGCTCATTATGAGCATTGGTGATTACTGCAGTAATTTTCTACAATGTAGGTGAGATTATCCACCAAAGTAACATAAGAAATTTTTAAATCAAAAATGTAAAACCATAATCATCTTAGCAATACAGTTTGGATTTTTAACTTTAATTACGGTGTGTGCACTCATTCAGTTAATTAGATTTTTTTTATGAAATAATACACTGAGCTGCCAGTTTATTAGTACTACAAAGATACACCTCGTTACCTTGCAAATCTCAGATTATTTCAGAAAAGAAGTTCTGCTTATACTACCTGGCCCAAAAAAATCACACTCTAATTCATGTCTAAAAATGATGTTCCTCCTAGAACCAAGCATTCACTATTTGAATTGTGAACAAAAACTCTATTGATTTGATAACCTGGTCATTCAGTACTTTCAGGTGAACAGCTGACTTTAATTTATTAACACATAATGTTGCTGAGCCTAGACTTGACCAACTGAAGCAAACCCAGATCTTTATTCTCCTTTTTTTTTTTACTTAATATCTTCAATAACAAGTGGTTTTCTTTATGGACACACAGCTGTTTCATCACTATCTTATTGCACTGTGTATGTGGAAATGCTCTGATATAGTTCTTAAACATAGGTGTGATTTCTACTGCTGATTTCTTAAAGATGCAACTTCCACAAATGTTTAAATGTCCTCTATACAGAGTGTATTCTAAAAGTATTTTGACCCCCTTCACTTTTTCAATTTTATGTTGCATCCTGATACTGATGGAGAAGAGCTTAGAGACACTATTATTGCAAGGCACAAAGCTAGGAAAGGCTACAACAACATTTCTGCTGCACTGAAGGTTACCAAGAGTGAAGTGGCCACCATAATTCTCAAACGGAAGATATTTGGCACAACCAGGACTGAAAAACTGGCCAAACTGACCAACTGGGGAAAAAAGGCCTTAGTAAGAGAGGTGACAAAGAACCTGATGAGCACGCTGACTGAGCTCCAGAGATTATGTGTGGAGATGGGACAACTATCACTGCAGCGTTCCAGGTGTCTAGACGAAAGCAAGATTAAACTATTTGGCTTTAATTTTAAATGTTATGTCTGGAGGAAACTATGTACCACTCATCACCTGCCCAATACCATCACAGTGAAGCATGGTGGTGCCAGCATTATGCTGTGGGGTAGTTTTTAGCAGCAGGGACTGGTAAGAGTTGAGGGAAAGCTGAACAGAGCAAAGTACAGTACAGAAATATCCTCAATGAAAACCTGTTCCACAACGCTCACGACCTCTGACCGGGCGAAGGTTCACTTTCCAACATGACAATGGTCCTAATCACCCAGCCAAGACATCAGAGGAGTAGCTTAAGGTCAACTCTGTGAATGTGTTAGACTCCAGAGTACCCTAATAAACATCTCTGGAGAGACCTGAAAATGGCCCATTGACAGTTTCCATCCAATCTGACTGAGATTGAGAGGATTTGCAAGGGAAGAATGCTGCAACATAACAAAATTGAAAAAAACTGAAGGGGGTCTGAATACTTTCGCAATTTTTTCAATAATTTTACGATACTGTACTATCCTTCCAGGTTTTAAAAATGTTTTAGACAGTTCTTTAGTTGTTTTCATTGCTTAATGGGATAATAATGAGCTCTTTCAATTCACATTCACTTTTATGTGTAGGTGTTTAACCTTATCTTGACACTTGTAATAGGACCAAATTCTGGGAGGTGTAACAGGGGGAGGGAATTGACATCTTTTGGATTTCCAGTTTACAAAGTAGGGGCAAACTACAAATTGGTTTTAAAACTGATTTTGCTGCCTTACAGGATATTGTTGCAATTTAGATATTGTACAGAAATTATAGGAAAGTAAAAAAAATAATAAAAAAGATAGACTTTGATAAGTTGATAAAGATATTTTTGTAAGATACATGACTGCAATCCATCTGTATCAGAATACACATCTTCAGTGTACATAATGGAGTCACCTGGATAGTTTATGTTTAAATGGTCTGTTCAAATTTCGGAAAAATTGCGGGAGGAAAAATACATATACTGTAATACAAAGTAAAAATATATGTACAGTATATATTACAGAAGATGGGTTGTATTGTGGGCCTATTTTGTTGCAATTGTTCTTGCTCTTGTTGTTGTTGTTATTCTATTTCATCATTTCGCAATGTTTCAACAGCACCTGGGTGATCAAAAAACTGCTGGCCTCCTGTAGTCCTTTTGCAGTATCAGTGGACTAATCCTCAAATGGGTCAACTTTAGAGTTTTCTTAAAAGGCAGGTAGATCTTTCGATTCTCTCTAAAAAAAATCTACAAGGAGAATTGTCACATCAGGTTTGGGAGCTTCTAGATTTTTTTTTTCTTTCAAAACCCTCAGAACATTCTGATGTTTGAGCACAACATCCTAGTGTATCCCCCACCGTCAAGGAATCAAAAGTAATATCAAGCAGAGGGAGAGAAATGAGACAAGCACTGGAACCATCTTGAGAAAAGCGGTGGCCAAAAACCCCTACGTTCCAATGTAGATCAGAAGTGAAAAGCAGCTCCATGAGGCTCAAAGGTTTTAGACAACTGTCAATTGGCAGCTAAATTTAGTTGGTATCTTTCAAAGTTACAAAAGTTACAGTATATTTTTCTTTTTTACAAATATTCCTTTTTTTAATTCTGTCTACAATAGTTGTTGTTAGTTATAGAACTTGTTCAGGTTAGTAGCGATACACAGTAAAAAAGAATTTAAAAGATACCAGCTTGACCTATGTTGTACTATGTTGACAATCTGGGGGGTTGTCAGACTTCTTGGTCAGTGTGCAGAGCAGGAAGATTTATAACAACCATGATCTACTGTATTTACAAATTATATTAATTATTATATATATTATTTACAGTATATGCATCGCAATTTTGTCTAGAAGTAGCCACAACTATTGCTTTTACTTTATGAAGCTACTGGGACAGTGGTAGCTCAGAGGACCAAGGCTGATCAGAAGGGCGGCAGTTTGATCCCCAGCTCCACCAGGGTGCCATTGTTGGAGTCTTGAGCATGACCCTTAACTGTGTCTGCTCCAGGGGTGCTGTACCATGACTCCAGTTACGTGATGATATGGGAAAAAAAAAGAATTTCACTATGCAGTAATATATATGTGACAAATAATAGCCTAACAAGTCAGCTAATATAGAGAGAGAGAGCTATCTCATGTCTGGTGTTTTTTTTTTTTTTTAATAATCAATAAACTATATTGAATCAATAAAAATTATTGAACAATAAATCATATACATAATCAATGATTGTCATGAGTGGATAAACCACTTCTTAACTGGACCATGATATCATTTTCACAATAAGGACAAACCATTGCACTGATTATCTAACCCTTACTAGCAAATACTTAGAAGAAATAACAAGTAAATGGTTTAATTGACTGGCTTCATGACTTATCTCTTACATTATATTATCAGCGTGACTCAAAGCAGCTCATGACCAGCAGTTAAAGCTACTGTAAGTAATGCAATGTACTCTCGTTGGCAGCCTTAATATAAACATCTTTATACTTGAGCACTCATCCAATTATAAAATCAGCCAATCATGGGGCTGCAGCCAATGCATCACAGTCTGCAAACATGGACAAGATTTTCACTTAATGTATTAAACTAGGCTGCTAGGGATCCAGGATCCAGGTATTGCAAGAAACTCTTGATTAACCTCATTTTAATAATGCAAAATAAAACACAAGCACAAAACTATAGTTATACTCTAGGGACTAAACTGTTAACATTTGCATGTGGTGTAATAAGACCCAAAACAGAGACCCTGCATTTTATAAAGTCAAAGATTATAATGGCTTACTGGCATTCAGGTTCGATTTTAGAAGAACACAGAAACACACGGACATTAATGACAAATAGACAAGGAACATCTGGACTTCATTACAAACAGGAAGGAGTTGTACTATGACCTGTGAACTATTAACTAAGAAGACATGGGAAAAGTGCAACATAGTCAAAATAAAAGTTCTCATTCAAAACAGGTAGTAAAAGTGGCCACTCCTGAGAACTGCACCAAGAGAAAACAATTACCCTCCTAAGGCACAGCTCCTGACCTGCCTTAGAGGTGGCCCAGGACAACCAGAGTCAGTTCATCTGACGCTGAAGCTGTGACAGGATAGAGCAGAGTACATAATCGGGCTTGGTGGCTGGAGCAAGCACAATCCTTGAACCTGGCATGGGCACTAGGCCAGAGCTTAGCATGATCGGGGCCGGAACATGGTATAGGTACTGGGATAGAGTTTGGCATGGCGAATGGGCTGGGATTGGGCACAGGTGCCAGGTTGATGTTCACTATACTGGAGCCTGGCATGGGTGCTAGGCAGGAACCTGGCATGGGCACCAGATTGCTGCTTGGCATGCTGGAATTTGATACTGGTGCCAAGCAGGATCTTGCTGTGGGTGCTGGCTTGGAGCTTGGTGCACTGAAACTTGCTGTGGGTGCTGGCTTGGAGCTTGGCAACTAGAACTTGCTTTGGGTGCTGGCTTGAAGCTTGGCAACTAGATTTTGCTGTGGGTGCCGGGTTAGAGCTTGGCGACTTATACTTTCTGTGGGTGATGGTTTCGAGCTTTGCAACTACAACTTGCGCTGGGTGCTGGTTTTGTGTTTGCCATGATGGAATTTGGCAGGGGTGCCAGACCAGGACTAGGTATTGGTACCTGAGAGGTCATCTTGTGAGCCTTCGGCTAGAACTGACTTGGACGGGAGAGCTTGGTCAAGACAGAAATGCTAGTCTTGTGAGCTTCTGGTAAGAACCAGACTCAAAACTAACATCTTCCTAAAAGCCTGAAGGTGGCCACACAACCGCATCCTCCTACCCGGCAGCCAAAGCTACCCCAGTGTCCTATGATATATAGGTGTAATACTCCTGCTATTCTTGCTTTTCTATGTTGGCACAAAAACTCTTGCCTGTGGTTAATGATGTAAACTGTGATGGTGTAGACAAAATATTAATATATATTCTTAAAATATAATGATGCCATTGGACATTATTAACCATGTACTTAAGAAATGGCAGGTGTTTTAGATGTACTCTGTATTGGTTTGGTCTGAATGCTATAATGAACTACAGTACAATATAAGGGCCCAAGTAATGTTCTTTCATTTCAAAGAAATTAAGAAATTAGAAGTCATGTTTAAGCTTCACATTTTGATCTACCAAAGCCAAAAGTAGAAAGGATTTGTGTTTATATGTTTGTCTTCATAATTTGTGGTGTTTCTATGGATGACGCGGATCTGAACGTAAAGAGTTCCTGCTCCATCAGTGAGACGGGTAAACTTGTTTTCCCAACATGTTTGAACTAGATTTGTCAGCAGTGTTGGTTTGTGAGTGAGTCTGTGTGTGTGTGTGTGCACGTGTGGAGGGGTACAGGTATATCATATCCACCTGTAGAGACCTGTTCTACCCTCTCTCTTTCCCTCTCTCTCTCTCTTGCGCTCTTTCTTTGTTTCCTACAAGTCGTTTGTGACGTTCCCAAAACGCTCTATGGCTTACAGTTAGTAACATCAACCACATTGTGTTTTGTCCAATTACCATTCTCAATTACCATTATTGATTCAAAATTACATGCAGTGTAACATGAGTTCAGACCGCTCTTTTCAGTTGTTTAGATATTAAAAGCTAGAACATTGTATCAGGCAGTAAAGTGAGTTTATGGGTCCAGAATCCAGGGGTGGATGCATGCGAATTTTTATCTCAAACAGCTCACACTCTCTCCCTCCAATTTTTTTTCTCTTTCCGCAAAATTTCAATCTTCAAGCTCTTTTAAGCTCCTCACTCTGTCTTTCAGATTTTATTTAGAACTCTTTGACTTTATATCATCTCTCTCTGTCTCTCGCTTTTTCTCTCTTTCTCTCTCTCTCTTTCTCTCTCTCTGTAGCATGATATTGTGGGACATGAAGCATAAGAAAGGCAACAGAGTCACACACAGCCGCCTCACTAACGCCAACAACCCGTCCCCTCCTTGCAAGGCCCGCTGTCGCCATGGAAACACAGTCCAATCGGAGCCTCGGGAATGCAGGGAGGGGGCGGGGACAGAGCTGAGCCCTCTAACATTTCACATACACACACACACACACACACACATATACACAGGCATACATGCACACACTGATATTCACACACACACAGCTCACATACTCTCACGCAGAGACAAACAAATACGCATAAGTAGTAAAATACACAAAAGCTCTGTATATCCTATCCAGATAAAAACATCCACACATAAAGGACAAAACATACATATAGAGTATAGTGATTAATTATAGTAAATTTGGAGAATAAATAGAGGACAGAAAGTCTTTAAAATTTTAGGCTTCTGTGTAGTTCACCAAAACATTCTAAGCATTCTACAAAAAAAAAAAAAAAGCACAGGCTAAAGACAGATAAATGGTGGCCTGTTCTATAACGAGAAGATTCTGATAAAACAAGAAGAGAAAGACCAAACGCATGGCTTGTCCTTATGCACTTGTCTGCTTTTCCCAGTTCTACAGCATACAGTGTTTTTGGGGCCCATTAATCTTGATCACTCCCTTTCATTTCCCTTCCAGATCTAGGACACGTCCCCCAGATATAGTAATCAACAGGACTAGAGTTGCCTTTTTCTATTATTTTCCCAGGGTATGTTATGCTTCTTGTCCATAATCTGTTTTGTTCTTACCAAACAAGACACTATGGAGTGAAGCTTTAGTGTGCAATATGTTACCAAGATGAACAGGTGGTAGATTTAGTCACAGAGATTTAATTAACAGTTTTGCACTTTCTTACTTTAAAAATATTGCCAATGTATGAATAAAAAAATACAGGATTTGGGGTTATAGGAAAACAATCCACATTGTGGTGGTGTAATGTGAAGTTGAGCCTTTACCACCACAAAGTTAATTATTTTCTTTAACAGCATGCCGCAACTTCTTTTATTTCTCTTATAACACAACAACTTGTTAGAAATTATAATTTTATAGCTATTACGGTATGACATATACTCAGCAAAAAAAAAAAACATCTCTTTTTCAGGACTGTGTATTTCAACAATAATGTTGTAAAAATCCAAATAACTTTACAGATCTTCATAGTAAAGGATTTAAACATAAATGTTTTTCATGCATGTTCAATTAACCATAATCAATTAATTAACATGCACCTGTGGAATGGTCGTTAAGACCTTAACAGCTTACAGAAAGTAGGCATTTAAGGTCACAGTTCTAAAAACCCAGGACACTATAGAGACTTGTCTACCGACTGTGAAAAACACCCAAAGAAAGATGCCCAGGGTCCCTGCTCATCTGCTTGAACGTGCATTAGGCATGCTGCAGGGAGGCATGAGGACTGCTGATGTGGCTAGGGCGATAAATCGCCATGTCCGCACTGTGAGACGCCTAAGACGGCGCTACAGGGAGACAGGAAGGACAGCTGATCATCCTCGCAGTGGAAGACCACGTGTAACAACACCTGCACAGGATCGGTACATCCGAATATCACACCTGCGTGACAGGTACAGGATGGCCACAACAACTGCCCAAGTCACACCAGGAACACACAATCCCTCCATCAGTGCTCAGACTGTCCGCAATAGGCAGTCCATGAGGAGGAGATGCACTGCAGTACTTCAAGCAGCTTGTGGCCACACCAGATACTGACTGGTACTTTAGATTTTGAGCCTCCCTTCATTCAGGGACACTTTGTGAAACATTTTTAAAGTTCGAAAGTCAGAGAACGTTTCTTTTTTTGCTGAGTATATTTACATACAACCCATTTATATTTATACTGACTTAACAAAAAGTCAGCAAAATGTGTATTTTATGTGAAACGTCAGAGAAAGAAATTCTTTCCTGCTATCATGTGGTTTCATTTACATGCCGCCTGGCACATTGGGCGATGTATAAGTACTGTATCTGTCGTTTCTGTGGCAGTTATTTACAGGGTCGCATTACCTGCTTGACGCCTAATTACTTCTGAGCACCTGGGGTTGAAGGACCTTGCGCATGGGTTCAACAGTGGCAACCCAGTGGCATCATGGAACTGGGGACCTTCTGGTCAGCAATCCAACACCTTAACCACTGAGCCACCCCTGCCCCTTTCCTGTTATCAATTATGTTTTAATGGCTATAAATATTTGTGTGCACAACTTGTCCCTCTTGAAATAAAAAAATACACTATCCGTATGTATGTTTGTATGGAGCGTCGGTTATTGAGGCCGTTTGTTAGTTTTTTACTATAACAACAATAGCACTAGAACCATGCAGCTTAAACAACTCTCAGCTCTTCTCTTCTAGAAAATTAATAATCAGTTTCTGACCAATCAGAATTAAGGATTCAACAGAAGTATGGTATAATTATATAGGGTTGTAATGGGACACATATTCGTTCTGTAGTAGGGTGTTCAGGGTGAGTGTGTTCAGGGTTAGTTCAGGGTGAGTGTGTTCATACAAATATCATTTGGAATTTGTTCAGGTTTGAAAAGCAATAATTTGCTTGTCAGAATTACATCATTCCTGACATGTTTAACAGACGTGGGAAACTTATTGGTACTATGTTCAGGTTTTCTTAGCAACATGCTGGGCAGCCACATTTGTTGAGTGAACAGTGAATTGTATAGTCAGTACTTTAGAATATAACAAATGAACATGTTTGAATGTTGACTACTTTAAAGCTATATATATATATATATATATATATATATATATATATAGAAAATAGCCCATAGCCCTTAAAAGAACCATTCTTGCACTATTTGCTATAGACAACTTACTACTCAGATACCTTTTTTTGTTTGTTTGTTTGTTTGTTTGTTTGTTTGTTTGTTTGTTTGTAAAACAGAAAGGTGTGTGTCTTTATGGCTGTTCCTCATGTATTCAGGAAAGTATGGTCAGTTGGCCAGTACTTACAAGTTTGTCCATGGTTATATGTTCAAGTTAAATTTATAATACATTTTTAAAATATGTCTAAAATGTACCAAACCGTGACTTCAAAACTAAGGTATGTATTGAACAGTGCCTTTTGCATACTGGTACACCCCTAATTTACAGATTGTATGTATATCCTCAGTTTTAGTCCCCTCTGTGCTGTAAAGATAACCCCTTCTGGTAAGGCTTTTAACTAGATTTTAGTGCACGGCTGTGGGTATTTGTGCTCATTCAGTCACAGGAGCATTAGTGAGGTCAGGTACTGATGTTGGGTGAGGAGGCCTGCGTGCATTCTATTTCATACCAAAAGTTTTCAGTGTGGTTGAGATCAGAGCTCCGAGCAGGCCACTCAAGTTCTTCCATTCTAACCCTGAGCAATCCATGTCTTCATGGGGCTTGTTTTGGTGACTGGAACATTGGTGTGCTGGAACAGGTTTTAGCATACGTTGCAGTAAAAAGATATCTGAAATGTACAGCAACAAATATGAACATCCTACACAATTGCTTTAACGGTTTAGAGAAAGCCGAATTTGGTCATATAGTGTAGATTTATTTACTTAAAAAAAAATAATAAATAAAAAGCACATGGAAAAATGCAATGATCATAGACTGCACCTTAGACTAAGGGTGATTTCCCATCCCACACCAAATGGGATAGGCTCTGGATTCACCACAAATCTACAGTATATAAACCATATAACAGTATAAATGCTGTCTTCAGTGTGGTGTAGCCCAATGTGGAATATCAAAATTAAACATTGTTTTAGGTCATTGTTTTTATTATTCATTACTTTTCTGTTCACCATGAGTAACCCTTCATTAATGTGTGCTTGGTGACATGGTGCCTTAGTGGTTAGCACCGTCGCCATGCACCTCCAGGGTCAAGATTCAATTCCCACCTTGAGGTCTGTGTGCATGGAGCTTGCATGTTTTTCCAGTGCTTGATGAGTTTCCTCCTTCATACTGTGAATGTTGACCAGAGGTCCTACCACATTTGAAAAATTGGGAATAAATATAACAGTCACCATTGGTCTCCACAATCCCTAGCAGAACTAGAGATTCCTAGAACAATGGATGGGATAAGATGGTATGCATACATTTTATCATGTGGTTTGCTTTAACACACCTAACCCAACTAGTCAGTAATGAAGTGCACAAAAACACTGCAGCACAAATATGCTTCTAACATGCCACAGTTGGCATCACGTGAAATTATGTCTTTGTTAATATTATGATTTTGCTAAATTAGTGAATCTGTTAGTGTCAAACATTTAACATTTTACACTTATGTGACCTAGTAGTGTGTCCAGGAAAGAATAATAACTATACTAAACTAAATAATAGGTGAAGGCCAACACAGGGAGCGCATTAAAACAAAACATTATGTTTTTTACTTTACAGAGCTTTTTTCACCGGTATTAGACACAATGGAACTTTTTGACTAGAAAATTAGATTTCTGGGGCCTTTTTTTTTAGAATCAAAATTATTAGTGACTGAATATTAAAATATTATATAGACAAATGTGTTCTAAATAGATAATAATAATAATAATAATAATAATAGTTTTGAATGCAAAATGTGCACAGTGTATATTCAAGCTTATGGATCTCTTACATTGCAATGCCTCTGTTTTAATCCTTCAGCTCACAACACTTTGGCTAGGTAGCTCATGGCTAATAACACTAACTGATTTCACAATTCTCAAAACCTGAAAGAGACAAATAATGCATTTGACTTGAGGTTGTAACTCATTATTCCTGACCTCCGACCTAGAAACACCAAAGTAAAAACTTGCTTAACTCGTAATTCCTTCTAGGGAAAGGGTGGTCTCCTTGACACCAAGTTCCTAAAATTGTTCCATACATAACGTCAGTTTAATATATTCTGTAAAACTGCAAAAACCTCTAATTACATCACAATCATCACAAACTGGTACAGTACAAATACAGGGATTTACTATTTTATACATGCTATTTTATCTAGGACAATCTCTTTTTTAAAAAAAAAAATTCTATTTAAATTGAATCAAATTTCAATCTTTCAATGTTTAACAAAAATATATAAAATATTAAAGAAAATATACAATAATGTGGATTTTTTTAGAAACTGAAAGTTAAGTTAATGCCATGCCTTTGCACAAGAATTAACTTTACTTACTTATATATATATGTGTTTGTTACTTATTTAGAAATAAACTATCATGTAACTACATATTACACTAGTTAACTGAACTAATTGTGGTTTAAGTTGGCATTAGGAAAGAAACCTGGTTAAATATAACCATTTAACGTTAACAAATGAATTACAAACTTACCTTTTTTTTTTTTTTTTATTGGACTGTATAGCTTCTAGTAAAATGGAGAAATTTCCTCATTTTCTGAGTATAGGGCCACAAGTGATCATCGTCATGTTCAACACTGCAATCCCAAAAATATGCCACGCACTAAAAAACACTGTAGGATGCAAGATTCAGAGCAGATGATAAATTGAAATGATTCTTGATGTTTTTTTTTTCTGCACTGATGATTTTTTTTTCTGCACTGCTAAACTGTAAAACTACAGAGTTTAAACTGAGTAAAATGTGAGTAATAGATGGAATCGCATTCTATTGATATACATCATACATTTTCATTGGCTGTAAATGAAAAGAAGACACTTTTAATATTTGGATCAAGTACTTTAAAGAGTAAGGTATTCAGTTTTAATAAGTCCAAAAAAAAGTAGAAATACTCTAAAGTAATATATTAATATTTTAGCAAAGTATAAATGCTTAGATTTTTTCCACCCATGACTTTTTCTCAGTGTTTAAATCTGTGTTTATCTTAGTGGAGCTGCACCATTTAGATTTCTTATCACAGTAATCTTACCAAAGTTTTTAAATGGGTGATAAGTGAATACATTCCCCTTTGCTCATGGTAATACATTTTCTCATTCTGCCTTTATAGACTATTATGTCTCATAAATGTAACATGCAAAATTATCATGAACCACTGAGTAGCAGTTGGATAGTTTTACTGGGGCAAGTATGTTGCTTAATATGATCTTTCCATAAATGTATTATCTTATGTTTCATGGGACTGCAATGAGCAAGACATGAAGTGACAGCGATGGAGCGCGATAAAGTACCACAAGGGGCTTCCTACACTGGCTGTTAAACACTGGTACCCAGTCTCCATGCCTATTAAATACAATTGCACTCTCTCTCCACCCTGCTCTTTTACTATCCTCATCGCGATGTGGTGCACTACCAAATATAGCTGCCTATTTCCAGCTTCTCTTCTCTCTAACGCACATCCTCCCCCTCAACTGTCTTGCAAAGGGAGCATCTAATCTGCTTTCTTCTTTGCTGTTTGCCTTTATTGTAAACCGATCCAAGAAAATATGGCAGGAAAGGGCAGCGGGTGCATGGAGAAGAGGAAAAAGAGAGCTGGTTACCGAAAAGAAGACAGAGAGAGGGTAGAACAGAGAGAGGGCCAGAGAAACTAGAAGAGAAGGCAGCGCCCTAATTGCATGGCCCGCAGTGTGAACCGATACTCTTTGAAGCATATGAACACTGCAAAGGGATGCAAGGAACCAGACAAGCGAGATGTATGAAACAAGCACAAGGCAAAAATGAAACATGGTACGTGCGAGATTAATGTGTTTGAGATATTCATCATGCACTCCCACTCCTCCTCAAGTGGAGTAAAAAACTTTTCATTGAGACGCGATGCAGGCAGATATGACAGTTTTAAATAAATGGATTTAACAATCCATAGTTATTGATATTTTAGCTAATTGCAACGTCTTACTTGTTTATAGTCTTGGTTTGTGTCAATTAGACAAAACTAACACAGAGAGAAAGTCAAAACTTAGTTGGCATGTTCTAAAACATGTAAAAGACAAATATATTTCAAAAGTTACTAAAGCAAAACAAAATACCTCCTTTTTGGCCAATTGAAATATATATATATATATATATATATATATATATATATATATATATATATATATATATATATATATATATATTTCAATTGGCCAAAAAGGAAATATATATATATATATATATGAATTTTTTTTTTTTTTTTTTTTTTTTTTTTAATGCATACAGCTTCAAGCTCATCAGAATCTGCTATCCCAAAATATAAGATTATTTTGTTAGATCAATCAAAAAGGATTTACAATACAGTAATATTCAACTTCAGAAAAATAAGTTCATTTACAAATAATTGGTCGGGACTCCTTTAGCACAAATTACTGCATCAATGCGGCAGGGCATCTTCATAAAGCTTGTCAGCAAACAGAAACATAAGGGGCTCTTTCCTGGTAGACGGTTATTTTGACTTTGGAATTGATAAAACACAGTAAGATGACATGGCACCCCAAACCACATGGGACCACTGAGGAATGTTCCAGTTCTTTTTCTCCTTATATCAGGTAAGATACTATGGAGTCAGGAGTGGCTTGATACTAGGAATGCAACAATTGGAGCCCTTTTCTTAAAGAGATTTGTGCATGGTGGCTCTTGATGTCTTGACTCCAGCCTGCAATTCTTGTTGCTTGTGTACCTTTTTCTACCACACTTTTCCTTTCCAGGCAACATTCTATAGATACGCTTCAATGCACCACACTGTAAACAGCCATCCCTTTCAGCGATGACCTTCTGTGGTTTATCCTTCTTGTGGGGAGAGAATTGGAACAAAGAAAGTTTAATTACAAAAAAAATTTGAAAATCATGAGAATGTGCAGTTTAAAATGTATCATCAGGTTTCAACCAAATACCAATTTTACTTCCGTTGTTGCATAATTAGATAATAAAAACAGTGAAGATATAGCGATTGCAACAGCTTTCCACACACGCGACCTATACATTTAATGTCTCTTGTACAGAAAATAATCATCCATCTCTCAAGTGTTATTAGCAATATCTTTCTGCTTAATTTTCTTTTATAAATGTTATTAGGATGTGCATCGTTGTTCACACATGCTGCAAAACCAGTGCTACTGTAGTTGAAAGCTTACAAAAGATATTTACTTTAAAGATTTAAATTTTTTTAGTTATCCCTGTATGCCGGTCATGGAAGTGTTGATATTTGATGCATTGCTAACCTCATCCTTAAATTCTACTAAATAGAATATTGTTCTGAATGTCTTGAATGAGGCCTGTTATCATTGATATTTATGTTAGAATAGTAACTAACATTAATGTAAAATCTAAGAGAACTGATATGTGACAATTCATACTCTTTAACAATAAAAATCTTTTGTATAAAAGAATGAAAGGAAAAAAATACTCATTGGTCTACAGTGTTGCAATTGTTTTTATTCTCTCTATTCACTTAATTATGAACAAATTTCCTACCACATTAACCCCAATTATCATGTTTCAGACCACTCATGCAACTAATTTGCAATCGTTTATGTACTAATCATAGAGTGTGGCTTGAGAATTAAGAGATTGTGTGACTAAAAAGTAATCCCCCTTACAGCTAGGTTATCTTTATTTTAAGGTTTAATAGTCTGTTTGCCATTGGTGTAAACAATATAATGGCGCAACTGTGATTCAAGCATGAATCACCTTCACAAGATCCAACGTCACCAGGAATTGTGCAGTTAGTGTAATGATTGCGCAATGAAAAAAAAAAAAAACAGATCAAGAACTTTGTATTGTATTTGCAAGTATAAATCTTTAATATCTTTAATAAAAATGCTTGGTTCCTTCAGAAATGCTGGGAAAGTTCCCATACAGGTGCTTGAGGTCTTCTCACAAAACAGAACTTCCATCTTATTTCATCATCCACTCGTCTCTCCACCTCTTTGTAAGATTGCGTTGCATAATACTCAGTGTCCATCTGTGAATTTCAACACATCACACACAGATACATGCAAGCACGTTGTGACGATCACTTTCCCAATGGACTACAGGAGAATGAAATCCTGGACCTGATTCTGTCAAACCAGTGTCAATTTTTTTACTCAAGTACATCAAAACTCAAAGCATACATGATAAGTTGGAAAAGATAAATAAAAAAGACAGACCTTTTCTCACCTCAAGCCAAACACAAATGACATAAAAACATAATAACTAGCATTATATTTTATTTCTTATTTATTTATTTATTTATTTATTCTTGTTCTAGTAGCTAACTCTGTATGTTATTACTACTCAACACTCAGACATACGAAATCTAGATGCTGCTCCAGGCATATTAAATATGGAAGGCCTGCTGACTTTAACAACAAAGACTAATTTGTGTACTTTTTCCGGCATGTACTCTAAAACACCAGCTGTTTAGTCCCAATCCTGTGTGTTCTTTTTACATTTAGCTTTGATCACGTAACACAATGTGCTAGCCAACTTACATGTGAGAATGATTCATTATTCTCCCACAACCACTCATTCACATTTTAAACCTGAGGTTTCTTGCTGTACTGATTAAACCCCATACCAGCAAGGGAGAAAAACACCATTAATGAGATAACCTGGTCATTCAGTGCATTCAGGTAGTCAGCTGACTTCATTATATTGCCATATCATATTGCCGAGTCTAGACCGGACTAATTAAAACAACCCCTACACACAGCTGTTTAGTCCCAATCCTGTAAGTTCTTTTAAATTGTGTGTGCGTAAATGCTTTTAAATTCACTATTAAACATAGCTGTGATTTCTGGCTTTTACATTTTAAGTGATCCCCTAACAATGGCCATCCACGATTCTTTTCCCGATCACATTTCTTCCATGAAGTTGACATATTAGCACTATCCTGAGTACCATGTTTTATTAATGTTTTGAATACATCGTAACCCAATACCAATATTTTTTCTTGTGTGTGCCGATAATTTGACTCTTCTAAAAGCAGAACTCTTTTTTATACAGACATTGTATTCTGCATATACTTCATATATGCTTTAAAACTTGTGAACATGTCTTATAAGGTTAATCTATTCTTGACTTAAACATTTTCCAGGATAAGGTTGTGTTGTATACAAGATTATGGTTTATTAACGAGAAAACTGATTTTTCATAGGTTAACGACATTGTTTATTCTTGATGGTGTTGTATACCTTTTAATCCTTAACGCAGTGTTTTGTTGTGTCTTATAACTTTAATATCCAGTGACTATTTGCTAGCTTCAGTTAAAGTTAAACTTGGCAAGAATAAGACAACAAGAAAAAATAATTGGACTTTATTGGTAAAAACGTAAAGAGACAAACTGGGAGAGGGATGGAAAACATATTCTTATCTAGAATACAGACTAATAAAAAAGTGAATCCACACACTATTTGGAGGATCACCCAAAGCACTCTCTAAATATAGATCTGAGATACGGTGGATAAGACTTGATGGATGCTTTCGCTCAAAACATTACTTCCACTACAATTTTGTTACTAATTTTTCCACAAGAACATCAAGGCAAAAGCATTTCTTGGTTATACAACCATAACAAAAAGAAGAAGAAGAAAAAAAACCCCGCCATATTACAGCTTTAATTCGTCACAAGTAGACAGTGCGAGGAAAAAGCAAAATGAAATATTTAACACTTTTTCCTCAGCTCCACAGCATCTGTGCTGAGGTGAGAACTGAGGCTCCAAACTGGTTTATGTAAAAGCCTGCAGCAACCTAGTGAACAGAAAAGAGAGAGAGCGAGAGAGAGAGAGAGAGAGAGAGAGAGAGAGAAAACAAACAGAAGCAAAACGTTGAATGTTCCCACTTTGCAACAGCAGTCTTATCGGTTTAGCAGCTCCCATCCTATTTGTGACCTCCTCACTCGCCAGGGTTCCACGCTGATTTGTGCACCGCTGGACCATCGTCCCTTCAGTTAAATGCCAAGAAAATAACAGCAACAAATAAGGCAAAAGAAAACAACATTTTGCAGTTTTGGAAAAAGATTTTTTTTTTTTTCAGGCCTGAAAAGTAACAGCCCCCAAGTGGTGGTTGGAAAGCAACTACTGGCCTGTCTGGGGGGTTCAAGTATCACAAATTTGCATATGGAAAAATGGCAAAATGAGAGAATCGCCAAGCAGTTTAGCTTGAAAAAAGATTTCATATGTATGCCTATATTTCAAGACTAAACGCATACAATTTATTATTGCTTTTTTGACTTTACAATTTGACAATTTTCAGATTTAAATCATGCAGAATTACCCCATCCTAAAGTGCTGTTGTGAGTGTATGCTCATAGGCGGTTGTTAATTTATGCATTTAATGTAGGTGGTACATATCTTTAGGTGATGTTCGTCCTTACCATAAGTTACGTCCTGCTTGGATCTCTATGACATACATCGATCAGCCACAACATCAATACCATGAAACACATAAATTGTAAAACAGTAAACTGGTGACATGATCATAAGCATCCAAGGCTCATCTATGCTTGTGGGAAGCTAAAGTCTAGCCTGTCTGATCTGATCACACAGAAAAGCCAATGAAACACAAATTGCTAAAAAAAAGTTGATGCTGACCATGATAGAAAGGTAACAGAACGCCCAGTGAATAACAGGCTGCTGCTTATCGGGCTCAGCAGGCAAAAAGTTCAAGGTTGTTGATTGGGCCTTCAAATTCCCCAGATCTCAATCTTGGAATGCGCTGGACAACCAAGTCAGATTCATGCCAGTAGGTTGACTGCCTATACTGCCTATACTTAATAACTTCTTGGTGTAAAACAGTGTGAGTGTGTGTGTGCATAGTGTTGGCTTAACGGACTGGTATCCCATCTAATAGGCTCTGGATTCACCACCACCATTATCAGGATAAACTGCTTACTGAAGAGAACATTGAAATAGAGGGAACCTTACAAATAATGAATAAGGTATTCACAAGATTAGTTTCTGCTTACAAAACAGATGTGATAAAAACACTTGCCATGTGCCATTATTCTGCTTCTCATATTTAACATAAATGTCAAAACAAATATGGATTATTAAATATATGATTTGTGTTCTTTGGGTTAAACATGCTAGAAATTCTATTCATACACTTTAATTCAACTGGCACTATATACTGTAAGGAACACCTGTACTCTTGCAAATTCAAGAAATTAACTAAATAAGCCAATTAAGTTGCAACAGAGGAGTGTATAAACTGCATAAAACATCACAGTTGGGGAAAAACGCGATGAATTATGGTGGTATTTCTAAACCATCTGAACTCCTGAGACTTCGAGACACAACAATCTACAAAGAGAAAAACCCCTAGTCAGCTGAAGTCTACAGCTTGGAAATGCCTTGTCGATTAGAAAGGTCAGAACAGAAAGGCAAGTCTTGTTTGTACTGAAAAGAAGGCCAGAAAAACTCTGAACTCATCAACTGTGATGAGCAAAAAAGCATCTCAGGACACAAAGCAGAAGACCACATTGGGGTCTACCCCTGTGAGCCAAGTAGAGCCATCTGATGATGTTTTATGATGAGCACGGAGCCACTGAAGATGCACAGCTGAACTGTGAGCAAGCATTAAAATTTCTGATAACATTTTGGTTGATGTTCATGTCTCACTCCTTCACATCTAGTGTAGACTGGAGTTAAATTATGACCGTATTCCTCAGTGCGTTTCTGTACGTGTGTATGTAATTGAGAGATTTACCTGTGCTTGGGACGGTAACAATTTTTTATCACTTCTGCAATCATGCAGGCATTAAATCAGGTTTGCTGCTGCATCCTCCCTTCATCTCAGAACTATAAAATGGATTAATGAGACCTGCCCCATCTTACAAAATTTTCCCTCTCACAAACACTTACAAAATACTGAGGGGGCTTCTTCAGTTTCAACTTTTCCCATGCTAAATTTCCAACCTGAGTTATTTGCAAAAATACATGTATCTATAGAATGTTCTGACCTAGCTCATTTGTTTTTAGACATGAGAATACAATAACTGGCGATTTCTTTGGACACCTTTCTATTACTGGGTTGGGTTCAAAACTGCCTTAATTCTTCGGGCATAGATTCAGAAAGATGTTGGACCATTTTGGTCCATATTGACATTACAGCATCACGAAGTTACTGCAGATTTGTTAGTCGCACATTCACGATGCGAATCTCCCGTTCCACCACATCCCAAAGCTGCTCTACTGGATTGAGATGTGGTGACTGTGGGGGCCATTTTAGTGCAGTCAACTCACTGACATGTTCAAGAAACCAGTTTGAAATTATTTTAGCTTTATAGACATTTCGTGGTCATAAAGGGATGAACACAGTCAGCAACAATACTCAGGTGGACTTTGGCACTTAAATTATGCTCAATTGGTACCAAGGGGCCACAAAGTGTGCCAAGAAAGCATCCTCTACAGCATTACACCACCGCCGCCAGCCTGAACCATTGATACAAGGCAGGATGGATCCATGCTTTAATGATATTTACAACAAGTCCAGGCCGTACCATCTGTATGTCATAGCAGAAATCGAAACTCTGCAGACCAGAAATATTTTTTCAATCATGGTGTCCAATTTTGGTAAGCTTATGCAAATTGTAGGCTTAGTTTCATTAGCTGACAGGAGTGGTACCTAGTGTGGTCTTCTGCTGCTGTGTTCTTCTGCTTCAAGGTTGTGCATTCAGAGATGTTCTAAGTAGGAAAGTAAAAGTGTACTGGTAAAATTGCATTCTAAACAGCAATCCGTTCCATGTTTAGGTACGGTTGACTTTCTTCTTTGACTTAAACTGCCCACCAGTACATCGTTCCACATTTTCAAGCTGACTCAAGCATGGTACAGCAATCTGTGCCAAGCCACAGTGCACACTTGACTTTGAGGTCAAGTTTACTAGGATTCATCCTTAGTCATTAGTGTGAATGCACTCGTGAACAGATGTTTTTTGTTTGTTTCTTTGTTTGTTTTTTAAATATGGACAAAATCTGAACATGATTTCACAGTAACAAATTCATAATGATTCACACAGCTGTGTTTTCATGAAATGAGTCAGGGAAACATTTCACCTTTGTTCATGCAAAACCCAACCACATTGAGGACCTTTGTTCACTATTGTGCTAATGTTACC
Source organism: Clarias gariepinus (assembly GCF_024256425.1). Taxonomy (NCBI): domain Eukaryota; kingdom Metazoa; phylum Chordata; class Actinopteri; order Siluriformes; family Clariidae; genus Clarias; species Clarias gariepinus. The sequence goes on along the minus strand of NC_071123.1, from coordinate 11,170,686 downwards.
CTTCATACATACTAATACAATGTTTATTATAGGTAACGGTAATAGTGAAGGCACTTCAATGTCTTTGGTCAGGAGGTTATCACTGGGTTACATTAATGGTAAATGATGTGTTCTTATACAGTAGGTGCCATACGTGTGTGTGTGTGTGTGTGTGTGTGTGTGTATTCAAAACCAACCAAACTACGAAATGAACAGCATGTTTCGCTACTCAGGTCCATGTGTGTGAAACTGATTTGTCTGCCATTAAAATATGTTTGCATTTAAGTGCATACAAAGGGGTGTTTGGATTGTTTAATGGCTTTATGTACAGAAGCAAAGAGTTAAATAATAGCACAAAAATCCCCATTTGATGGTAACAGCTTTGGTGTTTTGACAGTTGGAAACAGAATCCCATCACACCTCCTAGGCAGTACTGTGAGTGTGAGTGTGTGTGTGTGTGTGTGTAATGGTCAGTAGAGGACAGCATCATAAATCTGCCACTGAAAGCACTTAAGGCACAACTTCCCCTAAGTGGATACACACACATGGTCACACACACATCACACACACTCACAAAAAAAGAAAAAAAATCTGCACACATGCATGCACACACGTACATGCGTAAAATAAAATATATACTTAAAGGTAAATCATGAAGCAAAGTGAGAACACCACAAATAAAACGTTCATGTAAACACTTAGCTGGTTTATTATTTTCGTATGTGTATTATATTAACTGGCAATTTAATGCACAAGCAGGATTTATTCTCTACGTCCTATATATGTGCACAAACTCAGATTAGATTTGCCCGGTTTGTATTAGTATATCCGAGTCTCTGTGAAACCCCTCTCTCACATTCCTGTTTGATTCCGTACAAAAAGCACATTTTTAAAAATGATACTGTACAAATGTTTATTATAACTAAAACTATGCACTTCAAAACCACCAAGCTGCAGGAAAGCAGACATACTTCCTGATTTTGCCAAGCGACACCCCCCCCTCCCTGCATCTTCTAGTCTACAGCATTTTGACAAACCACTTCAGTGCATTGTGGGATTTCAGAAGCGTATTGCATGTTACAACTATAAGTACACTTGCAAATTTTAACATCCCGACGCTGATCATTTTTTATACAGACTATAAGGTTACTTGATACAAACGCTGGCCTGATGAACAACAGCTGAGCAAATCTAGGTCATTAGCAAACTTATTAACTTATTCAAAGGGCACAGGTAAGTTTTAGTATAAATTCGATTATAAATACCATAAGAATATTTGTAAAATATAATCTGACGGAACTTATATTTGAAACTTGCATGTTTTAATTATGATTATCATGTTTTAAGTATGACTGTAAATCCATACCTGCTATCCGTTATTATCCGAATGAGGATGGGTTCCCTGTTGAATCTAGTTCCTCTCAAGGTTTCTTCCTATTGTCATCTCCGGGAGTTTTTTACTTCCCACTGTGAATCTCGGCTTGCTCAACAGGGACAATCTGATTGTTTTGATTTACAGTGATACTTTGGTATACTAATCTGTTCTGGAGTCAAGCACTTAAGATTAAATTTCGTATTCCGAAACGTATTTTTCCATTGAAAATAATGTAAATGCAGATAATCCGTTCCACCCTCAAAAAATATGATCAATATTACAAATTTCCAAAACTATAATCATATTTTTGCATATAAAAACAATAAAAACATGTAAATGAAGTAAAATATAGTACAATATAAAATAAACATTAAACCTGGTTTAACCTGAGGAAAATTTCTTGCAAAATTTCAGTTCTTGTAACGAAAATCATGAGGCGGGGTGTTTATAGACTGAGGTACCACTGTATACATATTTCCTCACATTTTTCAAAGTCATTTGGCTAATTTCCTGCCTTGCGGCAGTGACCATTGTTAAAAGTGCCATATAAATAAAACTGAATTGGATTGAAATTGAATTATGAATAGCGGTTTAGAATAGTGAAAGCTTCAACAGCAAGTGAATGAAACTAATGACTCAGTGAAGCAATTCCACGGAACAACACTGAATCATTTACCTTATTGACTCTTCAAAAAGACATTTGCATTTGTGAATGGAACATGTCTAATTCCACCTCTCCAGTACAGTAACAGAGAACAAAGACACACCAAAGGTGGGCTAGTGGCTTGACACCTTCTTTTTATATGTTACTTACCTGTGTGTGTACTATTGGGTATACTCTCTAGTGTATGTGCATGCTACATACTGTAAAACATTTTTGTAGAGCTTTAGAACCAGATACCAACCAAGGCTTTGTGTGTTTTATTGTATTTTATTAACATAAACTACTGAAAGAAAAGCAGAAAGAAAGAAAGAAAGAAAGAAAGAAAGAAAGAAAGAAAGAAAGAGGCACATTGAAAAACAGAAGAAAAAATGAAAAAGAAGCAGACAGCAATTCACATGAAAACATATCTTTTAACCAAGCCTTCCGCTCAGCCTGTCGAGGAAGAACAAGCCAGTCTCTCCGCCTGTCAGTGGATTGGGACGAGGCCTGTCTGTACCCGTCCCAGCCCCAACCCCTGCTGCACACCTGGGCCTCCGTTTCCCTTTGAGGTGGGTCCCAGACACGACCTAGCATGCCTCTGTGTGTGTGTGTGTGTGTGTGTGTGTGTGTGTGTGTGTGTGTGTGTGTAGAAAGGGAGACACACACACATTGGGAGGTCTAAGTGAAAAGGGAGTTCCCCCATTCAGCTTTGACTGACACAAAGGTAAGCATAAACAGCAGAAACTGTACAGACATGATTTCATTCATACAGAAAAAAAATCCCAAGCAATGAGTAAACTAGTGTGTGTGTGCTGTTAGCGTTTCTAGTCTGCGATCTGCATCGCAGCAAACAGTGAGGCAGGGAGAATCCGTTGGATTTGCTGTAGGACTGGAGAATAATTAGTGTAAGAATTAAAAAAGGAGCATCTGAGACTCAAGCTGGACCTCTAGTGTTCCTCACAAAAACAGGGCGAAAGTTTCTCCCTCTCTGCAGGCCCCTCCTGGTGGGAGTGGTAACATCCCCCTCCTCGTGTCACACGTCAAAGAGGAGACTGAGCTCCCCCTGCATTCATCTGAGGCTAACAGCTTAACCACCCGCTTCTAACAGCGTCTCCACGCCCTCGAAAGGGAACACGCTCTCTCTCTCTCTCAAACACAAATACATACATACACAAACATATGAGATAGATAGATAGATAGATAGATAGATAGATAGATAGATAGATAGATAGATAGAAACACACACACACACACCGTTGTGCATATGCCACCCAGGTGATTTAAATGAAAAAGTGGTTATGTGACCATGGTATACAGCTTCTGGAGCGATGGCCTGGGTCATCTCCAGACCTTTGGGAACGGTACACACAGTCAATCGTTCACAAACACCACTTGCACATTACAGGAACTCTGTACTCACTAGGAGTTATTGCAACATCCTCTGTACAGTCCTCATTCAAAGCCATTTCTGCATGTTTAAAAACATTCAAGGAGTTCCTAGGAGGCCAGTGTTTTGAACGTGAAGGAGGCTTTCCCACCATTTTCTACCATGAAGGTATCGAAGCACTAGGGATAAGTACATTACTGAAGCAGGGGATTATTTGAAGAAATAAAGGTAGTTTTTACACTTAAAACAGTGTTCTGTTATTCTGGACAATCAAGTCATAACATTATGACCACCCATCTAATATTGAGTAGGACCCAGCTTCTGCAACCAAAATAGTGATGCACTGTGTGTTTTGACATCCTTCTATCAGAACCAGCATTAACCTTTTGATCAGTTTGAGCTACAGTAGTTCTTCTACTGAACCAGCGGATCAGCCATGGCTTGGCTGCCCATGACCCTGTCACTGGCTTACTAGTTTTTTTTCACTGGTCAACTTTTGGCATGCCCTGATCACTGCAATACAGAAACATCCCACAAGAGCTGCAGTTTTGGAGTCGCTTTATCTCAGTCATCAAGCCATCACAATTTGTCCCTTATCAAGGTAGCTACAGTCCGGGAATAGGTGGAATATATTAGACAGCAATTCATTTTAAATGTATTTTATTTATTAGCAAACTTATCTTCCTGAAGTTAATGTGTTGGAAGCAGAACATTTTTTTTAATAATACTGGATGCTGTGTGGTTGGAACAGACGAGAGGGGAAATGAGGTTGCTGCTGAGGTTGTTACATAAACAACCTTTTTTTTTTTTAATTGTATCTTTAGGCATGTTGCAATAAAATATTTTTTCCCAATTCTTTCCTTTTTTATATAATTACATTTTATTTTATATGAAGACATAAGGAATGGCTCAAGCCATTTGCACAGTACTGTGTATGCAGTATAAACATCTCTCATACACTCATATGCAGAGGTACAATAAAAGCCCAAAATCACTAAACACTCAACGCAGAACTCTATGTCTCTCTCATACACACTCTCACAAAAACTAACAGAAATCTATGGCTGTAACTACAATCTCACTCCTACTTACACATACAGTAACACATACAGAAAATAAATCTAACTTCATCTGTAGTTGCTTTCTATTATAAAAACACCCATGTACAAAAGGTTTATGGAGGCACTTTACACATTAAAAACATTTAAATAATTATAGTACTTTTACACTATATATATTACAACTAGTGTTTGTAAATGCAAGCAAATTGTTTCTCAGTGTCCAAATAAAATGCAGGACTTTTTCTTTCACTTTTTTAGTTTCTTACACTACTAATAAACTTCTACAGTTGTCATCAAGGCAGGAACTGTACTAATACAGAGCCTAACCTCCTCTAAACAGTACAGATGTCAAGTACAAAAGAGAGAAAAAGTCTGGCTAACACTTTGCCATATCATAATGGAGAAACTGGGTTTTGGAAATTACAGAGTGATCAGGGTCGGGTTTCCTCAAAGGTTTCACAAAAGTTCAGAACATTTTTACCTGCGATGAAGCGAGAGAGAGAACGAGAGAGAGAGAGAGAACGAGAGAGAGAGAACGAGAGAGAGAGAACGAGAGAGAGAGAACGAGAGAGAGAGAGAACGAGAGAGAGAACGAGAGAGAGAGAGAGAGATCAATGTTCAATGCGATGATCACACTTCCCTCTAATATTAATATTAGTGCCGTGATGTTTTTTTAAATTTTTGTTTTTTGTGTTAAACTCAAGAAGTAGAAATAAATGTACAGCACTTTCTTCACGGGAGCTCGGATACACCTACAAATGGAATACAAAGCTATAAAGCCCTTACTTAACTAAAGAATTGAGCATTAAGAAATCCTACAGCTTTATAATTCTCTAACATGTACTAAATACACTTTTTTTATGTTTATAAGGTTGTGTAGACATGGAAAGACAAAAGATAACACACTCAAACACACACTGTATCCTTTAATGATATGGTCAGGGCTTTAATCTTATTCGAGCATCAAATCATATTATTTTTATTATTATTATTATTATTATACTTTATGTAAACACATGGCATGGTCGTTCTCCTTATTAAACTCGACATGCAGTCATACACACTGTTTAAAATTACAGTATGTACTGTGATTACGCAGATGTGCTTACAGGAAGATGATATGGTACTGTATTAGGCAGCTGTTTTTTAGGGCCAAGGCACTATAGGGTGTTTAGGACCCTCTTGTCTTCCTAAAAAAAATTTTGGGGGGACTTAACATGTTCAAAAACTCATGCTGCTATTCGGTTGCCTGCGAGTCTGGGCCACGGGCGTAGCTCATGGCCCTCAGGGTTGATTTTGCTGCATAGCTCATACACACCTTCACGTAGGCACACGAAACTCTGTACACATTTAAGGCTCATTGAGCCGAACAACTTTCGCACTGCATGTTCTGGGCTCAACTCAACCCAAAGGCCGGTTATTTTGGGTCGTTCGCAAAAACACTCCTGATGGATTTTGATAAACTCCTCCTAGGGAATTTATACGATCGGCATCAAACCGGGCCGATGTGATCTAAAGACATTGAGGACGCGGAATTCACTTCACGTTCAGTGACATCACATTGAGTAACATCATAGTCTGATGCTTCTTTTCCAGCATCTGCGGCCTATTGAACACACGTACAAATCACAAATGTTAACACCCTCACACACATCTCTCACACACACACGCACACACACGTAACCACACTTATATCACACACACATTACAAATGTTAACTTACACACACACGCACAGACCCACACACATGCACAAACAGGCTTACATCACACACACATTACAAATGTTAACACACACAGACGAACACACAGACACACACTCATATATCATACACATACACACACATCACAAATGTTAACACTCACACACATCTCTGTCTCACACACCCGCATGCAGAAACACACACAAACGTCCCACACACACACACACACACACACACACTAACAAGTCTCACACATCACACATACAGTACTAACACACACATCACAAATGTTAACAAACATTCACACGTTTCACACACCCACACACACTAACCCTCACACACACACACTAACGCACTCAACAAATATTTAGAGCCCAAACTGACATGAGCCCTGTATAGTGTGCGATGTGTGCAAGTTGTGCGGTGGAACCGGTTGGTGATGGTTTTTTCGAGATCTTTACACACTCAAATAACACTCAGGTTGTGCGTTGCCCCCGGGTGGCGATGGCACAGGGTGCTTGGGTCCGTCATGGTTGCTTGCAACTATATATTTTTTTGGTGCTGATGTTGTTTTTCTGGGGTTTAACCACATCATTTCTAGTAGATATCCTAGTGATATCTTCAAACTAAACATGGCTCACCTTCTTGTTCTGGCGTCTTTACCAGTTTGTTGATGCATTTCCTTCTGAAGCAATAAGTCAAACTGACATCAGGTTGAAGCGATCGAATGACTTATGCGACAGCCACCAGTACTGGAGATACGCCACGCCCCTGCCGGATCTCCCCAACCCTGACAGCAGCTTAGAAAGCTGGATAAATATCAAGAACAGCGAAGTGCAAAGGGATTCCTTTACCCTCATTGATGAAGAGGGAAAAATGATATACAGAAAGAATTGCGTTCTCACTCTGCATCAGAATTCCAGTATTCAGTATTGGAAAAGTGCAGGCCTTGTGCAACATCCTCCATTTTTTCAAAAGATTTAACCTTTCATTTTATTTTATTTTTTTATTATTAAGCATTGAATGATTGAAAAACAGAAAAGTTGTGCAGGAAGACACACCTCCAAAAACACACTGGCAAACCTGTGTACTGCTAAAAGACTGCTACTCTAGAACAAGCCAGATCTCCAGGGGCAGAACATTTACGGTTCTAGAGAACATTGATATAAACAAATCATGAGGATTTGCACAAATAAGAACTCAAAATGAAACTGCTCTTCTCAAAAGTGCCATTCTTAAATTATACCACATATCTACAGTATACACTATAAATCTATTGATAAATAACATATTGCTGCAGTTTTGTTATTGGGGACGGCTCATATTATCTCAAGATCCCCCTCAAACCCGTGTGTTAGACAGCTCACTGTCTGTCTTTATGTAAATTGTGATGCAAGGAAATAAAATGCAAACACGTTGCATTAGCGCACAGGGTGATGAAAGCGATGCAGCCGAACCTTGAAGGAGACACTGACAAGGTTTATTTAATAATTTTTTTTTTTTCCACAGATAAACATGTTTCCATTGTAATACAATCGAAAAAAAATAAATAAAAGGTTTTGATAATATTCGACATCACTATCCGTGCATATTTACTCTAAACCCTTATTGACAGTATAGTGGAGTATTCTACAGTATAGTGTGCGCTCTGGTTGTGGAGGTTACAGTGGGTTATACGTCTCATCCAGGTGCTCGGTCACAAAGTTAATCATGGTTTATATTACTATAATTTGAGCTATTTTGAGCCGCTGATATTTCTCAATGATTGCCTTTTTTCCCCTTATGCCTGCAAATTCATATACGCCCACACACACACATGCGCGTACGCGCACACACGCGCACACACACAAATTATCATTAATTCCGCACATTATGCAGAGCGAAATGAGAAAAATGTTCAAATGAAAAGGCTCTTGGCGCCTCTTTTGACCGGCACTGAGGGTTTTATTCTATTTGTTTAAAAAAGGGCCTATTAATGAAACACTACCATAAATAAAGGCTTTATTAAACGAGTGTGTGTCGTCTGCGCGGCATGCGTTCCCTTGCCCTTTGTGTAGTCTGATCTATTCGTGTCACAACACACAACTCCAATAATAATAATAATAATAAGGATGTGTGTCAAAGTGTGTGTGTGTGTGTGTGTGTGTGTGTGTGCGTGTATGTGCGTGAAAGCACCAGCACTCAAGTGCTGCTGGGATGAACAATTAATATGATAAATGGTTAATTGAATTGCAGGGCCAACAAGGTACAATATTTGTAGCATAACAAAGTACCTAATCCTGGAAGTGTGCACTCTATAAAGTGTATAATGTTTTTTATTTTTTGAGTCCGGAACATAGTGGCCTAATCACTGACCACTGTATGTACAATCCGCTCATCTTTTTAAAAGTGCAGCCCGAGGGAACGACAAGTCTATGACTTTATTAGTAACTATTCTCAAATGACTACTGGTCATGAGCCAGGATGGTTTAAATTAAAGCCCAATAACTTAAAAAGAAATAAATTAAGTATGGATAATGGCAACTTAATTTCAAATGAAATCTTAATCAAACTAGTAAAAGTGCTTTACATATGCTTAAAATGGTGTTTATTAAGGTTAAATCTCAATAGCTGGAATAATTTATATGCTTAATATTAGAATAGCAGGTTTAAGCAGGAGTGCGCTACAGAAGAGCTTTAAAACCTCACAAAGAAAGTGAGTACAAAACTCGCTCACTAACCTCAAATACTATTCTATAAATCCGCTAAGAGAACATGATGGTTATTTTTTAATAAGGTGTAGTCACTAATGAATATATTGATGCCCCGAGTGAAACTTCTACTGGCTTTCATATATTAAATTGTGGCCACAAGGCAACTGGTTTATTTTTAAAAAGGAGTAAGAAAAAAATCGTAGAATTAGATATCATTTGGCCAAAGCATGGAGATGATTAATATTACTGCCATTTACACTTTGAATGATGGAATGCTGTATAAAGACATACTGGAGTCATTGGTGTTGTGACATGGATATACTGTACCATTAGCGCATCTCACCTTAAGCCTACTATCACAGTGAGTAAATTTTTTTTTCACAGTAAATAATTAATTGGATGCCATGAATTTAAAATGACTTCAACAATAAAAGGAGTCACGTTAACGTTGAAATAGTCACGTCACATGAGAAATTTTAAGTCTGATGGTACCTGTACCATTTTATTTTTTTACATGTACCTCACTATGGTACATGGTTCTACCATGAATAATAGTATGATGCTATGGCACATCCACCATGATACTGTCAAAAATTTATTAAAGATATTTAGTTATTTATAGATACAATTTTACTTGTTTTGTTACCCTCCTAAAGAAAATATATAATACTTTGGTAAATAACATGGCACTTATTGGGCATGAGAGTAGTTTAGCACATATCTTATAAAATATTGCCTAACATATACTGTATATGGTACAGTATGCCTGTACTATAGCATTCCAGTAAAATGTACTAACATATCTGATATGATCCAGTATGCCTGTACTATACCATACCAAGTAGTATGTACCAACATATACAATATGGTCCAGTTTGCCTGTACTATAGCATTCCAGTAGTATGTACTAACATACCTGTTACGTTACAGTATGCCTGTACTATACCATGCTATAGAACAGGCATACTAGACCATATTAGATATGTTGGTACATACTAATGGTATGGTATAGTACAGGCATACTGTACCACATAGTAGTATGTATTAACATATCTAATATGGTCTAGTATGCCTGTAATATACCATACAGTACCAGTAGTATGTACTAACATATCTAATATGATCCAGTATGTCAGTACTATAGCATACCAGTCGTATGTACTAACATATCTAATATGATCCAGTATGCCTGTACTATACCCTAACAGTAGTATGTACTAACATATTTAATATGATCCAGTATGTCAGTACTATAGCATACTGTACCAGTAATCTATATTAACACATCTAATATGGTCCAGTATGCCTGTACTATTCTATACCATTAGTATGTACTAACATATATAATATGGTCCAGTATGCCTGTACTATAGCATTCCAGTAGTATGTACTAACATACCTGTTACATTACAGTATGCCTGTACTATACCATGCTATAGAACAGGCATACTAGGCCATATTAGATATGTTAGTACATACTACTGGTATGGTATAGTACAGGCATACTTTACCACAGAGTAGTATGTACTAACATATCTAATATGGTCTAGTATGCCTGTACTATACCATACTGTACCAGTAGTATGTACTAACATATCTAATATGATCCAGTATGTCAGTACTATAGCATACCAGTCGTATGTACTAACATATCTAATATGATCCAGTATGCCTGTACTATACCATACCAGTAGTATGTACTAACATATTTAATATGATCCAGTATGTCAGTACTATAGCATACTGTACCAGTAGTCTATATTAACACATCTAATATGGTCCAGTATGCCTGTACTATACCATACCATTAGTATGTACTAACATATATAATATGGTCCAGTATGCCTGTACTATAGCATTCCAGTAGTATGTACTAACATACCTGTTATATTACAGTATGCCTGTACTATACCATGCTATAGAACAGGCATACTAGGCCATATTAGATATGTTAGTACATACTACTGGTATGGTATAGTACAGGCATACTGTACCACATAGTAGTATGTACTAACATATCTAATATGGTCTAGTATGCCTGTACTATACCATACTTTACCAGTAGTGTGTACTAATATACTGTATCTAATATGATCCAGTATGTCAGCATACTGTATAGAAAATAAAAACATGCATGATATGTTAGTTAATTCGTAAGCTGTGAACTGTGACTCGTATGTCATTGTACAATTCACACACAGGGTTAATGTGCGGAGAAACAAATCTGTGTTGCGATCACAAGAGGGTCTGTGAAAGGTTTTTTTTTTTTCATGCTGAAAGGCATCTCAGGCTTCAAAAAGTTCTCTCGTCCAGTTAGACATTCAGTATCGTGCCACTGTTTTTTAAAGGTTGGTAGGCATGTGTTTGCTGAAGTATATTTTATAAAGTAAACATGTATTAAACAGTAGAATGTTCTATTGTCAAATCTAGATGACTTCGGTTTGACACGGCATCTTACTCGCAGAAACCAAAGATACAGAATTTCTTGTTGGTAAAACAGCCTTTCCTTGCATATGCAGGCAAATCTAAAGTCCTTGAATAAAGTCAGAGGAGCTGCAGTGCTACAAAATGTGAACTACAGGAAAGCAGTTGGAAAGTACCTGCTCCCTCCCAGCGTCCACCCCCTCTTCGTGAGCATGAGCATGTGGGTTTTATTAACGCTCGCTGCAGTGTTTGTTTATAGAGTGCTTGCTCTCTCTCTCTCTCTTTCTTTCAGGCCCCCTTTCTAGAATTCCGGGTGTTCCAGCTTTCCCAAACATGTTTCAGGAATTCTGTGACCAGATTCTGAAAAAATAAAAATAAAAAGAAAAGAAAAAAAACTTGGCCACACTGTCTCTCTCAATCAAATGGGAAAATAGGATTTTCCATTTACCATTGCAGTCTGAACAATTTTTCCAAAAAGGAAAAAGAAGAAACACTGGCTGATAAACTAATTGTGCATATGAAACAGCTGTTCGCTTAGTTTTTTAGACTCTTTCGTTATTAATCCGATCGGATTACAAACCCACAAACAGGAAATGCCTCTTTAGCTCTGGATGCACTAATGACCTTTTACTAGCAATCGCAAAATAGTACACATAATCAATTAAAAGATTTTAATACTTTTAAAAATGATTAGCTAGGAAAGACAGAGGCTGTAAACTGAGAACTGGTCTGTTCCAATAGTTGTCTCCTTTTATATAAAGCATACAAAGATGTAATAGGAGCGTGTGCCTCCTGCTCTTGTGTTCCTCCACTTTTTCTCTCTCTCCTCTCCTGGCTGAGTTGTACGGCTTGGATTTTCTTTGCGAGGGTGACAAAGTGGACACCAGCAGAGGGAGTGCATTAAAACAGGATTGTATATACAACTCACTCGCGTTTCCTGACCTGTTTCCTCAGTGCACGGACACTCCCTGCAGCTAAGCGGGAAGCACGCTAGCGAATCACGACTAGGGCTCGCCGCATTTCTTCTCGCTCTGTGAATAGTGGCACTGACAAATAATTACAGGCCTGTGCTTCACAACATCCTGAAGTAATCTATCTGAATGAAGCTTATGTGAAAACCATCTTCATTTAGCCTCCCTACAATGTTGCAAAAGCACACGTTAGCTGTATCCCTTGCAGCATACACACAGGCCGTCCATTCTGTAAATGTCAGAGAATGAGTAGGGAAGCTGATGAAAAGGTTTTTTTTTTTTCTTTTTTTTTAATACTTTTTTCCATTTTAATCTGAATATGCCATTAAGTATACTTTGATTTTGTAGTACTATTTCGAGTGAACGGTTTGAGCTAATACATCCTGTGAGCTTCAATGCAAAAAAAAAAAAAAAAAAAAGGAGAGCATTAAACCTGAAACCACAGGTGGGGCCCAAGGGCTACGTTCTAATCCCTTTACTTCCATATGTAAAGTTGGATATTAAAAATTTGTTCTAAAAGAGAAAATCGGACTATACTTATATACTTATTATAATAGTATGCAGGGGTGAAAGTAGTTTTAAATTCTTGCTGGTAGCCTAAAGGTGAGGAGTATAAATTATGGAGGTGCCAGACAGTCCTGTAAATGTCACAAGTTTGTCTTTATTTCTCTATTTATTCTGCTTTAGAATAACCTCAGCCTGCTTTAGAAGAGCTATCTAACTGTTCCAGGAAAGCTAGTGCACTATGTAGACACTCTTGTAGAATCCCTTGTTCCTCACACCAAGTAGTGCCTTAATCCAGGGTTAGAGAGGAATTTGGGATTCAGCCTTGTGTTACTTACGTTAGCTGTGAACAAATCAGTGGTCTGGGTCAAACCTGTCAGTGCGTTGGCGGAAGCTTGCACTCACGTTAACTAGCAATAATAAAAGACTGAAGGACTACACAGAGTCAATTTAAAATGACTTAAAAGCAAAAAAAAACTATCATTATCATTTACTTGTTTTAAATGTGGGTTCTGGCAGCCAGCCCCCGTCTTTCCAGTACCGAAACTGAATCTTGGAGTGGTATGCAGTACCGGACCGTACAGGCCTACAGACCTTGTATTCTGTTTGGAAAGTACCCATTAGGTGTCCACAGAATTATGTTACTTATGATGCCAAAATTTTTTGAAATACAGATTTAAATGAGGCCATGACGTCAAATACCATGAAATTCATTACTCTTGCTGCTGTACTAGTAGAATAAACTATTCATAAAGCAATGTGGAATATTACACAGTGGTCAATTCTAGTCCACCACCAGTGACATTTAAGTGTTGGATATCTCCGCTTGCCTGTGTTCACGACATAAGATTCTACTTTTAATATAAGTTTGAAAACCATTACTACACTTATTATAGGCTGTCCATGGTTTAACATGGCAATGGTAACACGCTTCACTCTATCTAGCTGTGGCTTTCTCTGGAAACTATTTACAATGACAGAGCAAAACTAAAACTAAATATTTGGCTGTTACTGTGTCTGAAATGTCACTTCTTGCTCAATATTAATTTCTTATTAATATAACTGTTGTACAAAAGCAATATCACACACAAGAAAACATGATTGCCTAGAGGCGAATCACAGCAATGCGGATGTTCAGATTCTCTCGCTCATGCAACTATTTAGTACAGAAGTACATAGTTTATGACATCAGGTAGGTCAGTATGCTGTGTAATATATTAAAAAATCTATTTCCAGTTTATAGAAAAAAAGATGTAGATATATGTGCATGTGTGTATAAACATACCCTTACCAACTTACAGTTTTGGTTGTGAAAATTTAAATTGGTATCTATATCCATTTCCATATCATAATTTGGACTTTTATTTAAAAATTTGTACTTACTGTATCAAAATTCTACATAACTACATATACAACCATTGTGTTTGGTTTAATTATATCTAATAAACCCGTATACTTTGGATAATTACAGAACTAATTTGCTAGCTTTGTCACTAGATAAGTTGTTCACCAGTTTGATAGAAATTTATACTTTCTAAACCATTCTCAATAAAAAATATATACAGTATACTCCACAAAGAGTCAAACTGCATAAGGAAATGCTTTAATGTTCTACCTAAAATTTTCATATTGGTATGGTGATTAGGATTTATTTACTTATTTATTTATTTATTTATTTATTTATTTATTTATGTCATTGACTTGAATCATTTTAAATCAGTAAGTGGTTTGTTCAGATTCATTTTTAGTTCCACAGTTTGCTGAAATTATCAGGATGACCATGAAACCATAAACACACACACACACACACACACACACACACTACTTGATCATTGAAGAATATTTTATAACATGCTCATATGTCTGTGATTATAAAAACCTTAATGTGATCAGAGGCTTTGTCTGTGACTGAGAGCATTTACTGACTAAAGAAGTGACTGTCTGTTTCTTGGTCCCCAGGTGTGCCCTTTTAGATAAACAATTTAAACTTTAAAGACCGCACTTTCTGCTAAAAGGGATAAACCATAATGAAGACCAGAGAGACATCTATGAGAGAAAAGCTAAAAGAAAAAAGAAGGAAAATCTAATCAGAGCCCATGCACAAGCATGGAGGTTCTGGGGAAAAAAAGAGACCTTAGTGTACAAACAACCAGAGCTCAAAACAACAAAAGTAGAGGAGCTGTGAAGTTAAAAACAACTAAATCAACAATCAGTGACATCACCGACATTGCCCAAAAGAAAGGCATGAAGTTATCTTCAAAAAGTCTTCAAAAGCAGAAATATGGTGGGCTCACTAATGTTGATTGATGGTGTAACTCATGATGGCAGCAGCAGAATGAATTCAGAAGTCTAGAGAAAAATTTTGTCTATCAATTTTCAGGGAAATGCATTTAATCTAATTGGGAGAACGTTCATCATGCATCATCAAGGTAATGATCTGAAACACACTGCCAAAACAAGTAAGGATCAAGAAAGGGGAAAAAGTGGAAGGTTTTCGACTGCCCCAGTCAATCACAAGGCCTTAACCTGATTGTGCATGAATTTCATCTTCTGAAGAGGAGACTCAAGGGAGAAACCTTCCCCCCAAAGATACTGTGGTACAAGCCTGGGAAAAGCATCATAAAAAAACAAACCAACAGTTTGATGATGTCAGCTGATCACTGTATTTAGGCAGTTATTGCAAGCAAGGAATAAACAAGCGAAATTTTAAGGGTTATTTACATGAATTGCCTGGCGGGCAAAGTGGCTTGGTGTCACCTAGCACCTCCAAGTTCCCTGTCTGATTTCTGCCTTTGGTCTGCATGGATGGAGTTTGCATGTCCTGACAGCAGTCATTCCCAATCCCTTAGTGTGTGTGTGAAAGTCCTCCTACAAACCCCGCCCCCAATAACCCGCCCCCTTCTGTTATTCCTGCTGTTATACCCCTATCTGACCTATGCGGTTTGACTATGCGAAGACCGACGCGCGGAAAGATGAAAACCTAATCACAGCACCAAAACTCGCAGTGAATCATGATGAACCATACTTACAGCCACCGTGCAAAACCGCGTAGGTGAGATAAGGGTATTAGTAGTTAACATATTATGGACCAAACTGAGTGATGATGGTACAATAATTGTAAAGGTCTTGACTAAAACAACATGCATAAGAAATCACAAAGGAGTTTTCATTTTCTGCAATGGAAAAGTACTCTAAATAGTTACTTTTATCAGAAAGTAACACTGTAATATAACTGATTACTTTTTTAAGACAGTAATTTTGTAATGTAATTGGTTACTTTAAAAAGTACTGTCCCCCAACACTGGTAATGAACACCTAAAAAGTGGGAGGTCTTAGAACGTTTTATGTTTATTCTGATCTATAGTCTCATAGTGTGTCATACCCAAATCTTTACTGTGCATAGATAGATAGATTATTATATGCTTTTTTGGACATAGTTATATAGTTATGAGGCTATTGTGCACTAGAGACATACAATCACCAAGCTGCCATGGTATGGATGCAGTTTAAGATGTATCCAGTAATTTTCAACTGTCATTCCATAACCCAATATTTTCATATACTGCAGTATCTGTAGAGTGTTTTTAACCATTCGAGATGTGGCCATAAAATCAGGCATCGTGAAGTCAATAATTTAGTTCCTTACTATTTTGGCACTATAGAGGTACACGTTATAGCATGCTTTCACCGTCGTTGGAAGTTCAAAACTGTTTTGTGTAATGCTAAACCCCTGAAATACGCAAATGACGTGTTTTTACCTCACAAAATAGCGTTTGAGGAGACGTTTATCTTTTCCTCCGGTCGGCATAAATTAAACTAAGCCATGCTGCGTGTGGGCGAGCCTGAGCGCTCAGTGTTGAACACGGGGGAAGAAAAGGCGCTAAGTGAAGAAGAAGCAGGAGCACGGAAGGATTTGAGAGAGGACAAAGTGAACGATGACGTAAGCACACAAGGATTTGAGAGAGTTTGTTCTCACAACACTGTGGTGTGTGAAGTGTCTGGATAAACATGGGTTTTTTCATTCAGAACTTAATATTAAGAAATTGTACATTTTGGAATAAAGGTATATTTAAATAAAAAATTAAGTATTTCTTTACGCATCAATGTCATTTTGGCAAAGACAATGATCTGAATTATCTTATATCAATAAGACAGGAAAAAGCATGCATTCATTAGTTATAGTCCTTTTATTGGTAGTATATCAACAGTATGCTATGACCTTACACATTTACACAGTACATGACACAAAAACTAGAATATTTTCATCAAAATGATCATAAGTATATTTTATTAAATACTTTTATTCACGATTCTTAATCACTTAATTGATATATATTTTATATAGCATACTGATGAGTAAGAAATAATGATCTAGCATATAACCTACCTGAATTATTATTATTTTTTTAAGTTTTAAGAAGAATATTTGGCTAGGCTTTAAACATAATGCTCCACTGACTTTGTGTGTGTGTGTGCACGCGTGTTTTACGAGAGAGAGATACAGCTCCCCCTTTCTTCCATTCTCCATATCTCTACTAATTATCCCCTACCCCCCTCCCCCAATACACACATGCGCACACGCACGCACACACATACATACACACACTCCCACACACTCCCACATACACACATGCACGTGCACCGACCGACTCAGGGCCCATGGTATGCAGATGAGTCTCGACAGGTCACAGGAAGTCGAGATTCCAGATAAAGCCCCAAGAAGGAAACTGAAGAAAGAGCAGAGGAAGAAGAACAGAGGGGGAAAGCACGACAGATATTATGCATTTGGTAACAACTCAATGTCAGTTGTTATTCTAAATCTAAAGTTTAATTTAGAAATAATGGCGAAGGACAGTACCTGCACATACGGGTGTTCTGTTGAAAATTATCTGTGTCTTATGTTGCTTTTTTGAAAGCAGTGAGAGAACTGAACATTTTGCTTCCAGGTTTCGTCAGTTAACATGAAGAGACACGGACGCCAACATACTAAAGATATTCCCGCACGCTGATGTTAAATCTGCTAATCGGACATAGTGTTAATTCATTTTCTATAACAAGAGCTCTGACAAAAAATGTGCATTAAAATCATTGGACTGTATTAACATTTATCTAAAATAACACACAACTTGTATGTTCTACCACACATAACTAAACTAATAATAAACAGATGCATGTTGTTACCTAAAAAAAAGCAGGCAGTTGTTGATATGGTGAAACTTTCTGTATTGAGACATTTATTTAACGTCTCAGGTGTCAGCTGGTTGTAACGACAAGGAAGATTTCCACCACTAGTCTTTCCAGTTTCTCAGTAACAGAACAAGCTGCATTTTAATTCTCAGTCAGTACTTGCTGGTGGGAGAGCAACTGTTTAAAGCTGCTGTAACTAAAATGTGGCCTAAATAATGATAGGAACTAACTTGTTTTTCCTTTTCATAACTTATTTTTTTAATTATATGCAGATAAATAATAAGGACATTTTTAATCATTTAAGAAATGAGACATTGGTGGCTCCAGTAGTTAAGGCTGTAGGTCGCTGGCTTTCCGATCTGAAGATCAGGGGTTTCGAGCCCCAGCACTGCCAACTCACAATGGTTGTGCCCTTAAGCAAGGTCCTTAATCCTATCTGCTCAAGGGGTGCTGTATCCTGGCTGACCATGTGCTCTGACCTCAGCATCCTAATTGGAATATGCAAAAAATAATATAGTACTCTATAGTATAAAAAAGCTAATACTACTAGAGGAATAAACTACTATGTGACAAGCTGTGATAGGAAAACAACTCCCTTTGCGGAAGTAACGTCCCTGGGTTTCACACTGGGCTCCATCACTTGACCCTGTAATGTGGTGTCACACTTCTTAATGCTTTCTTCCATCAGCCTCATAAATGAGCTCTATACAGAACTTGTGGATAGGCAGTACTTGAGATATTCTTCAGAAAAATAACGAGTCCTCCACCTGACTGACTGTGTGTCAGTGTGGCTGCTGCAAACGTGTGGGCTGAAGACAGTTACAATACAAAGCAAATGAAAGAAACAAGACTGCTGTGATACTGAGTTGAAAAAAATTCAGATCAAAGTTCTGGAGAAATAACATCTGTGGAACACTAAGACTATTTTATGCAGATGTGGACATGACCCTAAATGGGATTGGTGGAGGGTGAGGCTACATAGAAATTATGTTTCCTGATACACCTAATATATAGATTCAACACAGACACAAAATAATAATAAAATAATAATAAAATCAATGAAGTGTGAAAGGCTATGGCGGCACGGTGGCACAGTGGTTAGCACTGTGGCCTCGCACCTCAGGTTACAAGTTCAATTCCAACTTCAGGTCTGTGTGCATGGAGTACAGTATGCATGTTCTCCCCATGTTTTGTGTTTTCCTCCCGATACTCCGGTTCAAACACACACACAGTTCAAAGACATAAGGCAGATAAGGCTAACTGACTATGTGCCCTGCAATGAATTTCCACGTCCAGGGTGTACCCCGCCTCGTGCCCTAAGTCTCCTGGGATAGGCTCCAGGAAACCCTGTACACATAATAAAACGTTATAGATGATAAGTGAGTAAAAGACCATGAGGTGTCCCTTTATTTGTCCCTTTTAAGTGATGCACAAACATAAGTTATAACATATTTAACAAACCTTTTCATATCATTGTTTCAGTCTTATTTAAAAGGCACAGTTCGACCTCTAAGGTCCTCAGCCTTTGTTTAAGCTCAACATCCTCTCACACAACAGCACATAATGTGAGCTTCCTAATAGACTTCTTTCTCAAACGCCATGTTTTTTTTCCCCTCCACTTTAGGATTTTCCGACACACTCTGGAAAAACGGGCCGCTTTCCGACCAGATCACTTTACGGGAAGGGAGCAGCGCGCAGAGATACGATCGTTTCTATGGAAACCAGCCTTCCCTGACGAGAACAGGGACATGGAGGTCAAGACGAGCGGTTGCCTTAGAAACCGCGCGTACGTCTCTCGTGTACATCAAAAGCACCTCCCCCTTTCGGAATCGGGACGCCTCGCTGTGTGGAGGTCGGCGCCTGTGATTGGCTGGAATGCGGTGGCTGGGATCTGAAACCGCCCTCAACGCCCAGCTCGAGCTCTTAAAGGGGAAATAAAACAGGCTGTAATTTGGGGACTGAAAAAAGAATCGTGTTTGGAATCGCGAAGCTGTTTATATAATAATAAATAAAAACAAGCAAACAAGTGAAAAGTTGTAATATCGATCTTACAAGAGCAATTTGGTTAGTTAATTAATTAATTGATTAAGAAGCAAATAAAAATATATAATATGATAAGGGCATATAGGCTAATGCGTATCTTTTATCTTGTCTAACCGAATAGTCCATATTAATTCTCTATAAATCCTGCAAACTTGTGGCAATAAATGCAGGTCATTAACACGTGTGCTTTACTCCTGGAATTCACACTGCGAAAACAGAAAAAAACAAAAAAAAACGAAAAGACACAACGACATGTAGTGTGTGTATGTCTGTCTCCATGTTATCCGAGTGCAGCTTACCGTGCAGAGCCGCACCACCGCGCCACAGCTCACTCTTAATCAAGCTTATCTGACCCCGACACAATATCTATCTACCTATATATACCCAAACAGATCAATGCACTTGCCTCATGGATTTTCTCGGGAGATGTAGCCGCTTTACATTTCTATAGAGCGCCTAGTCGAGCACGCCATGTTTGTCTGGTCAGAGGAGGGCTAACTGCGCTCCTGGACGTATGGTGGCGTCCGATATGAGGCTAGCGATTTATGTTCAACTTGATTACTTTGCCTTTAAGTTCACAAGGCATCCATCTGGCAGGCAGACGAAGCTCCGCCCTGATGTTTCACCCAGCGGTCCTCCTGCCACCGCAGTGTCCGGACCGAATCACTCACACTGCAACTCCCACAATGCCCTCCTGATCAAAGCCTCCGCCGCGTGAAGCGAGACCGAGCGGGCAATGTAGTCCTCATCACTCCTACTGACTGAGGTTGAAATATTGTGATGTGCATTACAATGTAGAACAGATGATATATGAAGAAATCTGAGACTAATGGCTTGTGCTTGCAGTGAAAAAAAAAAAGAAGTGTTCTCCTTGTCTGGCACCTATTAGTGATATATATGAGTGATTTTTATGTTGTGCATTGAATATTTAGTTAGCACTATTACAGAGGTAGTTCAGGGGTTAAGCTGTCGGACTACTGATCGGAAGGTCCCAGGTTCATACCCCAGCACAACCAAGTTACCACCGTTGGGCCCTTAATCAAGGCCCTTAGCACTCAACTACTCAGATGTTCAATGCTCTGGATAGGGGTGTAACTGTTGCTTCACAGAGTTGGGGGTTCAAATCTAAGCTGTGTGTGTAAGGAGTTTGCATGTTCTTCCTATGCTTGGTGACAAGGTACTCACAGTTTAAAGAAATGCACTGTAGGCAAATTTTTAAATTACTCATAGTATGTGATCAGGTTAGTGTGTGTGTGTGTGTGCGCATGGGTACCTGTATTTAACAGAGGTCGGGATCACCAGCAATGTAGTGGCCCTCAAACCGCAATGACCACTGGTGTGAATTTATATGTCAATGCAGCCATCACTTTGTGATGTTAGCATGAATGAATGGATGAATGGAGGCCTACAAAACATGGCAGGACATGCTGTTACAGGAAAATATTTAATGTTAAATACTCAAGGTGATATAATGTTTTAAGACACGAAGATAGAAAAGTTTTCCAACAACAAAGGTATCCTTCCAAATGTTTTATTCCTCAGCAGTTGGTCAACTATTGAAAGTTTAATATTTAACAAAATAAAACAATGTGCACTATGTGGTAGAATGTACCTTAGTCCAGGCATCACTTACGCTATTGCAGCTACACAGTCTTCACATCAGCAGCGTCTCTTTTTGTCTCTCTTGATGCTACTGTAAGCTCTGATTCCTCAAACTCCTTCCATGGATATTAAAGAAAGATAGAATTCACTCGTCTATCTATATACAGTATCTATATAGTCTATAATACTATCACAGCTGTTCTTATAGAAAATTAATTAGCAGGGTTAGGCGGTACATTGGCTTAGTGGTTATTACTGTTACCTTGCACTTCCGAGGTCCAGGTTTGGTTCTGTGTGCATGGAGTTTGCACATTCTTTCTGTGCTTGGTGGGTTTTCTCCGGGTACTCCAGGTTCCTCCCACAGTCCAATGACATGCAGATAAGGTTCTTTGGCGTTCCCAAAGTTCTCATGTGAATGAGCAGGTGTGTGTATTTGTGCATTCCCTGCATTGGATTGGCACTCTGTCCAGACTGTGCCCTACTTCATGCCTCCAAGTCTCCTAGGATAGGCCCCAGACGCCCCCCCCCTGTATAATATAGGAAACACATGCTATTTAGTCTTTTAAAAACTGAAAGCATATAATTTCTAAATAATTTTTTTAAGCACAAGCACCATCTGATCAATTCTGGTTCCATGTAGTACTCTAGGTTTGAATATTTGATTTGATTTGTGATGTTTATGTTGTATTCTGACTTTAATCATGCCAATTCACACAGAATGCATTTATAAATCATATTTTCAATGCATGTCACACTCAGCAGTACATTTTCCGTTTTAACATGCATTTCAATTTACACCATCTGCGCCACAGGCATGTAAAACATAAGCTTGCACATTGTGCTGCGTTCGTTGCAGTCTTCTCTCCCTTTTTGCACGTTTAAGTGAAGCGTAAACTCCACAGAACTCCACTGATAGCACAGAGTCACACATTCTATACTCTGTCAAAGTAACTTTCAGGTCTTTTGGGTGTGGAGTCAAAATGGTGTTAGATAGTTCATTTGATTGTGTGGGTAAATCAGAATACCATGTTCTTATCAGAAATAGCAAGAGGAAAGAAACACTTACACTTTCTACATTTTAAGCGTCTAAAACTAATCTAACAAAACAATTAAATATTTAAATACTGATAGAGTGTATGTAATACTGCATGACCTTACTCTGTGAGCTGGAAAAATTCAGTCTGTGAATTCAGTCGTTGCATGTTGTGTTCAACCACATGACCAGCAGAGAAAATGTGATATGTTAAAAACGATTTGTTACTATAGACATACAACATAATAAATGTTTATTCAAAGCTAAATGGTAGGCATCATCTCGGTCTCTTTCTGCCTTTGATGTCAAAGTTTATAAAGCATCACATGACACAGTTTAGATCTTAATAAATTACATATTTACAGTACTATGCCAAAAGTCTTGAGCCACCATTATTTCTTCATATTTTACTTCCAGGGAGCCAGACTTTATTGTATTTTTAATGTAATCTTGAGGAATAGTTCCAGGCTTCCTTTTTTTGGCTTTCTTTTTTGGCAGGTTTTTGACTCTGGTTTTCAGTCCAATCCCTGTACCTGAGCAGTTTCAGGGGAATGTTTTTTGTTTGTTAAGCCACACAGTGACTTTTAAATCATTCAAGCATTAAGGCACAAATTAGTGAGAAACAGGTGGATGATGATCAGGCCAGTGATTAGTATACTGGTGATGCTGAAAACTGTAAAGTGGTTGGAACAGATGAGATGGAAAATGAGGTTGCTGCTGGGGTTGTTGCATAAAAGACCAATTTTTTAATTGTATCCTTGTATCCTTCCAATTTGTTCCAATGTCTTTAATTTAATTGATATAATTTATTTCAAAGAATATAAAGAAATGTCCTTTTTGGCATAGTACTGCAAAGTATCTTTACAAGTTATTCCAATATATTTAACTGTTTTTACTTTTACAGTTACTTAAATTAAGTTTATTTACATTAACAGATAGCCCTAAGAATATTGTATTTGTTTAAAATCAATGTAATAAAGAAAGACTATAAAGAGACTCTCTCTTAATAGTCTTTCTTTATTACATTGATTTTAAACAAATAATTTAATGTCTAATTTGCCTATATTAAGGATATTTTTACTTATACGATAGCAGCATATTGAATTGCTATAGAGCATGTACACAGTTATTTGAAGATGTAAGTAAAGTTGAGGACCACTGAGCAGGCAAAGATGCAGCTGAGGTTTTAAGTCTTAACTGAACAGTCCTCAAATGATTACAGTGCAAATGCTGTAGTCTAATGAACCTAGGACTGGAGCTGTCAGAACTTTCACATTTTCTTTTGGTCCTGTTCCAGGAATGAGAGCTGAAATGAAAGAGAAATAAATGCAGTCGAGCTCAAATGGCTGATGTAGAAACAGACTGAAATGGTCATTCTTTATAATAAAGCGAGTAGAAGAAGTTCATTCTCTTACTAAAGGGTACTGTTAAACATGAAGCTAAACGTCATATACCAAATTTTAACGACTTCAGCAAAGATTAGCTTACACACACACACACACACACACACACACACACACACACACACACATGATCAAACATTCCTAAAAAGCAAGAGGAATAATGAGTAAACATCCATAACATTTGTCAAATAGAAAGTTGTGACTTTCAGAAATTTTTGAGCAAGGTTAATGTTTTATTGCTCTTGTATTTTCCTTCGCTATCTTTCACCCCATGGGCCCAAACTAATTTTGTTTTTGAATTTAATCTGACCTGACTAAAAAAGAATAAATTAAGGATAGGTAAAATAAAAAAAATCATTTGCCATTGCTATATAATAGCTGTGCAAAAGCAATTCACCACAATCCTTTGAACAACACACACACACACACACACACACACAAACACACACATACACACACAAATGGACATGGACACACACAGACACAGATGTGGACACCAAGAAGATTGCTGGTGCTAGCAATAAAAGAATGTTTTGGCTATGAAAAATATAAAAATATTTGCTTAAATCAAGGTATTTTAGAAAGTGTTCTACTAAGTAAAACTAAATTTCTGTGTACTTGTGTGAAGGACCATAAAGAACAACCTATTAAAAAATAAATACCGTTTTGCATCTGTGCCTTGACAGGCAAGACTAAATAGTCTTCATTTCGAAAGTTTCATTATTTTATAGCTAAATCCAAAGGAACTCATGGTTATTAGGAAGTAATAATGTGTCTAGAAACGTGTATACCCTCTATGTCATGTCAATCACAATGATGTCATGTCAATCGTGGATGTTTGTGGGCTCATGCACTGTATGTGGAAGAGGGTAGATTGCACTCTCTTCCAAGTGTGGAGCTCTGGAGAAAGCATATGTTATCCTTCACCCTCCCCGATAGCAGTCGAATGATAGAAGAGAGCTGGCTGGTGGGTTGGGAATTGGCCGATGACCAAATTGGGGAAAAATGGGGGAGGATATATCCAGGAAAGTAGAGAAAAGTCCAGGGCTTGGTTTAAAAACAGGGCAGGTTATGTGACCAAATCCCAGGTCTGTTAGACAACTGCAGTTGAGCTTGAAACAAAGCCACAGCCACCAATATAAACATTTAATGGTTCTGATAGATAAATGCTTGTAATGTATAAGTACAAAATAAAAAGCGAGGCTGCTTAAAACATACTATACTGTACCAATTACTCAGCAATAGAAACGTCCACAATACATGAGACATTCATAGGTTTCCCAGTGGAAGAAAAAGTGAACCAAACCTCCAAGTCCTTTAAGAAATCTTCCAGCATTTTATCCATATAACTGTCCACATAGCTATTGAAGACACATACATTAACAATTAGGTAAACTGATCACTTACTTGAATTTTTTAACTTACTATTTAATTTTATATAAAACAACTATTACTTGTAAACAATAAATATACAAAGGTAAGACAGACATGAGATAAGAGTGTGTCTTATTTGTCTTACTCCAATATAGTGCAATAAGATCAGGGTAATTCTGCTTAGGATTCGTGGAATCCAGGTGCTATCGGTTCCACATTACTCCATACTCCATTTATAGCATAATAACAGAACCCCAGGTTTTTCATATTGGAAAAAGCAGTGCCATCTCCGGATAGATTAATTATAACTGTTTAGCGCTTGACCTGCCATACCTTTGACTTAAGTTTGCAGAAAAGTGTTCTACATAAATACACACTTAGCAAAATTGTTTATCAATGCCCCAATAACTAGCCTTAGACACACATTAAGTTTTTTTTTTCAATGTCAAAATGATCGTTCCTGGCAATCTCATATATGGTACAGATTTAGTTGAAAATGAACTAAAACATTTGCAACTCCAAGAGATGGGTCAAAGTTATCAACAGTTCCTCTTATATTCTGTGTTTCTGGTTGCCAGTGAATAATTTGCGTTATGCACTTTCTTCACATTTATATGAATCCCCTATATTCATATCACTGTGTGAGCAACTATCAGAAAACATTTTCAGCTTTCTTTCTAACGTGCTCTGAATCTGTCCATGCCTACGACAACATCGTATTATTGCCTTATCGCCATTCTGGTTTGGTCTGCTATGGTTCTTCTCACATGCTTATTGATTTCTATCCTTGCAATGCATAGCTAAAAGATGGGTGCTCCTGATCCCAGTCATTGTTAAGATGCAGAGCTGGTAGCTCCAACACTCAGCCACTAGAGATCAGAGAGCGAGAGAGAGAGCAAGAGAAGGAGAAAGGGAGAGAGAGAGAGAGAGAGAGAGAGAGATTCACATGATCTGGATCTGCATGATTCACCCACTAATACTAGTGGGGTTTAATTAGGAAGGAAAACACCAAGGCAGACTGAGAAAAACTCCTAAATAACACAGAGCAGTAGTAACTGTTTAAAGCTATAAATGCTTCCAAGTTTATAAAGATGACCAATTTTACACTGAATAAAATGAAAATCAGCATTTTGGTGAAGAATACCTGGTGTAATAATAATAGTTAATTCCTGCGCTCGGTTTAATTTGACAGGTATTGCATCACATTTTGAATAAGACGCAGGAAGAAGTTTGTGATTTGAATTTGTATTGTGTTGAAAATCTTAGGTGCTGTTATAATATCTGTAACATGATGCTATTACCAGTTTATCACAGAATCTACTCTTATTTATTTATTTTTTTACAAAAAAGGAGAATATTTGGATGCTTTTTAGCATCTGCTGTAGAGTTCTTCATAGTGTCTTTAATGATTTCTTTAGATTGACCAGAAAATACCCCTTTATTTGAGGTATTTCCCCCTAAAAAGTGTGCATTAAATATGTAACTTTCAATTAAATGCAATGAAAATCATTTCATTCAAATGGTTAAAACAATAGTTAAGGAGGTTTTATACTAAAGTACTAGTTACCTGTTAGTTATAAAGCTTTATTATATAGTAATAATAATATGACATTTTTAAAGTAGGTAATAGGATTGTTTTATTAGGCATTTGTACTCCATATTTACACTCTGCAGCACAAATAAGGACAATATAATAATGTATTTAATACATTGTTTAAATAATTAAAAGTGAAAACAAGAATTCTCCTCTCATTTTAACATTTATTTACAAAACAATTCCCAGAATTTAGTAGAAACTATTAAAAAATGTGAATTTCCCAAAAGAATTCAGAAATAGTCAAGTTAGATAAACATGGGATAAAATGAGAAAATGAGGGAAACAATGTATGCAACTTACATAATAAAAAGTATAAGAAAGTGTGATTTTTGTGTTTATTCAATAACATTAACTTTATTTTTTTTTTAAACTATGTCTTTTACCATGTAGTTTCCTCCCACAGTCCAAAGGCATGCAGATTAGGTTAATTGATGTTCCCAAATTGCCCGCAGTGTGTGAATGGGTGTGTTCCCTTCAATGGATCGACACCCTGTCCAGTGTGAACCCCACCTTGTGCTTTAAGTCTCCTAGGATGGGCCCAACACCCCCCCACCCCCCCTGTGACCCCAGGATAAAGTGGTATAGGTGATAAAGATTTTACAAAAAGAAATAACTAGCTTTAATGGAAAATGTAAAGAAAGCTATATGTACATATTTATCATGTTTACATATTATACCTTTTTTTTTTACCTGAGTCATTTATTAATTCAGTTTACACAAACACATTAAATTAAATAAAGGGGTATTGCAAATGGTTCAAGAGAACTTTATAAAAATTAATGGACAACATTGTGAAAACATACAAGAGTTGTGCAAAGGAAAAGTATAGTTGGTAAAAGAGAGGGAAGTCTGTCTCCTCTACTCTGTTCAGCTCAGCGCCTCATGAGAACATTCCAGCTCGGTAAAGTCAGTTTGGAATTTGAATAGCACAGAAGAACCGCCCGTCTCTGATTGGAAAGAACCGAAAGACGTAGGCGGGACATGCACGTCACTCATGAGCGTTCTCGCTCTACGATTGGAGCGTAGTGAGGTGGGCAGAACCGCCCAGGCAATATATATAGTATGAGCACAGCTCTCAGGCTAATGATCGCTGGCGCTCGCTCGTTAAGAGGCAAGAGACGGTCTTGTTCAATGTTTCACCACCGAGCAAACCTGAGCCTGCGCCCCCGAACCAAATACCGCGCTTTCGACTGAGTGCAAGCCCGAGTGCTCCCTTCGCCGAAGTGTGGGAGAGGGCTCTACAAGTACAATGATCAACACGGGGGAGTGCGCGGTGGACGCGCAGAGCCTGATCTCAATCTCGTTGCGGAAGATTCACAACTCGCGGACGCAGCGCGGAGGCATCAAGCTGCACAAGAACCTCCTGGTGTCGTACGTGCTGAGGAACGCGCGCCAGGTCTACATGAACGAGAAGTACGCGGAGATCTACAGGATGCAGCAGTACGAGGAGGTCATGACCGTGTGCAACGAGATCCAGGAGCTGAACCCGCTCGACGTGGCCGAGGACGCCGAGGAGGAGCCGAGCTGCTGCGGCGTGGCGAACCCTGCACCCAGCCTGTGCGCGGCTGCGCTCTCGCCGGTCGGCACGCGCTCTCCACAGCCACTGCCGGGCGCGTGCTCCGCGTCTCTCGTTCTCCAGCCCGAGGAGGAGGAAGAGGACGAGGACTCGCCTTGCAAGCAGTCGGACGCTGTGTTTTACCGCAGCTGCTGCGTGGAGGCGTGCGCCGTGGCGCCGAGCTGCGACTTCTCGCCGTCGGGCGGAGTGCACTGCAGCAAGACCACCGTGCTGGACCTGGACACGCACGTCGTGACCACGGTGGAGAACGGCTGCCTGCATCAGGACTGCTGCGCGTCGCTGGCACCGTGCTGTCCGAGCGCGCACGGCCCGGTGCGGAAGCGCAAAATGGACTTCGGGTACTACGCGCCCGAGCTGGAGGAGACGCCGGAGTTCGCGCCTTGCAAGCGCCAGAAGTTGGAGGAGTGCGCGTACGCGGGCAGTGCGGAGCCACTGGAGGCGTGTAACATCTCCAACCTGATCTCCATCTTCGGCTCGGGCTTCTCGGGGCTCGTGAGCCGGCAGGCGGACTTAGAGCAAGCGCTCAACGGACAGTTCTGCAGCAAGCAGGCGCTGGCGAGTTTAGGGGCATGGACAAGAGCCATCGTAGCTTTTTGACCCAGTGGTAAAGAAACGGACTCAAATCCTTTATGATGATCAAAAACAAACTGTACAAAGCCTGAGACTTTATTTTTGCAACAGAACCTTATTTAAAACACTCGAGTTAGGTTTGTTTTCGTTTCGTTCGTTTGTGGGGAGGCGCGGAGTGCACGCCTGCCTGCCAGTGTGTGTGTGTGAGTGAGTGTGTGTGTGTGTGTGTGTGTGTGTGTGTGTTCTTCTACACAACGTTGACATCGCGAACATTTTGTTGCTAAAATGATCTCAACGAATTTCGTTGCCTTAAACCCCAACGCGGAACTGCTAGCTAGCTCTCACCACGAACATGGCAGGTTTTGAATGTTTTTTTTTGTTTGTTTGTTTGTTTTTTTTTTTGCTCGTGGATTGTTTTGCTTCTTGAGTTGTGTCATGAGCAACTTCACAAAGATGTCTTGTAAAATAACATTACCCATGTAATGTTTAATTGAAATAACACAACAGTTCCTAACATTGCGCCTTCTCAGTCAGGATAGCCTGCTTTTATACTTTTTTATAACATCTTCTGTTTATGATCTGGCTCCAGGCAGAAAGACTAGCAGAACACATGAACAACGTGTGAGGGTTTGACAGAGAGAGGGGCTGGCATCTATCTACTACACCTTTAATATCACGCAAGGCAATCATGTAGGCTGAAGAAGAAGAAGGTGCAATACTCCACACTCATCCC
Organism: Clarias gariepinus; assembly: GCF_024256425.1. NCBI lineage: Eukaryota > Metazoa > Chordata > Actinopteri > Siluriformes > Clariidae > Clarias > Clarias gariepinus. Next base: position 11,140,829 of record NC_071123.1, on the reverse strand, counting down.
TCTGGTTTGTTGTCTTTTGTGTTTTCAAGTGGCAATACATGGTGCATTTTGTTTACTGCTCTGACTTACAGTAACAGTGTGTTTGTAGTCCAGCTATGCCAGTCACCTGATCTCACTCAACGTTGGGGCCCATTAATTAACACCACAACTCCCAGCATGCACGGCGTGATGGAAGCAGCCAGGCATCATTTAGTTTGACAATTTGGTGTCACAATTTCCCCCTCATTTTTCCTCCCTCTAAAAGTTCACAGTAATTCATAATGCCAGCATTTTGCTTGGTTTTATGGGTTTGATTTTATTTTCTACAATGTTAGACCTTTTGTTCTAAAAAGGCAATCTCATAAGTTAGCCATAAGTCCTCACATTATATAAGCACTATGTGTACTGAATTAAAGACGTTTTCAGACGTACTCTCCATATTTTGTTGGTATTCTTGTATTTTTGTGCATATTAAATTGTATATCACCGGGTAAAACTGTTTTAGAAAGTATTTGTTTAAAATTTATAACCTTAATAAAAAATGAAAAGAATTTTTCATGACTTGAGTCCTTTTATTCCATATTCGTTATTACACACACAGAAGAGTTTACATCAAGTTAAATTAATTGAAGTCTAAGGTCTGCACAGAAGAAACCTTCAGTGTATGATATGATGCACTATCAAATGAAGCACTACAGTAGATTCTGAAGTTAGATATGTTCACATACAACACACGCTAGTCTGTGGGTGTGTACCCAAAAATGAATTATCTAGTAGTGAGAGTGAAAATAACAACATTAAGAGGCTTGGCTGTTCAGAGGCCACAAAGCTGTGGATCTTACACAGGAAGGATGCTGAAGGGTCCAAAATATCAGGTCTGTTTTGCGTAGTTTTTTAAAGTTACATTAACAGTCAACATCCAGGGCTGTACTTTTGCGTCCAGGCTGGTCTAAGTCTTACTTTTCAATTCTGAATCAACATGCTCTCAGTGTTAAATAAACATTATTTACTGAGTTTATTCGTCCAAGTAGCTGTTCAGCATTTTGAGAATTTCGGTTTGCTTTAGCATTTTCTGTGTTCACAACTACAGTTATGTGCCAATGCCGAACACAGCAGAACTAAACCCATGTGTGCATCCTACACTCATGCTAAGTTGCATTTTGACTTTTGGTTTCTGCATTCTTATTGCATTATTGCTGTACTCCCAAACCGGTGCTCTACTGGGCGCTGCTGTGCAAAAAAAGAAAGCGAGGGGAAAAAAAAACTCTTGCAAAAGTGTGTTATCTCTGTCCTGTGCCACACGGTGGTGTTCTTCAAAATCGATGAATGGAGGCATTAGAGCGCCTATGGAGCAGCACCTCGGGCTGACCTCGGATCCGCCATCACCCCCCCCCCCCACACACACACACACACACACACCCCTCCGCCTCCCCCTCCCATCCTCCCTCTGTTCCTCTCCTCCTCCCTCAGTCACCAGCTGAAAGCTTCTCGACTGATTCCTTTCAATTTGAGACACTGCAGCAGGTCCGACGCATCAGCTTCGACCTGTCCGACATCTCCGTGTGGCCGTGCGCTTCGATTAAGTGACTTGTTGTTATAACTTGTGTTTGCAGGTAATACGAGATGTTAAAGACAGCTGCAGGAAAACGCACGCAAAACTGTAACCGAGACACGCTTTATGAATATTATTATTATTATTATGTCTTTGTTTTATTTTGTTTTATGTTTTAACGGGATGAATGCGCTTGATACCGCACAGGGCTAAATTAATGCATAATGATGATGTCATTATTGGTACTTTTCAGTGCATTTTGTTTTGATTTCGCTTTATTCTAATTAGCTTATATGAGATCCAATGTTCAATGTGCACAAATCCATTCGTTGCATTTAAAGGTTTTTGTGGAGGATCGTTTTAAAAAATAAAACTGTCCTGCATTAGTAGTGCCGTTCAGCCGTGTATTACGAGCTCCTCCGTGTGGCCAAAGTAGGTACTGCGTCTTAAACTAATTGGGTTGTTTAAATGAATTTTATAAAGAAGAAGAAAAAAGGAAAAAACTTTACCTTTTATTATATAATAATAATAATAAATAATAATAATAAGGACCATACTGTGGGCTGTACTTTTTTTTCTTTACGAGATAAGCTTTTCAAAGCACAGCACGCACTGGTTTCATTGGTCGGTGAGATAAACCACTTGCTCATCTTCAGTGCTTCAAATCCACTGGTTGAAAATGTCAGCTCGGCGTGTTTGAGTTTCAGCCATCAAACGCACATCTTGTGAATCTGCGCTCAGCTTGAAGGATCTAATGTCCTTATGCACAGACAGAGCAGTTCGGGCTTATCTTATCGCCTGCGCGCGCGCTGATCTCTGCACCATGAATACAATAGACCGCGGGGGAGGTGTGAGGGGGGAGGGGGAGGGGGTAGCATGGGGTAGCGGGGGGGGGGGGGGGGATGAATCGGCGAAATTCAAAGCGTTTGCCTTCATCTAAATTACTCAGCAAGCCGACCAAAAGTTCTCAGTGGGGAGGTGGGAGAGTATCGTCTCTCACAGCCCGAGCAGTCGAACCCCGCCTGCGCACAGGTTCAATACGCACACTGAGCACCAGTAATCTAATAAGTGATAATGAGGAGCCGGTACAGGAGTCGGTACATACAGGACAAATCGCAAAGGCTTAATATCTAAAAGGGGTAAAGCATGGTGGCTCAGTGTTTTAGCACTCGCACCTTCAGGGTTGGGGTTTCAGATCATGCCTCCATAGTTTGAGGATAGTCTGTTTGCCTTATACTGTGTTTTAGGCTGATCAGAAGGCCAGGGTTCAATTCCCACCCAATGTCCAAACCCCTGCTGCCAAGCCTGAATAAAATGGGAGGGTTGTGTCAGATAGAGCATCCAGCGTAAAACCTGTGCCGAATTGTGTGCGGACTGGATGGTCCGCTGTGGCAACCCCTCAATCGGAGCAGCTGAAAGTCCAACAACAACAAGTGTTTCCAAATTGCCCTTACTGTAGGACTGAATGTGTGCCTGCACTTAGTTGTCACACCATCCAGGGTGTCTCCTGCTTTGTACCTTGAGCACCCTGGGATAGGCTTCTGCCCCACAACCATATACAGGATAAGCCCATGAATAATGTGCCCCTGGTTATACGGAAGATAGTGATCATGAGTAGTGTTTTAACCAATACCAAAAAAGCTTAAGAAACCATTCTATTCTATTCTAATTAGTGATTATTTATAGACCAATATCAACAATACATTGTTAATATTGGTCTGTAAATCAGCAGAATTTCATCCTTTACACTTATAAAAATCCAATTTTTGGAATATCACAGTCAAGGAATCAAGCTTTAAACAAACAACTAAAACCTAAATAGCTGCATTAAAAATAATGAAAAAAAAGAAAGAAAATGTCAGTATTCTTAATCAAATTATAAAATCTTAATTATTGATTACTAAAAAAACAGCAAGATTAATAAAGAAAGTGTCAAACTAATTCCCAGATAGGGACCAAGCCATCAGCTAAAAATCTATTATTAATGTAACATAATAGGGGATCTGATTCTATCAATAATATTGTTTTTTTATGTTTGACTATATATTTCATAATATTTTTATTTATACAGGTATAAAATTTTTGGAGTGAAATAATTAAATTCCGAAATGGTTTAGTATAAACAAGGGACGGGTATCAGTACCAGCCGATACTCAAGATCTCAGTATCAGTAAAGAAAAAGTGTTGTCACGCCATCTTGACAACATTTTGGGTTAAATGTTCACTAATGAATACAGTACTGTCTAGTAAAAATATATATAGTTTTTAAACCATTACAGCATCTCATGTTGGAACTGAAGATTTGAAGTGAAAAAAAAGATAATTCTGAGCTGATCCAGCTTAAGAAAAACAAGAAGTAATCAAGTTTTATCATCAGAATTTGTAAGAGGGAAGGTACTGTGTACCTTGAGTGTATTGACTGGTATTGAGTGTTTGTTTTGAAATTGTTCCAAGTAGAAGTGTTTAAGGAGCCAATGAATCTTTAATTATTTAGCGACTTGTAAGGGTAAGATGGCTATATTTCATTGAAGTTGTCAGCTGTAAAGGCCACTGTGCTATATGTTTTTAGCCTGAAAGTTTACACTAAAACCAAGAAACTTGATAAAATGTAAGGGTTATTGTTTACTGTACAGTAAGTATCGTCTTATGTGGATCAAATTCTTTGCAAAACTTTATGGCAATAAAACTTAAGAACTGAACATTACAAACATGCAGGACTAAAACAGCTAATGGTTTATTAATTCTATAGTGACAAAATGACAAAATAGTACATTAACAGCTTAATATTAACTGTCTCTCTAAAACACACAAAAAATAATTAAAATCATCAACTTGACAAGGATCAGCACAGTCTAAATGGAAAAACTGACACTTTCTCGGTTTTCTAGTTCACCAAATAAAACCCAAGACTTAGCAGTTCAGGCAAAACTTTACTGTTCATATGTACATATTCATAAATAAATACCAATTCTGGATACTGCAATTTTGTTTAGATACTATTTACGGCGCCATGGACTATACTTATTTCTACTTATTTCTCCATTTCTTTGGAGCCAGACCTAGGACAGGAAATGTAGTATTGTGTATGTGGTATAATTTAAAAGGAAGCAGTTGAGTTGAACTGCTTTTAGAATTAGGGTTTGATTAGAGTCACATTTATTAATTTAAGCAGTGGATAAACACTGGAACACTGGAGGGGTGTCTGGATGATTTGGGTGGTGCTTGAATTGGTTGAGAATTGGTTGTGCTCTCGGATTGGATCTTCCCGCTGCTGTTCACAGTTAGACGGGCTGGATGGAGAGCAGGCTGCCAAACTTGAAGTGCTGGATAACGGGAAATTTCTCTAGACACTTGGAGATAGAAACCGAGAGAGAGAGAGAGAGAGAGATAGAAACCGAGAGAGAGAGAGAGAGAGAGAGAGGGGGAGAGAGAGAGAGAGATGGCTGTGATTTCTTAGTTTTGTTTCTAGACATTTAGCCAGACATTATCTTTAATGAGAATACACATCTCTAATGAGAACATTTCAATTAAGGTTTGAAAGGAAGGAAGAAAATCCGTTTTAGATTTCTACATTATTCCAATACTTTTAGAAGGCAGAGCTCTGATGAGGGGGTAAAACGTGTGGACAGTTTCTGACCAACAGTAAGCATATACTACCACGGATAAAAGCCAGGAAAGCTGAAAAAAAAATTAAAAAGACATTAATTGAGTGTGGCCAGCACTGTGGTAAGCACTGTGGCCTTGCACCTCCATAGTCGAGGGTTCGAGTTTCACTGCAGGTCAGTGCATTTAAAGTTTGCATGTTCTCCCCATGCTTGGTAAGATTTCCTCACAAGGTACACTGGGTATTCCAGTTTCCTCCCACCGCCTTAAAGCCACGCAGAGTAGGTGTTTCCAAATTGGCCACAGTGTGAGAGTAAGCGAATGCTTATGACCTGTAATGGATTAGCACCCTGCCAGAAATGACAAGTGTCCTCTGGGTTAAACTGCATGCCCCCTGTGACCCTGAACAGGATATGTGATATATGGAATGAGAGTGAATTTGTGTGCATCTAAGTCTAAAGATTAAAGTAAAGTGGAACCTTGGATTGCGAGGAACGTGTTCTGTAAGTGTTTTGCAAGATGAGCAAAAATTTGTAATAAATTTTAAACTTGTTAAACGAGCACGGTCTTTATATACGTATGCGCTGTCTGCCGAGTGACACGTGATCACAACTGAGCCAATGGTTCTTCTCTGTCTCGCACTGTGGGATGGTGGGAAAATCTTAGTGTGATGCTTAGTCTTAGTGCATCACACGTATAGTCAACATCCATGCGCGCCTGTACTGTTTACTATAACTGTGACCACATGAGTTCCACAATACCAATATAAAACTGCACTACCTTATTTCTAACTATACTGAAACCAATATGAAATTGTTTAAAGTTACACTAGTGAGTATCAAACATACATACATATATACAAAACCTTAAGAGCTCTTGCAGGATCCAACAGTTTTCTTTTCAAATTGTTTAACTGCTTCGGTAAAGATTTATGAATAAATTTGTTTAGATTCAGTTAGATGAAAATCCTTTCATTTTTAAATGTTACTTCTCTAGATGGACGTCAGGAAATCTGGGGTTGCTTCAAAGGGAAATACCATGGGTGTGATCATGTTAGGTCCCGTTTTCATCTCAATTCACGACCAAGCTTGCCAGATATGTATTCTCAATAGACATCAAGTCTGGCAAACGGTTAAAAAAATATTGTGACCTAAAATTAAATTTACACACTATTCCACCAAATGTCTGTTGGACTAATGTAGCTAACAAGCTTCTAGTTTAGCAGTGTGTATGACGAGTTTGAACAAAACAACATAAAATGACTAGAGGCAGGCCTCTGACTCGGAGATACAGTGAACATTAGAATGGTACGGCTCTGTATCTGAATTTCAAGGGCATAATTTAGACATGTAATTAGGTGATTAGCCTTGTAGTTCCAGTGTAATAAATAATTAATTAAACAAAAAATAAGGCATTTTCGCCCCACCATCATGTTCTGAATTGGTCAACCTCTCGAAGTTGAACCTCTGAAATTGTAGACGCTTACATGTCTTACATGCTAACATGGTGAGCGCGTGTGCCGAGGGAAATGACGCAGTGTCGCTCAGACACCCGCTCAGGAAATTCAATCCCACGCTCACACGCATGTCCTGTTCGTGCTGCCCGACTCGTCGCTACGTGGCCTTGACTGTCACCTGTGATTAAAGCGCATGGAATGTGTTTACTTCCTGTTAAAACAGGAAATGACTTAGTCTATCCTTGGGTGCGTAGTTACTTTTCGTCCATTCTGTAAGGATATAATGGAGAGAGCAAGAGAGAGAGACGTTACACAGGCTTTACCAAGAGTTTGTGTTACAGGGTTATAAAGTGGATCCATGTACACAAAAAGATTGTTAATGGTTAATCACTTTTATTTGCGAGCTTTATTTATTTGTACTAAATCTGTTTAAATTCTTCCCCAATCACATTGGCAAGTTTTTTCAGGTTTTATTTTTTACTTGACACTTAAGGCTCACTTTCGACTGCAGAGATAAAGCAGGAAAGAAAATGTGAGGGTGTGCGCGAGTGCTCATTCGTATGTGTGTGCGTGCGTGTGTGATGGGGGTTGGGAGGTTCACAGACACACCGGCCCCTCAGCTCAGCACTCTGCTTAAGGGAGGGGAACAGCCTGCTCTCTTAACACAGGATGTGGCTCTGGAGGAGGGGGTGGGGCCTTCTGGTTCACACACACACACACACACACACACACTTAACCCATTCAAGTCAGAAGACTTTGCATTGAATCTTGTTCTGTTTTGGCTAAAAGAAAACATTTAGTATAACAACGTTATAATCAAGTAATCTAAAAGAAGAAAACAGAAGTAAAACAAATACTAATATATATCTATCTATATATATTTTTTTTTCTCTCTACCCAGAATACAACTTCCCAGAAGTGATGCTGGGATTTCCCCAGGAAAGAGGAACTCGAGTCCAACTGCTAGTAAACATGCCACACAGACATATGAGATCAGATTACGGGGAAAGAACTGAGAACAGAAACATCATGAGACTTTTTGTATAATGTACAGTAATGTGCTTTTGTAAAGGAAGATGTTTATAAATGCTGTAAAGATGAAAAGGTAAACCACAGAATATGACAATATAAAATATGTCAGAGTAATGTTTAAACTGATACGGTGGTTTACAACCACCGCGTGATGTCTATATTATATTATATTATATAAAAAAAGAAACTTACTTCAGCCTTGTACATTCGTATAAGGCCCTGGTTGACTTTGGACCAGGAGGCAACGGCACTGATGTTCCAAAGCTGGTTCGAGTGTTCAGCAAAGGGTCCCGTTTTCATCTGGGGAAAACAACAAAGGGAAAGAGATTGATGCATTAAAGCACACCAGGACACAAAAATAATCAATCTTTACAACTGTGGTGAGCAGAAAAGAATTTCAAAATGAGCAACATAACTAGGTTGGATGGACTACATGAGCAGAAAAATACATCAGGGTTCAGTCCTCTCAGCTTATTAACATGAAGCTGTGGCATCACTATGGACCAATAAGTTCTTAATACCATAATGATAGCGCCTGCTTGTAAACATGTGAAGAAACATGATTCATTACTAATAATGTAGGTCTGTTAATAATCTATGAATCCCATAATTTTTTTTTTTTTCTCTTGCATGTACTACAACTATGAAATTCCTTTTAAAAAATACAAGTTGGCTAAAGATTTGTAAAGTCAAGGTTTGAATTCCTGCTTTATGTCGGGTGGATTTGGCTGGATATTTATATTATGATGATGATATCAGCACATTTTTCTGTTCATGGTTTTACATATTAAAATAGTTCTTTTCTCACAGTCACACGCTCACATTTCTCATTTTCAAGCTAGCAAGTCTGAAAATTCCACAATCAGGATGGGTTTTAAAGCCTGTGGAAAATTAAGGGGGGAAAAAAAATCATATAAAAATAATGATGCAACACACACTTATTCTGGGTAAAATAAGCACACATGATATACATGACCTTTAGTCACCCATATGACTCAGAAAAAAATATACTTTCCAAAAAAAAGAGGGAAGAAAAAAGCTAGACTGAGGGGGGGAAAAAGTAAAAACAAGAGGAGTGTGTAGTCATTACTGCTAATGAAAGCCCTGCCATGTAGGTACGGTACTTATACCGCTTTTACTGCACATTGAAAACGAGAACTGGCCCAAACAAGAACCAAATGAACTCAGGATTCTAGGATTTTTCAACAACGTGACAGACAACTGGAAGGATCGTAACGTCGTCAGTATCAGCGACCTTACAGAAACCTGTGCAATAACGTCAATCAGGCCCCTTTCTCCTTTTGTCCCACCCCCGTTTTTACACCACCATCTGTGTCACTGACCGCTGGCTGCCCTGACGCAGTCACCACAGAGGGGGAGTCACCCATTGACCCGCTCTTATTTATTTGCTGGTAAAACATATATAGAGGTGGGCTTTTTTCTTGGTCAATTTTACAGCTCAAATAGCTGAATCTCCATTGTGTTTGTGCCCTCAACAAAACCTAATCTTGGAATCTTTTATAAGACAGCAGACTATGTTATCTCTCTGATATCTTGTGGGTGTAAATTCAAGGAGATGAAGCACAGAAATAAAATTAAATGTAATCTGAAATAAATAAAAGCTCATTTAAACCATCATCAAGTACACCACTTATCTGACTAATAAAGGCACAGATTCGTATGGTAAGTTGATAATTATACAGTACTGTTCAAAAATCTTCAGCCATCCCACATTTATTCACATTTAGTTTCCAAAGAGCCAGACTTCGTGTGTTTTTTTGTTTTGTTTTTAAGCGTGGCCTTCAGGAATAGCACGACTTGAGTTGATCTAATTTTCAGTTCAGTACATGTAAATGATAATTTTCAGAGGAATGTTTTTTTTTGTTAAACCACACAGTGATCCATGAATGATTCAACCAGTAAAAAAATAAATAAATAAATGTAATCTAGCATAACAGTTGAACCAGTGAGAAACTGGTGCGGATGAACACAGATGATCAGGCCAGTGATTAGTATAGCGCTGATACTGAGTGGTTAAAACAAATGAGAGGGGAGATGAGTTTGAGTTACATAAACCCCCAGTTTTTTTTTAAACTGCATCTTTAGAAGCTTTTCAGTCTGTCACCGTAAAACATTTGTTCCCATTTCTTAAATTTTATCCACATCATTTAATTTTATTTAAAAAATGAGGGGCGGCTCAAGCCTGTAATTATAAATATGTGTATGTATAATGGAAATGATCTGACATAAAGCCATCCTAAACTGGATTGAACATGCTTAATGTGCACAATATTTAAAGATAATTTTACTCCTACTTTTCTTAGTTTTAGTGCTTAATTTTTAGTAAGAAATACAAATGTTTTTTTTTTATTATGTTTTAGTGACTGAAATCGTTGAAGTTCAAAACAGAGCATATGACCTGAAAATACACCGTTGGCTTCTATTTGTGTGTTTCCTAAAACCGTACAGCAATGGTACAAGCTTTTTGAATGATCCAGCTTCCATTGGGTGGGTGTTCTGTGTTCCCTGTACAATGTCGATGGAAAATCTTCATCCCGGCTCACATTTCCTTTTATTACAACCGTCTTCGTCTGATGTTTGATAAGCACCTTTTCGTTTCGAGTTCACTGAGTGTATCTTCACACATGTTGCTGCGTTCTTGGTTTTGTTTTGTGCTTATGGGCCACCGTAGTCTACAAATATCTGTGTGATGCTGTATCACAGTTTTGACCCCACCCCGAGTACTAATACTTCCTTATGATACCGACCATGAGCACAGATTATAAATCAAACAGCTGATCTAAATGAAATAGGCCAAATAACTGGTGCAGGGAATGAGAATGACAGTAAAAACAACAGTGCTATGATGATTTGTATTTGGTAATTCGAGCTGTAACTCGAGTATGATGAGAGCGCCGATGCGAATAGTAATATTAGTTGTAGCTGGAGGCTAGCGATGGAGAAAGGCTGGTGTAGGGCTTCCGTGCCCTAAGGAAAGACGAGCTCATGAATGGGAGTGCTGTGTGGCTTTACAGAAAACACACACACACACACACACACACACACAATCTTTCCCAGACTGCTCCACCAAGCTGGACTTTCCAGTGGGGGCCCTACAGGGCTGGAGGGAAAGGGGGAGGAGGAGGTGGAGGAGGAGGAGGGGCTCAGGGCCCCAGTGATTCACAGCAGCATGTGGGGAAGGAAATGACTCATGTGAGCCGAGTGCTCCACACATAACCTCCCTGAGAGACAGAGAGATGGAGGGAGAGACCGAGACTCTTACTGTGTATGTGTGTGCGTGTTATACGAGCATGTGTGAGTAACGTGCGCGTCACGTGTGTGTTTAGGGAGCTTTGCCAAGATTCTCAGTCTCTTAAGGCTACAGTGAATATGACGTGCCCAAACATGCACTTACAGAACACAGAGGGAGATAGTGAGTATGTGTGTGTGTGTGTGTGTGTGTAAGAGAGAGTGAGAGAGTAAGTGAGAGAGAGAAAGAGAGAGAGAGAGAGAGACTGAGTGTATTATATTGTGCTGTAAATTCAGTCTGGGCTAAACCACTCCCTGGCCCCCCACACCCTCTCCTTTCTGCATTCTGGGAAGTTGAGTCATTCTGTAACCACAGCTGCAGATCTTTTCACACACACGCGCACACACACACTCAGAGTTAAATGAACACACATGCACACACGGTCACTCCATTAAAGGAATAATTCAGCAAAATGAAAAAAAAAATTCTGAACAAATGAACCAGGATAACTGGGATATCCCCCACTACAGCTTAAAAAAAAAAAAAAAAAAAAAAAGCAGCTCACTTATTATTTTTTCAGGACACTGTGTGGTGTACTCTAGCCTATAAACATGAAGACAACCCTAACAATCTTCCAGAATCACCCATTTCTGTTTCTTTTTTTTAAAATCTAGATTAAATTAATATTAAACACAGTCAACTGTGACAACATCTAGAAGCTGTAAACAGGTTAACGATGACGGCAGGTCGACTCAATCAGTAAGGCTGATAAAGCGAGTAATGCTCCCGCCTGGTCATAAAACGTCCTGCCAAGCTCAATTCCTCTGCCTTTCTCAGTACATCCTTGGAAAAAACTGCCTCATCATCTTGAATCCCATAATTCCCACTAAACTTTTTCCTCCTCCCATTAAACCTCCTCCCTGTGTGCTCTTGGTGTTTTATTTACAGAAGGCTCTTACATCACATGACAGACAGACACACACACACACCTCATTGATGAATTTGATGCACTCGAGAAACATGTAGTCCTGATGATGCTCGTTTACCACCTTCTCTTCCACAAAATGCCGCGGCTCCAGAGTCGGATGATCTGCAATAGAGGCAGAACGCACATTTTAGTGCACTTCCTCAGTCTCACCACCAGATGGTGACCGTACACTACTAAATACTTCCCAGACGTTATACCTAATATAGTTAAAGAATAGATTAAAAGAATGTTGGAGTATCGCTTACTACAGTCTTATATCATATGTATTATATAAGCAGACTTAGGGCACGAAGCGGGGTGCACCTGGATAAGGTGCCTAATCATCACATGGCGCACACACATACACACTGTTTCACATACTACGGGGAAATTGGGAACACCAATTAACCTAATCTGTAGGTCTTTGGACTGTGGAAGGAAACCCACCAAGCACAGGGGAGAACATGCACAAAGTCAGAAATTGAACCTGGCTGGTAATCGACCTCCACTAAGCCACCATTTTTTACTTACTATTATTAGTATGAAAACTATTAGAAGCTCTTGGACAAGTATTGGTCTGAGGGTAAATAATAGCTTTCTCAATGCCAAAGGCTTACCATAGAGAAAGCATTAACATTACTTGCAAATTTCTAATTTTACCATACAATGCACTTTCATTTAAAACGTGTTTGTTTAAAAATACACTGTTACTAGGCAACTGGCCCCATCATTCTGAGCTAACGGTTATGACAACACATAACGTTAAGGCCGATGATAAAGACACTGAGCAGATGACATTCTGCTGCTATAGACACCCACAGTGGACATGTTAAAAATGGCAGTGTAGAGATCAGCAGTTACCTATGAGCTGTGAACTGCCCCATAGGAAGGGCAGAAATTGAAAGTCGTCAAGCCCCCACACACCCTGACTCCCCGCTGGCTCCATGCGGTACGTCTTTTGCAGCTTCCGCATCACATGCAGATACCTGCACCAATCAAAGCCCACAGGTTGAGATGTAACAACAGTAACATTAAAATGTAAGTGGTTTGGTGAGGATGTTTTCTTTCAGGACAGATTTTGACTCTGGAGAGTGAAGACAATATGAGAGGATGCTGCTAACCTGTCAAAGACTTTGAAAATGATGGCTAGTTGGTCCTCCACTCGCAGAGCTCCTATTTTGCAAAGGCAGCAGAGGAATGCTACAAAGGCAGCTTCGTGACCTGCAAGCACGCAAACAAACACCCTTTAGCATGCACAGCAGCCAAAAGATCCCATTTTATATAATATATAAACAAAGAGCCTGGAGACACTAAAGACAACATGGAATCATTGATGGATCTGATTTAGTTTTACATTTTACCACAGAGGTGCTGTGAGGCTCTACGAGTTTCCTACTACAACATTGCCCTCTAGTGGTGGTCTTTATAGTGCAGGTTGCCATACCCAACTTGTTCAATTATCATACCTACACAACCGCTTATGATTTATAAATATTAAACATTTAAGAAACCACTGCTTAGTCAATACATTATAAAGAATATTTCATATACATTTTAATATTACATATGGTTACATTCACACCTGTGCCATAATCAATCCTTGTAGAGTTGCCTACTGCTTCCTTCAGGTACACAGCAATCTCCGGAGCGGCAGCACCAAGCTGATCAGGAAGAACAGCAGACACCAGAGCCTCAGCATCCTACAAACACACACAAACAACACACTAAAGTACACTGCATATCTATCGGTATGATTACACATCAAATATAGAGACCACCAAGAAAGTTTCTAATAGACAGTGTTATAGGACAGTGCAGCAAAAAAAATCATTCACTAACACTCAGACATTACACAAAATCATACAGTACCACTCAGACATCACACAAAAACAGCACTTTCTCTCCTGAATGGTATTTCTTTTTAGATTGTAAAATAATGCTGAAGGCATGCAAATTATGCAGCAATAACATAATCTCCTTTGAACAGTTAATATCAGCCAGGTTTATTATTGTGCTGGTGGGATTTGCAAATGCATGTGACAATACCATTCTTGTCTAACTATTCAAGAACTGCTAACTGTATAAAATAACACCTGACTGATGGTGGTGTTAATAAGTCACTACCTAATGCCATATGTGTTATTTAACAGTTAAGAAAAAATCCAGTATTTTTCAGTGTAAAAAATAAATCCAAAATTGCATCCAAACTTTTGTTTAAGTTATTTTTCCCCCTAAATGCTGAGCCATTTTAATTTTTAAGTCATTCAGAGGGTGGAGTTATTGACTGGTCAAATGCAATGTTCACTTGAGTAAAATAAATAGAATTGCTTTGAATTTACTGAAAAGCAATATTAAAGAGTTTAATCAAGTACAACGAAAAAAAAAAAAGCTGGAAACACTGTTTAATCAAGTCTTAAACAAAACTTAAATCAGACCCTACCTATTAGTAAGGGAAGGGAAATTACCAGGAGCCACTGATCCAATATTATCACGGTAACTATTTGCAGATGTTTGCAAAGCATTTTCGGCATACAAACAAACGAACCGAGTAGAACCGAATGTCAGATAAGTTATGCATTTGACACTAGACTTTTAAAACTTGTTTGCATCAACATAAAGCCAGGCAAAACAAGTTTACCTTTTTTGCATTTTGTGCAAGATTAAGTGAAGACATAGCCCCATGGGACCCAGAAATGTTAGCAAAAACGATAGCAAGAAAAAAAGGGAGTCATTTTCAGTTTTGTTTTTAAAGCAGCCAATGCCAAGAGGAATCATGGATTAAGGCTACGTGAGGTTTAATGTACATCTACATGTCTTTTGATTGTTTTTATATGAGAAAATCAGATTTTAGTGTTTGAATTTTTTTTTCGGTTGCTCGAACGGATTATCCACGTTTACATTACCTCTGGGAAAATGCATTTTGCAATACAGCAAGTCTCCGACATACAAACGAGTTCCATTCCGAGAGCTCCTTTATAAGGCAAATTTTTTTGTTAGTCAAACAAACATTGTCTAGGTACAGTATTTAACTCTCCATCGTTATTGCTTGGCGCTTCTTAGTAGTACCAGCTTTGTTGCTGGTGCTTTTACACTTGCTTCCAGGCATGCACGCTGCACACACGCTACACATTTGACATGTAATTTAACTTCCACGTGCACATCAGCACTTTGCACTTTGTTTGTATTTTTGAAAGTTTGTAACTTGTATTTTATATGTAGAGAACTTGCCTCCAGGACGGATTTAATTTGTATGCAAGATACCACTGTATATTACTATACTATTATACAAGTTAACAAAAGGTGTGTGTATGCATGTAAATGTACACCCATCAGGAAATGCCAGCAGGTGCTGGTAAGAACAATCCTAAAATAGCCATGTTACTCAAAAGCAAAAAGTATTTAAACACATAGCATTGCTTGTACCTGCTCTAGCTTGCCGTACCAGGTTCGGTAAGCCTTATTGCCAAAGCGTGACGGCTGGTCCACTGGTGGTGTCTCATCTATCCAGCGGTCTAAAGTTCCCAGCAGAGACAGCAACTTTTTTATAGTCTGAATGCACAGAGAGAGAGAGAATGATGAAAAAAATTATAATAAAATAAGACAAGTGTGCAAGAAACGACAGAGGAAAGTAGCTAGAAAGAATTTGGTTTTCCATGCACATTGAAACATAGGTGTAATAAATGACTGTGACTGTACCTCTGAGACAGGATAATCACATGTGAGTTTCTTCCCCTTCACTCCCTCATTCAGAGTCAGAATGAATCCCATGTAGTCTGCGTACGCCTGATTAATAAACACAAACACAGAAGTTTAGCTCTACTTGTGCTCTTTTTGCTGCAAATCATCATCCCAGGTGTATTTGTGTAGGGTTTAACTTTTATTTCACAAACTACATTATATGATCGACTAGTAAATTAAATTGAGAATGAATACAGTCACTGTCGATACACCTGAGATATTTTCCATTTGCCCATGTCAGGCACCATGCTGATCTCCTTCTTCGGCACCATGAAGTTGTAGCTGGCAGGTCGTGGATGTGCGTCATCTTCAGAAGAGGCGGCTAAGGAGGGAAAAAAAGCAAAACAAACACACACAAAGTCTAGTTAGAAAGCATGTTTAGGATAAATTAGAAGATAAGCCTTGCAGAAAAAGCAAACAGGAAATTATTTTTAATGAGGAATCTACAAAAACTTTTAAAATAACAATGATAATCGTTTAGTACTTCGGCTGCTTCCATCGAGAGATTGCCACAGTGGACTATCTGATCTGTGCACAGATCTTACGCCAGATGCAATCCTCCCATTTTATCTGGGTTTGGGACTGACACTGGATCCAGTGGCAGGGGTTTGGGCATTAAGTGGGAATTGAATCCGGACTTTCTGCATGGCAGGCGAGAAACCTACCACTGAGCCACCGATGCCCCTCTTAAATCCTTTAGTGTATTAATAATAATAATAATAATAATTTAAAAAAAAGAAAAAGACAAACCATGGCTGACAACAGCTGCACTGTTGTTTTACCTAAGCATTGAATTTGTTCCAGAAGTTTGGTGGTAATGTAAAAAGATTTTAAAAAATCCATAACATAAAATATTTTATAATAATAATTTGCATTAATCACTTAAACACATTAATCACAAGATGATTCTGATTAATGATGCCATGACATGATTATTAATGAATTCTCTCTACAGCTACATGATCGTTAGTTTCTCCTATCTAGCCTTTTTAACCATGCTTTAAAATTTTTTTATAGTTTTCTGCATTAATTTGTCATAAAATGGTTCGATAGATCTGATCATCTAAGTCAAAAGAATTGACAAATATAATGTGTCAAAATAACAATTAAAAAAATATATCTGATCTTCCATGTCTTTACTGAAAACAACCATAAAACACCAAAGTGCTAGTGCAAAGAGTATATAAATCCTTGAGTTAATGACCTCAAAGAAAGCTAACTGAAGTCAGGTTTTAGCATTTACCTGTAGTCTTGTTGAGAATATGAGTTTTGAGACAAATACGTTCATTTACGTTACCTTTTTTCATTACCACTTTGAAAAGGGTAAATAAGTGCATTTAATAAATACATGAAAGATAAGATTTTTTTAAATTATGTTTAGGCACATTATATTTGTCAATACCCTTTACTTAAATGAAGATCAGATCACGTGTTTTGACAAATTAATGCAGAAAAACCTGAAATTGCAAAAGGTTCACATACATTTTCTTGTATGTAGTGCTATTAACAATAGTCTCTATCACAAAGCAGCTTTAAGGAATCGAAAGAAAATTTATTTGAAATGTGTAAGGAAATATTGCCACGAGATGGTAGTAGGAGGAAATCTTGAGAAGAACCAGACTCAACAGGGAACCCATCCTCATTTGGGAACTGTTTTGCAGTCATACTGAGTGTGGGTCTGGAAGTTTAATATAACAGGAGATGTCTTTAATTAATATCGAGTCAGCTTTCATTATTGGAGGCTCAGGTACTTGTATGTAGGAATTTTAGTCATGAACTATTGAGCGTTTATAAAAGAATTATGATTCATATAATTAAGATTTTTTTTTCTCTTTAAGATGAAAATGTACTTATTGAATAACCGAAACAAACGCCTTGCACTGATATCCGTCTGGTTCTGCCTGAAACGACTACAAAATATATCAATCATCTTCTAGCGCCTTAACCCCGCGGTGCGACAGAAAACGAGCATTAGCCCGTTGTAGCATCATTCTGCTCCCACAAACAAAACTCCTAAAATGTTCTACATATTCTACATTCGTATTTACGTTGCAAAGAAGCGAAGTAGGCGTAATAATTACGGGAATATCAATATTAACTCGAAAAACACACCTGAAAATCCAATGTCAATAATGCGCTAACCAGCTAAAACGCTATTTTCTTACACCCGTATACATAAAAATCCCGCCCTTTGCGCTAGGATTGGCTAATACGAATCCCTTTCCTTTGTTCCGATTAGCTAGTCAGTCAACGCGTTCTTGGATTAACGAATCATAGAGAGTCTGGACTTCACAACTAAATGCTAAAAACGCAGGAGGCGGGGTTTTTACTGAATACGGGTGGACGAAAGATAACGCTAACTAAATAAACTAGCTTGCTAGTTAGCTGCACTGCACACTCGATGAACTTGTAGCAGGCGTTGTGCCTAAATGTGGCAAATGAAATCTGACTGCAAGAAAATATGTGCTGAAAATTAAATATTAGGAATACAAATGAAAGCAGTGAATTTTAGAATGCTTTTCATCAGGATGTAAGTGAAGTTTGTTTGAAATTTACCTGCCTGCTGCTCAGTCTCCGCCATGTTTACTGATGGCAACGTTCACAACATGACCTCTCAACTTTTCATGTGTATCACACGGTAGACTATAATGAATATTCGGTATAGACTTTTATTTAAGTTTTGCCTCTTCGTTTTCACTTTTTTTTTTAAAAAAAGTAAAAAAATAAAGCAAAATGTCTAATTTATTATTATTATTATTATGATTATTATTTACAATATAGGTAGACTCTAATACAACATTTATTTACAGTTTTACTGAAGCTGTGGCCATAAGTTTTGAGAATGACACAAATATGAATTGTTCCAGAACTATTGTTCTTGGTTGTTGTCAGACATTGTTTGTCATCGAATTGTTCTTTAATGGTTAGGAGAAGTTGCTCTCTGATGATGTTTTTTTTTTTACTATTCTTTATTCGTAGCTGTGTTCTTAAGCAAAATGACTAAGCCCACTCACTTGGCTGATAAGCAGCCCCACACATATATGGTCTCAGGATGCTTTACTGTTGGCATAAACCAAATAGTAGCACTCACCTTTTCTTCTTTGGACAAGCTTTTTCCCAAACAATTGGGAGGGGGATTCATTAGACAAAATGACTTGATCCCAATCCTCAGCAGTCCAATCCCTGTACATTTTGCATAATATCAGTCTGTCCCTGATGTTTTTCCTGGAGAGAAGTGGCTTCTTTGCTGCTCTTCTTTAACAGTATGAAAGTGAACACTATTAAGCAAAATCAGTAAAATATTAGGGCGTCTAACTTTAAGTTGAGTTGTTGTGAAAATCAAATGTTTGTGCACATAACTTCCATGTCTGATTGTTAAGCAATTCATTACAGTAATTGCCATTCCGGGAGAAATTTCTGATTGTGACTGTATTAAAAAAAAATAATAGCTTTTTTTTTTTTTTTAACAAAGTCTTTTTTATTGAAAATAAATAAAGTTACATATACATACATACATTGTACACTATTTTTTTCCTAACTGTACCCCACCCCCCACCCCACAAAAAAAGAGAAGAAAAAAAAAGCCAGTCAGCAGAAAAAAGGGAAAAAATAAATAAATAAATTGCACATCAAACAGAAATGGAAGAGAAGGAAAGTATTAGAAACAAAGACTAAAAAAGCAATATTTTATTACAGATCTAATTGATTTGCATCTATATTTTCAAAATGGCTTATAAATGGTTGCCAGGTATCATAAAATTTCTGAGTCGATCCCTTTATAGAATAGCGAATCTTTTCTAGATGAAGAAAATACAAGACCTCTTTAATCCAGTGAGTACCCACTGGTGGCGACGACTCCTTCCATCTAAACAGGATCAGTCTCCTAGCGAGAAAGGAGCTAAAGGCAATCATATTGGCCTTGGCGTCATTCAAGCGGACACCACTTGAGTCAACACCAAAAAGTGCAATAAATGGGGATGGTTTTAATGGTATTTGGCATATTTTTGACAAGGTATCAAAAATAAAACTCCAAAAATTGTATAGCTTTGGGCATGTCCAGAACATATGTAGTAGCGTAGCTGGTTCCTGCTTACATCGGTCACATGTGGGATCAAAGTCCTCTCTAATCCTTGCCAGTTTTACCTTGGACCAGTGAAGCCGGTGAACAATTTTAAATTGAATGACTGTATGTTTGAGGCAAACTGATGATGAGTAAATTCTATGTATTATCTTTTGCCACAATTTATCTGAAATTTGTTCTTTTATATCATTTTTCCATTTGCCTTTAAGTGTATCTAATGTGGCTGAGTAACTTGTGTTTAATAACTTGTATACAGCACTAATCATCTGTTTGGCATCTGGTTTACGGCTATAAACAGAATCTAAAAGGGATGGAGAAGGAGACAAAGGGAAGGAGTCAGAGTTACAGGAAATGAAATTCCTCAGCTGTAGATATCTATAAAAATGTGTCCTGGGAATGTTAAACTTTTGTACAAGTTGTTCAAATGAGCCAAAGATATTGTCAATGTAAAGATCGTATAATGACACAATACCACACTTAAACCAAACCCCAAAAGCATTATCCGTGTAAGACGGAGCAAACATACAATGTCCATTTAATGGTGCTATCAAGGATAGATCAGTAAAAAATAATAGCTTTTTAACAAGTGTTGCTCTGCTAGGGTATATACACACACACACACACACACACACACACACACACAGTGTAGAAATTACTGGAATTACGGATAATCGTAATTTACAACCTAATTAAAGATATTTGAGATATTTGTAATTACATAAACCCCAGACACATGGATGGCAAACGGGATTTTCCATTTGTTCTAGCAAGAGTGACGCTGTGGACGTCTGGAATTTTCATTTTGAACAGTAAAATGATATGAGTTTATGAGTTTTGAGATGCAGACTAGAGCTACTTTGACTGATAACAACCATTCAAACTGTTTGAATTTGCTCCGCACAAGACAAATACAATTATTTACGCTACCTTTTTTCATTAGAGGCACATTATATCCGTCCATACATATCGATGGGGTGTGTTCAAATAATATGAAGGCAGATCGGTCTCATAAATAATTCACACAAAAGACACGATGTTCACGTGCGTAATCCAATTCACATGCGTAAAACCCAATTCACGTGCACGAAAAAAATATATACTCACCAAAAAACTCATTCACGTGCATAAAATAATATACATATTCATATTATACAATTCACATATGTACAACTATGTAAAAAAGTGCATCATGGACTGTGCATGTGAAAATCGATTTACGTGTGTGAATATCGCTGGATTTGTGTGTGTGTATTTTTATCAAAAATATGTCACTGGTACTCTTTAGCCAAATAGATGCGACCTCACCATTCAACCAATCATAGCCCTTCAGCAGCGCTCGAGTAGCTCAGCTTTCCACACCTTTTGCACAGTCTGAGTTAATTACAACAGAAATCAGTTTTATCTCCTTAAAACCAAGAACAGAATGCACATCTAAGTTATTAATTTATTTCATAATGTTTAATTAATGAACTTCGCCGAAAATAACACAGTAATAACACACCACCTTCATTACATGTTTCTCACAAGTTTTCTCACAATTTAGGAATCTCTCCAGCAGTACATTCTTCAATGACTTCATGAAGGTTTGGTTTATGTCTTGGAGACACAGCCACTGAACATTGACTACCTACAGTTCATTTGCAGACAGGAGCTGGTGGTTATTGGTGCCATGGATGAAATTATACATATTCCAGAAGATGTCATGACAGCCCTGTCAAATCTAAGCAACTTCATACAGCGTCAGTGGATCAGTCAAATATATATATATATATATATATATATATATATATATACTACCGTTCAAAAGTTTGGGGTCACTTTTTAACTCCATGATGGTTCCTGATTTTTATTTCTTTCTTCATTGTAAAGAAATGCTGAAGGCGCCAAAAAAATGCATTAATCTCCTTTTAACAGTTAATGGTGAGATGTGTCTGCTACTTCTGCTCTGTAAAGACTTCATAACGCCTCTAATTTGAGGTGCTGTTAATTGGTCATTTTTCAGGCTGATAACTCTAAATGAACTTCTTGTCTGCGGCAGAGGTAAGTTTTGGTCTCGCCCTCCTGGGATGGCCTTCCTGAGAGCCAGTTTCATTATGGTGCTTGACGGATTTTGCTAATGCACTTGAAAATACTGTTCTTGCAAGAACTATTACAGAAAGGCTGACCTCTGTGTCTTAAAATAACAACTAACTGTTGTTTTTCTTGTTGTTACGTAATAACCTAATTCCATATGTGTTATTTTAAAATAAAATCCCCAGTATTGTTGTAGAATATAGAAAATAAATCACTAAACAAAAACAATCATGACATCATGCCCTGCGGTAAGGGTTCCTGTGTGTTTACCCTGTTGGGGAAATGTGTTTGGGTTAGTGGCTTTGGCCATATTGTGTGTGTGTGTGTGTGTGTTAGGTGTGTGTATCCTATTGAATGTGTTGTGGTTCATGCTTAGGCTAAATTAGAGGTTCTCAAAGTGAATCGGTTGCTCATGCTATACATGCTGTATGCTGAATAAAGTACTCCCAGCCATTTGCATTGGGCAGCAAACAAGCTCACTCGTATCTCCAACGTTCTTTTAGCGGTAAAACGCTTCAATACTCAGCAAAAAAAGAAACGTTCTCTGACTTTTAACTGTTTTTACTTTCGGTAAAGAGTCAAAGAGTCAACCCCATAAGACATAAACTAAAAATGTTTCACAATCTGTCCCTGAATGAAGGGAGGCTCAAAGTCAAAAGTACCAGTCAGTATCTGGTGTGGCCACCAGCTGCTTGAAGTACTGCAGTGCATCTCCTCCTCATGGACTGCCTATTGCGGACAGTCTGAGCACTGATGGAGGGATTGTCTGTTCCTGGTGTGACAGTTGTCGTGGCCATCCTGTACCTGTCACGCAGGTGTGATATTCGGATGTACCGATCCTGTGCAGGTGTTGTTACACGTGGTCTTCCACTGCGAGGATGATCAGCTGTCCTTCCTGTCTCCCTGTAGTGCTGTCTTAGGCGTCTTACTGTGCAGACATGGCAATTTATTGCCCTAGCCACATCAGCAGTCCTCATGCCTCCCTGCAGCATGCCTAATGCACGTTCACGCAGATGAGCAGGGACCCTGGGCATCTTTCTTTGGGTGTTTTTCACAGTCTGTAGACAAGTCTCTTTAGTGTCCTGGGTTTTTAGAACTGTGACCTTAAATGCCTACTTTCTGTAAGCTGTTAAGGTCTTAACGACCATTCCACAGGTGCATGTTAATTAATTGATTATGGTTAATTGAACATGCATGGAAAACATTGTTTAAACCCTTTACAATGAAGATCTGCAAAGTTATTTGGATTTTTACAACATTATTGTTGAAATACACAGTCCTGAAAAGGGATGTTTCTTTCTTTGCTGAGTATATATATATATATATATATATATATATATATATATATATATATATATATATATATATATATATATATATATATATGCTGGTGTTATTTTATTTTTAATAAATCAACATTTTTAACCAATCTCCTGAATGAATTAATAAATGAATGAATGAATAAAGTACATTTTTTGCAACTACTTGTCTTTACCTCCTGATACAATTGATACAACCTTTATTTAAAGCTAAAGTTACTTTTAAAATGTTTAAAATAAAAAAAAAACTCTATTTTGGTTTGTTTTGTAGACATTAGTGTTTATCTCAGAAATAAAAACTTTTATCCCAGTACCTCTGATAGTTTGAATTATTGAAAGGAAACCATATTGTAAGAAATAATGGTGACTGAAGAGACTGTTCGTGAACCTGTTTAATAAAACCTATAAATGACAACTGCTCTCTGGCTCAGTGACGGCACCAAAGCAAATTTGCAATCATGGAGCTTTAATCCATTATGCTATACACATTTAAGCTGTTAATGAATTAACAGCAAATCTGGTGATATTCAGATATAACAGAATACCGTGACCCATAGAAACATATGGAAGCAAAATAGTCTCATTAATAATTCACACAAAAGACTCGATGCATACATGCGTATCCCAATTCACATGCGTGAAACCCAATTCACGTGAACGAAAAAATATATATTCATAATATACGTTTCACAAATGCAAAACACAATTCACATATGTAAAACTTAGAAAAAAAAATTGAATGTTTAAAAATTACGATTTTCACATGCAAAGTCCATGATAAATCCACATTTGAATTAATTATGGATAAATATATTCACATTTTTTTACACAGCTGTACATATATATACATATATATGTATATATATGTACAGCTGTACATATATATATATATATATATATATATATATATATCACACAAGCTAATGTTAAAAGGGCTTGCTTTAGCGCGCAGTACGCTGATTGGACACGTAGGGCGTGACGTCACATTGGTCACGTCACAAAAAAAGACAACACAGGTCTTCGTCTACCTTATTTGGAACCGCCCCTTCTGGGCGACTTAGGCTTCGGAGATTGGAATCATATCTCTGGCGGTAGCGTGGTGTCGTTTGTGAGAACGTTGTCACAGTTTGTTTTTGGGGGCGTTTCAGCCAAACCACGTCTACAATGACTTTACTGGGGACTTTGTCCAGGGTCATGGTGAGTGGAGACTGTATCCGGTTTCTGTTTCTCCCGTACACGGACACTTGCGCGAGTGAAATACGGAACGGTTCGCTCTTAGCTCTTTACTCTATATCTACTGCTACATTATTGTAGCTTAGCAACCTGGTTAGCTAGCTGATACCTGTGGGCTAAGAGTACCAGTTCCGGCTTATGTATCGAACTAACAAATGAACTCTGAAACTGAGATCTGAGTGGGATTTTATAGGCTTAGTTACTGACACGACATGAAGCTGACTGTTTAATCAGATCAGATGTTGTTGGAGTCACTAAAGCACTTGGCTGGAAAATCTAACTTGAGCTGCGTTTGATTAGCACGTTAGTAATAATCATAATAGTTTTTAAACCAGCTGTTTAGTTCAAGCACCGCTTAATCTTTAGGTAAGAGTTTTTGCGTTAACAGTTGCTTTAATTTAATGGATTATTGTGGGGATATAAGTGCTCATGTCGTCTCAGGGAGTTTTTCCTTTAACTGGCCTAAAATTACAGCTGTTTAAAAGTCTATGAATATGTGCAAGTGAATTGTATCCTGATGTTAGGAGCATTTACATTTACGGCATTACAGAGCAACTTACATTTTTATCTCTTTATACATCTGAACTGTTGCAACAGTGGCAACTTAAACCTTCTGATCAAAAGTCCAGTGGCTTAACCAGTGAGCTACGCATGTCCCGTTTCTGATTTTGATACTCTCTTTCAATTCAATTTAATTTTATTTATATAGCGCTTTTAACAATGGTCATTGTCTCAAAGCAGCTTCACAAAAAATTAAAGAATTATTAATTTTTTTTTTAGAAAAGAAAACATCAATCAGATGTTAACCCCCCCCCCCCTCTTTTTTTTTTTGCATCTCCTTGTTTCTTTTGCAGGCGAAGGGTGGCATGGCGAAGCCGTCCTTTCTGGTGAAGCCGGTGTCCGTGACTAAGATACCCGGTCGTTATCTGGCTCATCAGGAGTCTCTCCCAAAGCTTCCAGTGCCTCCACTGAAACAGACATGTGATAGATACCTAACCGCTTTGGAACCTATAGTGGATGAAGAGCAGCTGAAACACACGCGCAGACTCTTGGAGGAGTTCCAGCTGCCCGGTGAAGTGGGAGAAAGATTGCAGAAAAGCCTGGAGAGGAGGGCAAGCAAGCTGGAAAACTGGGTACAACATATTACTAACACTGGAAACATGTTGGTCTGAAAAAAGTACAGGGACATGATTTTGGAAAAAGCATCCAACTTCTGTAGTCGGAGTAAGACCAAGACCAAGTTGTATTTGTCTTTAGACATTTCTTTTGAGTTGTATGGGTTCCCTTTATGTGATTAAAGAAAGAAGCCATGAAACAGCATAGCAAGCATAGAGATAAGAAAAAAACGTTTTACGCAAGGATAGGGGAATGACCTGGAAAGACCTTGTACTTGTGCAGTGTGTCCTTATTCATGCCAAATATCACAGCAATCAAGCTTTTAGTCTACAGGTACATTGTCTTTCCTCAATCTTAACTTGCTCTGCTTTATGATTCTCACCATTTGTAATTCAGGCACAAACAGTGTTGACTTTTTTGGTACTTAAATTAACAATCTGCTGACTTATCTTTTTAATAAATAGTATTTCATAACACAGAGAATGTTGATGTTATGTTTTCTTCCCTCTTTCTCTAGCTCTCTGACTGGTGGTTAAAGACTGCATATCTGGACTACCGAATGCCTGTGGTTGTCCACTCGAGTCCTGGAGTCGTCCTTCCTCGCTTAGAATTTAATGACCATCTAGGTCAAATAAGGTCAGGACAGCACTGTATTGGTATGCTTGTGTATAAAAATGTTGGAAAAATCTTTGATGGTTTAAATAATTAGTCACTTCATTATTTGTTCTTTTTTTGAAAGCAAAACCAAATAACAAACAACGCTACTTTATTCTAGACTAATTCTAGACTTCTATAATATAGAACTCGTATGTAACTAATGACTTGTACACAGCTCATCATGCATGACCAAGGCTTGGTGCCAGTGATTCCAAGACTAATAATAAATATGGCAGCTGCAATGACCTTTGTACACACTAACCCAGTTGTACTTGAACTTACTATGAGTTACTCAGAATGCTGCAATAGCAGGAAGTGCTACACTTGGGTTTAGTTTTATTTCATACAGTCCAGGTTTCACTACCTAAAGACTGTCCTTAGGCCTGTGTTTGTTGTGTTTTGCAAGACTGAGCACATGAAGCAAAACTTCCAAACTTGGTATTAAGATCCGCCTCGGGTGATCGGATCACAAGTGCACTTAAGTGTGACTGAGGTCAAATGTGTCTTGTTATCTGATATAATCTGTCAACATGCAAAATTTAGTTTCCATAAAATATAGGCGTTTCTCAGTTATGCACAGTTCTGAAATTACAGTACAGTTTTCCTGTATCATGTCAGCTCCAATGAGCAGCAGTACCATCTGAAAGTTTAATAAAACTTCAACATCATGCTGAAATTAACGTTTGGGATTGTAAATCCACTTACAAAAATGTGTGTTGCCTTTTGAGATCAATATTAACTATGCATATGACTGTTGATTATTACCCACCTTTTTCTTGTTTTATGGCAATTGCCATCCAGTAAGTTGTGTTACACCCACCTATAGGTTTC
The DNA here is from genome assembly GCF_024256425.1 of Clarias gariepinus. Lineage (NCBI taxonomy): Eukaryota > Metazoa > Chordata > Actinopteri > Siluriformes > Clariidae > Clarias > Clarias gariepinus. Next base: position 11,113,942 of record NC_071123.1, on the reverse strand, counting down.
ACTCTCTCTCATCCTTCTGGCCTTCTAAAGCCGGCTTTCCATTCCAGTCTTCCTTAAAGAAATAAATTAAATGCTTACTTCCTTTATTTAATCGCTTAAATGATTAAACCTTTTAATTATGCCCAAAGATAACCTGAATAAATAAAAAATGCAGTTTTTAAATGAGCCATTAAATTGTGTTTTTAAAAAGCCTAGCCCTATGTGAAAAAAGTATTTGCCTCTAAACCTAATAACTGGTTGTGCCACCCTTGACAGCAACAATTGCAATCAAGCATTGGCAATAACTGGCAATGAGTCCATCACACTGCTGTGTAGGAATTTTGGCCGACTCTTTCTTGCAGAATTGTATCAATTCAGCCACGTTGGATGATTTTCTGTTTTTATTTTATTTATTTTCTGTTTATTTACTCTCTTTATCTTTGTGTAATATTAAAATTAGCTTGAAGATCCTAATCGTTCAAGTGCAACGAAAATCGATGAAAGAACCTGATGTCCATACTCCTGAAAAATATTTTGGCAACTGCTGCAGCATGACTTACAATAACATTTTACCTTATGCTGAATAAGGAGCCAAAAAATGTCCACAAACAGTAATTATTGGGGGGGCACAGTGGTGTAGTAATTAGCACTGTCGCCTTGCACCTCCAGGGTGCGGGTTCGATTCCCGGCCAGGCTCGATTCCCGTCTCTGTGTGCATGGAGTTTGCATGTTCTCCCCGTGCTTGGTGGGTTTTCTCCAGGTACTCCGGTTTCCTCCCACAGTCCAAAGATATGCAGGTTAGGCTAATTGGCGTTCCCAAATTGCCCGTAGTGTATGAATGAGTGTGTGTGTGCCCTGCGATGGATTGGTACCCTGTCCAGGGTGTATCCTGCCTCGTGCCCTAAGTCTCCAGGTCCTGCAACACTGAATACAGAATAAAGCAGTATAGAAAATGAGTAAGTGAAAAAATATTGGTGTAACTTGTGTTTTAGGCAGTGACAAAATATCACCTAGTCTAGGGTTGGGTCGATAGACAATGCCAGTGTTCATCGCCGATGGCCGATAGACTGCACGATGCTAAGCCGGCATCGTGATCCTCTGCCCGGCCCCACCAGCAACCAGCGCTCGAAAAACACACACTTAATCACACTATATAGCCAAATAAAATGCATGCTTTCAATTTTCAATTTTTACAGTGAACTCCAAACGAATTACCCGAACTAGTTTGTTTTCATTAATAAATGAGGCATACAAAAACAGCAGAAAAAATCGAAATAATTTTTATTAAATTGGATTGAATAATCTACACCAAATATGGCTTTTCCATGGTTTTACCATAACGAACAGACCTTGAAACAAAAACAAGTTTAAAAATGAAGGTTTTTGGACGGAAATACTAACACGTTCATCTTTTCTGGCTTTAATAAGCTGCGAAGTGGAGTAACAACATTACCCGCTGTGCTGAACACACGTTCAAACGGAGCACTGGTTCAGTTGTTCGTAATGACACTGGCCATGAACTGTATTCCGCGGCATGGTGAACACGCAAATGGTCATGTAAATTTGTCATCTGCGCATCTTTTGCATGGACAACTTTACCGCAAATCCTACACACTACTTCAGATGTATCTCGTGGCTGTCCTATTTCATTCGGTCTAAAGCCAAAGTATTGCCAGATAGGTGAATTTGCACCTTTTTTAGCAACTAGGTTTGTCGACGCCATTATAACGACACAGATCACTGTGCCCATTCATGCCAGAGTCCTGCGAAAAAAGTGATTGCCAGGTGGTAATTTGTGTGTAACTTATTTTTATTTATTTATGGTTTGGTTATGAGTAAAACAAAGACCATGCGGGTCAGGTAGTAGAAACGGTAGGCTACAATTAATTAATTCATTATAAATTAATTATTTAACCACACCTTTATCTTCTTATACTCTTTTTTTCTTTTACAGTTGTTTAAGCATTTCACTGCATATCATACTGTGTAAAATATACCGTGTAAAACAAAAAAATTGAATTAGAATTTTGTCTATATTTTTACAATCAACTCAAAATTAAATTTGTGACTCAGTTGTAGAAAGGACACCCGTATAATCTGCTTACTTTAAGTTTAAAAACGGTGTAAATTTAACATTGCCAGTCCTTGTTTGAATGTGCATTGCTGTTTGTTTCTCACAGGTACGCAGCCTCATTGATTGCAGGGGTTCTGGATTTCAAAACCATGATTGACAAGTGAGTATTTATTTTTTTTTATTTATTCCAAAATTCGTATCTAAATTGGCAGGTTATGCCGTGTCAAAATGAAATAATTAAAGCTGGTTTCTAATGACAAGCACGTTCTGTGTTCCAGTCAAACGTTACCAGTGGAGTATCTTGGTGGAAAGCCACTGTGTATGAATCAGTATTATCAGATTCTGTCCTCTTGCCGCATTCCCGGGATAACAAGTGACTCTGTGGTGAATCACGCTTCGAGCAGCAGACCTCCTACTTACATCACCGTAGTGCGCAACTTCCAGGTCAGTGTACAGAGGCAGATTCTTCACGAAACACCTTCTTTTTTTTTTAACTGGCAGGATGCTCACACACACCTTGACCCCTCCACACCTAAGTTCTGTACTTTGATATGAGTAAGCAACTCCAGTATTGATTTCTCAATCAGTGTTGATGTGGGTTTGGGATCAATTTGTCCCTTTGAAACATTCAACAGGACAAAATAGTCTTGTTCAGGTCTCAGCCATCTAAGCTGAAGATTTAAGGATATGCTAAAGAATTCTGAATTCTGATGTCTTTATGATTCCATCCACACTGGCAAAAGCCCCAATGCGTGATGCTACCACACACCACAACAACTGATACAGTGTTACATTTAGGCATTTGGCAGACGCTCTTATTCAGAGCGACTTACAAAACAGATGCGTCTCAAGTCGTCGTTTAAAGATATTCAAAGTCTCAGCTGTACGGACATCTAGAGGAAGTTCGTTTCACCACCTAGGTGCCAGAACAGAAAAGAGCCTGGATGAATGCCGACCCCGATCCCTGAGAGAGGGTGGGATGAGACGAGCAGTGCTAAAGGATCGGAGGAAACATGGTGCAGTGCGTGGTGTGATTAGAGCAGAGAGGTAAGTAGGTGCTGGGCCATTTTTAGCTTTGTAGGCAAGCATCATTGTTTTTGAATGGTGTGGTGTGGGAGAACTTGGGAAGGTTAAAAACTAGATGTGCTGCTGCATTCTGGATCAGTTGCAGAGGACGAATCGTGGACAGAGGCAGGCCTGCCAGGAGTGAGTTGCAGTAGTCCAGTCTTGAAATAACATGGGACTGAACAAGCACCTGAGTAGCCTGTGAAGAAAGAAATTGACAAATTCTTCTGATATTGTAAAGAAGGAATCTACAAGAGCGAGTGTTCCTGGGCTTAAATAAGTCACCTTTACTCCTCCAAACATACCTTTCTCCAGATGGCGTCTTCTTTGTCAACCTTAGTCAGTATTTTGGAGCAGTTCATTCTTGGATGGCAGCCTTTCAGTCCATGGTGATGTAAAACGGGCTTGACTGTAGACAGGTGTTTCAGCAGGCTGGTTCTTCACTACCTGAACCACCTTTATCTCGGCTGATGGCGACCGTTTGGTCTTCCTCCAGATCGTGGCAAAGTGGCTACACTGAGTAATAACTTGTACTTTACATGCAATTTTATAAATTGATTAAGGATTTAGGCTCCAAGAGACATTTCTGATTTGTATATGTCTTTCATCCTTTTCATGCTGAGCTCCTTGGACTTTCCTGTTGTACTGTGGTACATTTTAACAATGGTCATTGTCTCAAAGCAGCTTCACAAAAATTAAATAATTTTTTAGAAAAGAAAATATTTGGAAGTGTGTACATTTAGGGATGTTCCGCACCACTGAATTAACTATCTGAGTGGGAGTTGGTATAATTTTGACCCTGTGTTAATAGGGTAAAAACCTCAAGGAAATTAAATCTTGTTCCATAAAATCTGGTGTTTTCCACTATTAAAGATTTTTTTCAGAGAAATACCAGTAGAAAGAAATAATTGAAAGCCCAATGCAATGACATTCACAACTGTACATGACAATATTCTCTCTCTCTCTATCTTCTCTGCACTGCTGTAGTTCTTTGTGTTGGATGTATACCACAATGATGGCACTCCGCTGACCGTGGATCAGCTCTACACTCAGCTGGAGAAAATCTGTAACTCTTCCCCGCAGCCCAGCGAGGACCCGATCGGCATCCTCACCTCCAATCATCGCGACAGCTGGGGCAAAGCCTACGCCAACCTCATTAAAGGTCAGAGAAGTGTGTAACCTCGGGGAGTGGACCTGCAGTAGGGGTGTTCAGTGCTAATTTGTAGAGATTTGGGAAATTGATTTAGTGATGTGTTGGGATTCTGTTCTCTGTGGTTATTCATGTATGACTCCAAAATCAACAACAACAAAATTTTTTTTATATTTGTTTGCATTTGAGGTGGTAAAATGTTGCAGTTTCTTTATATTCGTACAGTTGGTGTGCTCTAAACTGGTCACACATTGTCAAGCAGCCCAGTGTCATGTGTGGTAGGAGTGAATTATTTGCTATGTTTGGCTAGAATTGTAACCACAAAAAAAAAACAAAAAAAAAAATCATTATTCATCGGGATATTTAAAAAATTGTGATACTAACAGTATTGCAGAAAACTCCTTGTTAAATTTCCTTGTCTATATACAGTAAGCCTCTGACATGATGATTGGCGTACCTTTGAACTCTTAAGTTAACATTAATGATTAGTGCATTGATCTAAATTAGATTTTGTTTTGTAGTGCCGTTTCACAAGTGTCTAGTATCATAGACTTTAAACAGCCTCCAAACTCCCCAGATCTTTTTTGAGAGTCATTCAGAGTGTATTGGATGCACCGGACAAACAAGCCACAGTTGCCCCGGTACCACAAGACCTAAGTGGTTTTAATGTTAATGGTTTTAATGTTATGACTGCTTGGTGAATGCCTGACCTCACATGGATATTTGCTTGCTAAGCATTAGTTTTTGATTCAGCCCCCTCTTTGCTTGTTTAATATACAGTATATCTCTTATGGAAAGGCTTTCCACTAGACTGTGGAGTATAAAAAATATTTAAGGGTTGTTGAGGCAAATTAATTTGGCCACATTTTAGTTTTCTATTTGTCTGAATTCAGCTAAAAATGCAGGGGTTCCCCAGATCAAAGCATTTTTAAAGTTACACTTTTAACATATGAAATTTCAACTTGATCACAGTATAAATGGTTTGATAAAAGAATAGCTGATATTTATTTATTTATTTATTTATTTATTTAAAAAAATATATATTTTTTTTCATATTCCAGATAGAAAAAATAAGGAGTCCGTGCAGAAAATTCAGACAAGCATCTTTATAGTGTGTCTGGACTCTCCAATGCCACGGGTCGCAGACAAGATGTACCATACTCGAGCAGCTTTACAGATGCTGCATGGAGGAGGCAGCCAATGGAATAGTGGAAACCGCTGGTTTGATAAAACACTTCAGGTTAGCCTGGGGAGAGGATAAAGATCAGTTCAGTGGTAATATACTGAAAGAATGAACACACTTGAAGAGCTTATTTGCAATACTACATATATCTCCATTTTTTTTAGAAATTGTCACAAATCATGTTTTTTTAATTAATCTATTTTTTATGTAATATCAATCAAATTTGTGTGGGGTTGTTTGGATTAAGTAAAAAATAACTTGTCTGATTTAGGATTTAGAATTTGGCATGTATGAAGAATTATACACGACAGTCAATTTACTTTTTGGGGAAAAAAAAAATGCAGGATCACACAAGAAGACATAATATTTTTATACGCTGGCCCAAATAAAGAGTTTTTTAACTATGTAAAAAAAAAAAAAAGATTTACATTTAGGCATTTGGCAGACGCTCTTATCCAGAGCGACTTACAAAAAGTGCTTTTATGTTTACAACTTTGGATACATACTTACACTGGGTTAACTAGATTAATAATTTAAAGATTTAATTTTAAGATTTAAAATCAACTTTCAGAAAAGATTTTAAGTAAATATGGTCTGTAAATGTGTGCAACCTTATTTATATAAGGGAGGGGGGACTGACATGTCCTGGAGTTGGCAAATGGATAAATAGGTAGGGGGTCATTTGAAATCCCCTGCTGTAGCCCTGAGTTTGGCTGTTTCTCTCTGTGTAGTTTATCATTGGTGAAGATGGGACATGCGGTCTGATCTACGAACACGCCCCTGCAGAAGGTCCTCCAATCGTTGCGCTGATTGATCATGTGGTGGAGTATACGTAAGCATCATGATAAACATTTTAATGCAGACTATTTTTAAAATATAATTCCAGCAGGTCCTAAGTGTTATGTTTGGTCCTGTCCATTAGAAAGAAGTCAGAGATGATTTCTTCCCCCCTGGCTCCTCTTCCTGTGCCCCAGAAACTGCGCTTCAACATCACACCAGAGATTAAAAGCGACATTGAGGAGGCCAAGCAAAACATGAATTTGTAAGAAGCTCTAGATTGAAACCATTTCTGCTGATTCAGTTCAACCTTCATCTTTGAATTTCAAAAATAGTTAATGTGCAGAGTTTTTTTTTTTTTTTGTGGACTGCCAAATTAATACATAAACCTGTTATACATCTTATTCTTATGCATCTAAGCTGTAGTTATTAATAATGATGCTCTGAGATCAGTTAAAAGGCTGTGTGCTATATAACCCTTCCTTTGATTTGTTGCAATTCTCTAGACTTTTGAAAAAGTTTACAGAACAGCAACAAATCATATGCAATTATTATAATATTATAATAATTATATGCAAATGCATGGCCTTTTAACTGACCTCACAACATGCACTGTTTAAATAGCATGTATTTTGTAGACCAACAAACTTTAGTTTGCTAAACCTTCTATAAAATAGTGTTCAGTGGAAAGAGACCTCCGAGGCCCCATCAGGGAGCAAATATGATTTACATGATGGATCATTCTTTACGGCAGTTACACTGACATGAAAACATGCTGGCATGAGCGTATCAGCACAGCAGCATAGTTTGGCTTTGATGTGGCCACAAAGTCAAATAGCACACACTGTGTGTGTGATAGGAGATGAGCTGTAATCACTGATCTAAAAGGTTAGACATAAAATAGAAAGTAGGTGCACACAGGATTACAGTAAAGCCATCTGCGCTACTGTGCGCACATGTTATTATTGTTTTCTGCATTATTAATGTCTTTTCCACAGAATGGTTCATGATTTGGATGCGAAAGTCGTTGTGTTCACCCACTTTGGTAAAAATGTTCCAAAGTCATACAAGATGAGTCCTGATGCTTTTATTCAGGTGGCTCTACAGCTGGCATATTACAGGTAAGTTCAGCAGATAAGCTGTACTGCTTACTTCTGTCTGTTCAAAGCTGTGATGACTTTGTGCTAACCATATAAACATGTACAGGCATTATATGTATAATTATATGAAATTGGTAGTATTCACCGCACAGACAGCTTTACAGAACAGCCATTGTCCACCATTGTGCTTCCGGACTCATTTCTCCTGCGCGCGCGCACACACACACAAACATAATATACCAGACATTTTATACATTTACTAATATACTAAAATATTGTAAATAATTATAAGTATCTGGTGCACTGCAATGTCTATTTTACATACAATTCATGAGAGTTACTTCTGTGATTGAACCGGAAGTGGAACCGGGCCGAACTTGGTGAACTGGGCCGTTCATATCTGTGAACTTTAATGTTCGTAAGTTGGTGACTACCTGTAGTATGTATGTTCTATAAGTGGATATATTGGTCTGATTTCTCAAAGGTACATTAGGTACGTAGTTTGTGATTTAAATAATTGAAAACTTGCCATTTCAACTTTTTTCTTTTTTGGTGGAATGTGTTAGGATGTATAAGCGTTGCTGTGCCACCTACGAGAGTGCCTCTCTGCGAATGTTTAAACTTGGCCGAACAGACACCATTCGCTCAGCATCCATTGACTCTGCCAACTTTGTCCGAGCCATGGATGACCCTGTCAAGCAGGTTGGTTTTATTTATCTTCAGCTCTTATTACTTTACAGTACACCATTACAAATTGCTCTTTGGCTTTATGTACATGGGGCTTAAATGTCAGAAACTATAGAGTAACCTTTTAAAGTTACATGAATCAAGCTTTCTGTAAGCAGTTAATCAGACGTCTTCTGTGCATGAAAGTTTGAATACATAATAGAAATTGTATAGATATGGATGTTTATAAATGTAAATACAGGATAAATTTGGCTTATTAATAGTTGAATCAAATGACAGTTACAGTATTGCATCCGCCCTAGTGGTATTTTGTGCAGGGTACATTTGTTATTCTAATAATGTTAAAAGATGCCTGTTTTGACCAACAGCACCCAGAGAAGGTGACCCTGCTGGAGAAGGCAGTGAAGGCACACAGAGCGTACACAGACATGGTGAGAGACTAGACTCGGGTTTAAACTTATGCTACAATTTGTAGAGACATGCATGGGTGATAAAGCTGGGTGGTCCTACTGTACGTTTGATACAGCAATATGATACAGCTGGGTAGCGATACAGTCTTGCAGCTCCAGGGTCCTAGGAGTATTTGTGTATGTTTTGTGTAGGCGATCCATGGACAAGCCATCGACAGACATTTGCTTGGCCTGAAGCTGCAGGCTGTTGAAGAGTTGTCTGTCCTACCAGAAATCTTCAAGGACAAGTCTTATGCCTCAGCAAATCACTATAAACTTTCCACCAGCCAGGTACAAACATCTTTACTTTGGTGTGATGGACACAGCATGCACTTTCTTTATACAGTTCAATCTCAGTATGATTGAGGAAAACCAATGACTATACTTTGATGCCTGCCTTCTTTTCTCTCGTCCTCCATTCAGGTCCCAGCTAAGACCGACTGCGTGATGTGTTTTGGCCCAGTTGTGCCCGATGGCTATGGGGTTTGCTACAACCCCATGGAGAAACACATTAACTTTGCAGTGTCTTCTTTTAACAGCTGTGCAGATACCAGTGCCACTCACCTGGCCCACGCTCTCGAGGGTGCTTTGCTGGATATGAAGAGGCTGCTGGATCAGACACTCAAATCCAAGCTGTAAATGAAGTGAAACTCACTACTGACTCTGTGGCCATTTCATTGAAGTATTGAGAGGACATTAAGTCCAAGCTGAATAACTTTTCATGAACAGTATGCCAGTCATTTTGCACGGAGCCATTGTTTGGAATAATAAGACTTTTTTATTAGGTTTTACTGCCCTGGTGACTAAAGTAGTCACTTGAAGCAGATGGCACTTAATTGTTTTGTTTTTTCCTCAGAAGTAGGAATAAAATAACTCATAAAATTTCAAACAAATTTAACAAAACTCTTAAGAGACTACTGGCATTCATTCATTTCATCCTTTGTACAATAGAGCTAACAGCTGTTTAATTTCTTTTTTTCCTATTGATTTAATTTTTAAATCTTAAAACCTAAGTAGGATTTTAAATGTCATTATTTACCACTATGCCAATTTTGTGTGCGCATATGTATAGAGAGCGTATATAGATGTGAAATTTAACTTAGCGAATCAGATTATTACTATATACTTTAATAATGAGCCAGAATGATGTTTTTTGACCTATGTGCACAATGATTTGCACAGACTGTAAATTATTTAACATTCTTGTTATAGCGAGTACCATGTACTGTATTTAGAGATTGTAATCGCTACAGCACTGCATAAACAACTTTTATTTTATTTTTGTAATTAATGTGTAACTTGTAACTTCTACAAGTGCTGAAATAGTTAGTTCTCTGCAACAATTAATTTCTAATATTCATTCTTATGTTCAGCAATAAACGAAGTTCAGAAAGTCCATGTCTGGAATTAATTTGCACTAAATAATTAGGGCTTGGTTAAATAATTATATATCTTAATGGCAGCAGGATACATAGATGACGACCAAGGGACACCTGATGGTGTGAACAACAATTTGAAAATGTGGAAAGAAGTTTTGAAGTCTTTTCAAATTGGGAAAAAAAAATATTGGAAAACTCCAGGTGGTAGTCATGTGCCTTTTACTGAGGACTGGCTTCTGTCTCGCCACTCTATCATACAGGCCTGATTGGTGAAGTGCTGCAGAAATGGTGGTTCTCCTGGAAGGTGTTCCTCTCCACAGAGAAATGCTGGACCTCTTTCAGAAAGACCACCGGGTGCTTGGTCACCTCTCTGACCAAGTCCCTTCTCCCCTGATTGCTCATTTACAAATGATTGAGGCCACTGTGCTCATTGGAACCTTTAATGCTGTAGATATTTTTCTGTACCCTTCCCCAGATCTGTGCCTCGATTTAATCCTGTCTTGGAGGTCTATTTTAAGCATGAACAGTGGAAACAGGATGCACCTAAGCTCAATGTTGAGTGTCATGGCAAAGTCTGTACATGTGACTTGCTTTTTTTGTGTTATTTTTCTAAGATTTCAAATAAGCTTCTTTCATGTCATTGTGAGGTATTGTTTTTAGAATTTTAAGGGAAATAATGAATTTAATACATTTTGGAACTAGACTATAACATAATGTGGAAAAAGTGAAGTGCTGTGGATACTTTCCGGATGCACTGTACAGTACCTGTGTATACTATATTGCAAAACGTATTTGGTCACCTGCCTTCACATGAACTTGAGCAACAGCCAATTCTTAATCCGCAGTGTTTAATATGATGTTGGCCCACCCTTTGCAGCTATAACAGCCTCAACTTCTCTGGGAAGGCTTTGCACATGGTTTGGGAGTGTAGATGAAAATTTTTGACCATTCTTCCAGAAACACATTTGTGAGGCTTGTTGGACAAGAAGGCCTGGTCTCCACTCTAATTAATTCCGAAGGTGTTCTATCAGGTTGAGGTCAGGACTCACAGGCCAGTCACTTTTTTCCGCACCAAACTTGATCATCCATGTCTTTAGGGACAATCCCCAAACTATTCCCATACGGTTGGGAGCATGAAACTGCACAAAATGTCTTGGTATGCTGAAGCATTAGGAGTTCCTTTCACTGGAACGAAGGAGCTGAGTCCAACTCTTGAAGAATTACCCCACACCAGTTCCAACATGTCTGCGCACTGGCGCACAATGCAAGGTTGTACTCTGCCTCATGCCCTCAATTTCCCATCAATAGGCTTGGGGCCCCTGCGACCCTGTAAAGGATAAACAGAACAGAAGATTCTGATATACAGTACGTGTTCCAAAAGACAATATCTTGTACGAGCAATATGGAATGAATGTGGTAATTTAGGGTCTCCATAGTTAAATCGATTAAGAGCAAACAGGCCTGCATTAACTAGAAAGTTCTTCAAAGCTTCATAAGTAAACAGACGCCACGTGCTAATTGAATAATTGGCTAGAATTAGTGTGCGCGTGAGCGTGTCTACGTGCGCGCAGTAATGTGACGTCACGTCCACCTGCACGGTCCAAAGCAGCGGTGTCCGCACGCGCTTGGGTTTGGCCTGTGTGCGCGTGCTCTCTGTCTCAGCTGGTGATGAAAGAAATTAAAGATATTTTTCCTGATTATCATGACGGCGAGTTTCTGGCCCCGAAAAGCGGGTAAGAATGTTTAACAGGAGCAGGCAGTGTTTAGGAGGCTTATAGTTATTACAGCTCCTAATAACTTTACCGACGAAAATACGGTACCGGGCTTCATAAGTTTGAGTTAAAATTTTTGTGCAAACAAAAAAAAAAGAAAGTGAAATTCTTTAGTCTTTATACTTTGTTCCTTATTTAAGTCGCAGTCTAGTTGTCTTTAATCATTCTTGTTGGTTGAATTATGGCATTAAATTTGTTTCCAGCTATATATTAATAAAAACATTTAACTGAATTGAAAATATCATATTAAGAAATATAGTATCTAGACAGTAGGGGGCGCCCGTGGGCTAACAAACTATCAGTAACTATGCAAGTGTGTGCAATGACAATAGAAGACCTGACATCTCCAATCTTTCTTTCTTTTTTTAAATGTTCTTTATTTAAAAATTACAAAGTCTTTATATTTTAAAAACAATACAGTTGACTTTGAAACTAATGTTTACATTTAGCAGTTTTTTTGGTTGATGTCAGATTATTTATAAGACATTAGTGATGAATGCTGGATGGAGAGGCTACCTGCAAATTTTTGCACAAGGCCCCAACAGCCTCTAGAATGGCCACTGGTGGTGCCCGTGAAACTTGGCATTCATTTCATCTTTACCATAAAGAGAGGGATCCAGCAGTGCTTTAATCATTTATTCAGTTCAGCTCTCTCCCTCACCTCCTCCTCTGTAATATATACTCAAACAGATCAGCTTCCAAGACTTCAGCATCCATGTAAACGACCACCATTAGTGCTGCAGGAAGGGAATTACCTCCTGGATCACTGGGTACCTCACAAATATTTCAAAACAAACATCACGTGTTTCACTGCGGCATCCTCTGTAGTGCCTTTTCTTGGTTAGCTTCATCCTTAGAGAATTTGAAAATGGTCAAACCTCAGACCTTTACAAAAGTCTAGTCTGTCTAGGTTTCCTGTGCCATTTTAGATAGTTTTACATGATATTAATGATTTCATTTGCTGTCACGTTTAATACTCATGTTTTGATAAGCCACATTAACTTTCCCATTTACTACACCAAGTAACACCAGCCTCAAAGTTCAGGTTATACTCTGGTATCTGGCAGGATTTTTGTGTTTTTATATCGTGAATATGCATAATCAATATTTTTTCAGAAAAAAAAAAAATAAAGAAGCAAGAAAGCCTGTAATAGGAGATTCCATCTGATGGGAAGTGCATAGATTACCTCGAGGCACAAGACTCCTTGCTGTAATTCCTCTCACATGCTATTGGTTAGGGCAGGCTGACTGGGTGGATTCACTACCTTCTATCCATGCTGAAGAATACCGAATAGACTGAAGGAAGTGAGAAAGGCTTCCTGGACATCTCTGGAGCTCGTGTCGGCTATGTGGGACACTGACTACCTGTGGAGGGAGGTGCAAGGGTCAGTACACTAAATTCTGAGCCCTCAGAGATGGAAATCGTCCTGGTGAATGGATGGATCAGAAGGATGCACTTAAGGAATAGATGCTGAAAGCTTTGTAGGGCTAAAAGAACAGGGCTCAAGGTTGGAAGCCTGGTTGAGAAAATATTTTAATGTTTTGGTGGACATGTGGTGCTGGTAATTAGTAAACTTAAGCGTTCTTCTGTCATTCTCCTAGTTGCTGATTCTGTTCCTTTTAATGCAATTTTAAATTTTTAGATCAAATATTTAGATGTTCTGAGTGTCTGGTTTGGAGGTTTTGTCCACAACTCTTGTAAAGTAGAGGCAGTACGTTTATAAACTTTTATATTTCATAATATAAAAAGGATTGATGCATTTTTTTTTTAGTCCAGAGGGCGTGTAATGTATTTATCGCAACATTATTATTTAGATTTACTTTAATAAAATTGTTGTTGCTTTAACCACACTAATAATTACCATTATTAATATTTTTTAACCAAAGCTTTATATTAAAATACGACTTGAAGAAAAGCAGTGTGTGTTCTGCCTGTCTAGCTGATAACAAACAGCTTCTAATTGTTTTCTTACTGTTTAAAAATAGGTTGTAAATGTAAATCTATGATATAATGCTATGCCTAACTTCTAAGGGTTTTAAAAGGAATTATTCTGACTCCGTAATCTGGTTGGATGAGAGGCCTTCTACAAGTGCTGATTTAGACCATAACAGTACTGGGACATTTAACTATAACTGGGATTTTAACAGCACTGGGACGTTAAAGTAATGAAAATAGATCGTTATGGTCCACAGTACTAGAAAGAGGAGAGAGCAGCTTCCTGACAAATTCCACATCAAAACCAGTCATGGAAGCACTTTTAGAAAGAAAGCACATCTGATGATAATGTCATCTTAAACAACCCTCTTAGTAATTACTTCTAAGTCATTCCGAATTGCACCAGAACCATGTTGTTCTGTTCACAGCTGAGCCACAAAGCTAACTAGCTTCTAACATGAGGCTGGATTCCAAATCCCTCTCTAGCCCCTGATCAATGGCACTATTTATTGTGTGGAACAAGGAATTGTACACTCTGGCTTTCCATTAAACACTTCTTGGGATTTAACCTCGGAACCCTGGGAGTTAGCTAATATTCTAAATTGGAATAAGTGAAGATATAAAGTAAATCTTGTAATGTTTTTAGGGCTGTAAAGCACCTCCATGCTCATTCTCTTTGCTTACTATGTAATGGTAAGAATTTAAACTACTTTCACCTCATTAATTACACTAACTGTCGTCATTACAAGCTCCGCCCTCAAGCTTATAGCCGCATCAGTAGTTTTTAGACTATAATTGATTATGTGAATTACTTTCCTTTTTCAGATTGAGGAACTTTGTTGAAATGTTGAACATGCGTTGTGATACTAATGCTTTTATGGATGAAACAAACATCCTTTGCTCTGAAGATATATCAATAACAAAAAATATCGTGCTCACAGGGCGAAGCTGGCCTCTCTTTTTAATCCATCCCATGCTGAGCCAGAAGGAAATGAGTCTTTTAAGTTTACTGCCCCCAAGCAGCCCAAAAAAGTCCTCTCTGCTTCTGGTACGCAACACATTTCAGCATGTTTTAACAACGCATGTCTGTAGCATTAGTGGATCTCATCAAATGTGGGGTTTGCCATTTTAGGTCCACATCCTCAGCAACAGGCTCCTCCTTCACCAGCTCCAGTCGTCTTATTGGCTTTTGCGGTCCATGCATTTCACTTGTAAGTATATGTGACAATTAAACAGAATTACATGAAAAGGCTGGCTGACTTCGGGTTATAATAACTAAGCATAATAGCTGAGGGATGTCTAACAAAGTGAGTTTTTAGTGTGAATGGACAGTACGTGAAGCATGGCAAGTTGGGCGTGGCCATCCTGGGAAACCATCCAAACAAAGAGGTGAGGGAAAGAAAATAAAATAAACCGCCATATACTGTATGTGGTTTATATAATGGTGTGGTTTCTCACTCTGTCATCACAGT
This sequence comes from Clarias gariepinus, assembly GCF_024256425.1. NCBI lineage: Eukaryota > Metazoa > Chordata > Actinopteri > Siluriformes > Clariidae > Clarias > Clarias gariepinus. The sequence goes on along the minus strand of NC_071123.1, from coordinate 11,098,919 downwards.
ATAAAGTTCTGCTGTATGCAAGTCAACAGAAACACATCACTACAGCACGAATCCACCATGGATTTGTTCTCACCGCAAGTTTATCTTTTTATCCTTTTTTTATCCTCTGTTGTTTTCAGTAGCATCAGTGCTGTGCATAACTATTCTCGCCACAGGTTCAGCCTGGTAACTACACTGCCTTCTATGATGATCAGCGGCAGAGCTGGTCCCTGAGGTTCGACTCGGAGGAAGCTAGGATAGACTTCTGTAAAGAGGTAATCTCACTTTTCTAAATACTAACATCTTGGAGTCATGGGACAATTATCTAAAAATCATCATCAAGCTTATAGTGCATGTTTCTTACTGTATAAACAAATCAGGCACATTGAAATCAAGTATAAAAGAATGCCTATTCTGTTGGTGTATTTACAGAGTAACAAAAAGTATGAAAGCAAAAGTATTACAACAAGAGAAAAGATTGTGCACTGATGTAGCTTGGTCTGTTTATTTATTTTAAGCAACTTTGGAAAAGTCAACCAGACTTTGAGCCAGACTTTTTGTTTTCCAGGCTTCATAAAGGACTTTTGACTCTTATTTTTAGGCCTTCATTTTCCAGTCCAGTTCCTGCACCTGACCAGTTTCATAGGAATTTTTTGTTGTGTGCATTAAGCTACACATAGCCCTATGAAGCATTCAAGCATAAAAAACAAGTGATGATGTACATCGATAAAATGACAAAGTACTCCCCAGTATTCCCACTTACTTTTTCTTTAGGTTTAATTTTCCCGAAATAATTATTATTTTTTTTTTTTTAATTATGATGAAGTTTCTATGCATAAACCATTCTGTCTCTAAGGTGTGTGTGGCCAGGTGGAACAGTCAGACCTTCAGGGACACACTGCTGACTCAGGACTTGGCCCATGGAGAGGGACGGACTGTCAGCATGGGGGACACGGTGGAGGTGGTCTTGTCTAGCTGGCTGCTTCAGAATCATGCTATAGGACAGGTATTCTTCTGTTTACAAATCTTTGGTTTTGTTTGCCAAAGTTCTTCCTTCCCCTTTCCTCTGTTGGCAATTACATTTTGCTTTCATGCAGGGAAAACGTTCTATCTTCTTATTCTACCTTATCTTTTTTTTTTAGGTCACAAACTGTTGTTTAATCTTTTCGCTGCATATACAGTATACGAGTATGTACTATGTAACAAATAAAATTTGAAGTTTGAAAATCCATATTCTTTATTTAATGTTAATGCAGTTTTAAAGTATGAATTCACAGTATGAATGCAGATTAATTCCTGCTCTCTGTTTCACCCAGATGAGGATGGGTTCCCTGTTGAGTCTGGTTCCTCTAAAGGTTTCTTCCTATTACCATCTCAGGGAGTTTTTCCTTGCCACTGTCGCCCTCGGCTTGCTCACCAGGGACAAACTGACCATTTTGATTCATACACATTCACATTCCATACAAACTTAAATAATTCTTTTGATTGTGTAAAGCTGCTTTGGGACAATGGCAATTGTTAAAAGCGCTATACAAATAAAATAAATTGAAATTAAAATAGGTAGGGATATCATTAAAATTCAAAGTGTATATATTTTGTATTTATGAAGACATTAGATAAACACTTGCCATTTAAACAAGGACATCAAATCGACAACAGAAACCCAAGTCATTGTATTTTTAAGTGTGTCCTGTTCCATTCTAGAGATGTTTGTTACATCTTCAGAGACACATGATCTTTGTTTTGCAGTTATTTGATTCCAGCTCATGCAAAGAAAAGCTCCAGCGAGTGAGTCTGACCTCTAACTCAGCCCTGATGGTAAGTCTTTTATTTGATTTGTGAAAGCTAATCTTTACACATTTGTCTTGTTAAATCCAACACAAGTTAGATTTGCTCAGCTCCTCTGTTCACCGTCTTCGGTAGGGATGGGAAAAGGGGTTGTTAGGGATGCAGAAAGGAGGTCGACGTCTTATAATTGTTCCCCCCATCATGGGTTATGAGTCAAAAGAAGTTCCAAACCATGTACCACCCTCCAGCGCATTAGTGATTGCAGTGGAAGTTCATCAGGTAGGCTATCTCTCTTTCTCCCCATTGCACTGAGTGACACATGCATGCTTCATTGTAGGGATTTCTTACCTGTATTTAATGATAGTTAGCGGGTGATTAAAATTTTAGATTTATAATTTTTTTTTTTTTAAGGTTCATTTCTCTAAAGATGCAGACAGCCTCGCTGCTGGATCTACAGACTTCTACAAGTCTCTAGTCCCTGATCTAGACAGAATCAATGTTGAGAGGTCAGTCCCGTCCGCTTTGGGCAGCTCTGAACAAGGGGTTTGTGCAAGACATGTTGCGTCATGACATTACAACTCCACATAGAAATTTTGTATTCCTTCGCACTACAACTACATGCTAACATAACAAGCTTGCATTAGCATGGAATCTAACATCTTTTATAATTTTGCTTTGTAATTATTTCAATTGGACAATATAATTAGATCCATAATAGGACATTTACAATGAAGTACAAGTTTTGAACTATCATTCTTACCCGTCACAATTAGGTAAAAATAAAACACGTAATGGTATTTATCAGCACCACACAAATTTAAGACTCTTAAATATTAAGATATTAAATATTAAGTTAACTTGCTAAGTGCATATCTCTCTAGCTAATTTATACATTATTTCTCTAAACTGCAGTTTAATATCTAATGTTTAACATTTAGAAATCAAGCACCTGGTGTTAAGTGCAGAGATGTAAATGAGCTCCCTAAGGTAAGTCACTTTAAAAGAAGAATTTTTGTTTGTTTATTTTTTAAGTGCATCAATATAACCAAATGCTTTCCAGATGTCTTGACCTGTATTTTTGTTCATTTTGTTTCAGTATTCAGATAAATATAATAAAATTTATATGTAGATGATGTATATTTAAAAGCAACAATTATTTGTTACTTTGATTTATTTATGATCAAAGGGTTTTTGGGTGTTTGTACATAGAGGCTGATTGGGGTGGGTATTATGCAAAGGTTTTAGGCAGGAGGCAGGTATGAAGAAATGGTGTAAACGTAGAATGGTTTAAAAAAATATTTATTTTTTAATCAATTTACAAAATGCAAAGTGAGCAAACATAAAGGAAATTTAAATTAAATTAATATATGGTGTAACTTTCCTATTCAAACCAGCCTAAATTTTTACACTTGCACAAAGTCATGGATTTTATAGGATAAGAGTCAGGTGTGTGATTAACAAATTATACAAGGGGATGGGCTAATGATAATCAATTTCATGTACAGTTGTTAAAGGGGTCATACAGCACTACATGCACTATTTTAAGCTGTTTGGACTAAACTGTGTGTTAGGAGAGTGCGTACACAACCACTCTACGATGATAAAGAGCCGCCCAGTGGTTTTCTTTTCGTTTATTACAGTAACATCCCCCTTCTGAAATCAGGCCAATCACAAAAGCCTTGCCTTGTGACGCCACACCACAAGAGGGCGTTCCTACACAAGTTGATTGACACTGGTGTTTTAGCAAAGACCCGCCCCGAGTGAGAAGACGCTGTCGGCCATTGTTTTTTCGCCGCTGGAGCAAAATGGCGCCTAAGCGAGTGTTGTGTACAGTTGTTGGGTGTAATAGCGAACACAGCAGTCGTCATTCACTACCTAGGGTTAGTGACCTAGGGTACCTACCTAGGGTTAGGTATCTGAGCCACTGAGGACGAAGTGGCTGAATTTAGTTTTTAAAGCTAACGTCCCCGCTGATTTACCTAAATGCGTTCATGTTTGCGATAATCATTTTTCACCAGACTGCTTTATAAACGCGGGTCAATATAAAGCAGGTTTTACTAGGAAGCTGCTCCTAAAAATCGGATCTGTACTAACGCTTCGTGTTCCTGCTTCATCTTCACCAGGCTCGGTGAGTGTAATTTATTTTACTATGACTCTTTGCAGATCGCCTTTTCTAATAATCACGATAAATGCGGAGTGTAAGTTAACTTATACTCTCATAGAACATGGTTATGGCTTCTTCTCTATGTACATCCGTCTCTATATAATCCCTAATCGCCCGTTTATAATAAACAATGCATTAAGGTGATTGTCTAGTTGCAAACTGTGTACGTAGTCGGAAAACTATATTATGCTTACCTTTGTTACGTTAGATGGTTTATAACGATGTCTGTCGAAGATTAAGAAGTCATGTAAACACATCAGTAAACACATCGCGTCCGTATCTCTCTCGGTAAGCTTCTCCGCTTTTCTTGTTGTTGCTCGCGGCAGCGCAACAGCCCGTTAATTCATGCACATGCAGTGATGAGAAAGACAAACGGGTCGATGCATGTCCATTCTTTTAATTTCTGCGTTGTCAGGCGATATTACAAACTTCCGCGTAGGTTCCGTACTTAAATCAAACCAAAAACGACTGAAGAAAACAGGCTCGGGCTCTATAATCCATAGTTTTCCAGTTTGGACTGCATTACCCACAAAGCACTGCGTGGCAATGCTTTGTGGGTGATGCAGTCCAAAGCATTGCCCGCACTGGACTACACTTCCGTGGCTATACCCCACGTGTCACGCCCCACAGAACGGGGGGGCGGGCTCAGCAGAGGTCATGAGCATTTAAATTAGCATGTACTGAAACAGGTTGCTGAGAACAGAGCTAGTTTTTACCAGGTAAAAGTAGTGTTTTTTTTTACACAATCCTTTTGAATTTTTAATTAACGTATAATACAAACTTTTCATTAGGACCCTAAAGATCATATTAAAATTTAATGAAAAATATAATGTGTAGGACCTTTAACTGAAAAAGAACCGCTGTGTAAGAGGCTTAAAACTGCGTAATGACCAGCCAACCTCTGCTACTAAGGTGTGGAAGACCGTTTCATGTCTCTGGTCATACACCATGGCAAGATTGAGCACAACAGGATAAACATTTGAACTTACAGTGGATTGTGAGTAACTTGGTCTGTGAGCGTTTTGGAAGACGAGCAAATTTGTTTAATAGATTTTAACTTAATAAACGAGCGAGGTTTGAGAAGAATCCTGACTGTGTGTGTGTGAGAAAGTCGTCCTACAAGCAAAGTGCAGGTTAAATTGTTTTATTTTTACTTTATATTTTGTATTAATAATTTTTATATGATTTTTGGGTTGGGGAAAGAATAATCAATTTCAATTATTTCTTATGGGGAAAATCGCTTATTCAAGCTCAGTCAAAATTTTTAATATTTGCCCGTAGCAGAAGGCAGGTTGTTTGCTGAAGGGCTGGGGAGCTGAATGAGTATATAATGAGTGTCTGCAGACAACAACTTCAAACATGCAGCCAATGAAATTAAGAAATACCGTCAGCTTAGAGAAAAGCAAGGAGGTCCTGGAAGTGATTTTTTTTGGACACAGAGCCCTGATCTCAGTAAAATCTACCTTTTATTTCTTTATATAATCCCCTGCTGGACTAATGCACTTATCCCAGCATTTCACTGATACCATCAATGTAAAAAGTTTTCACAGTTTTCTCCTATACGCTTGACTGCTGGTTTCATGTCCAAAATGTCAGCAGGCCTCCCAGTAACTCATTTATTGGCCCGTGCATGTGGAAATGGCCTGGATCAGTAACTTGCTCAGGACTGTATGGGGGATATGTGGCAATAACTCCCAAACAGTAAATCAAATAATCAAAAGCGCTTACATGTTCCTCTGCGAACTCAGTTATTTTGGGTCAAGTATGTAAATGTCTTTTATAGAAGGTTATTTATTTATATGTTTGTTTATTTTTAAGTCAAAGTAAGAGTTTGGATTTAATTTCTTTTACCATAGACATGATCGCTTGCTTCTTTTCTCCTTTGTAAACTGCAGCTTCCCGAAGCAGACAAAGCCAAGTTAATCTCCCGTGTGGCTAAAATGGGCCAGCCGACATTGCCTTTCCTGAAAGTACCAGCTCAACCAAGCGACTCTGTGATGGAGGTAAGGGGATGCACGCAAAAGTGGGGAATGAGGACGGAGTCATCACTTTTTTTCCCTCCAACATTTAAAATGACAACATAATATATTCTAGGTTTACATTTCAAATTCCACATGTACACCCCATGATGTTTTGACGTGTCAGTGTGAGTTTTGCGTCTCTGTGAAGGAACGAAGAGAGACACTATCAGTGGGTGGTTCATCAGCCCAAGCTGTTTCATCTCCACTGCCTGTAGCTGGTGAGATAGCGTATGGCTTATTACAGCTTTCTAGCTTTTTTCATATTCCTGTGTTGTGTTGCGTTTCATCTGCAGTCTTCTTAAATCCTCCAGTTGTCCAATACCCTGAGGCAGTGAGTACACGCACAGCTCAGGATGTACATGTCCGCTCAGATCGAGCGTTTCAGGTGGAGTGGTGATCTACTATATTCATTTTCAATTTGCTTCATCTTTATGCAATATCATCTATGTTATTGGTGTAAAAGTATCAAAACATAATTATCATAGCAATATCAGTATCTATTACATTTGTTCTGGCACCTATGTCTTTTGGTATAAATTTCCTATTTTGTAATTTCCAATTTGCTAGCACATTTTATTTATACATATAAATAAAGAGGGGCCCATAAATTTGCTACATATTTAACATGGAAAAGTATATGTCTCTCTTAAAATCTAAATTATATAATGTCTGTCATTGCCACAACCCCTGTACAGTCCTGACCTTGCATTAGTGTAGTACATAGTTTCGCATAGATTTACAATCAAGTCCCAGTTTTACCTAAATGAAGTGAACTCCAGTTTCACTCCCCCCATAAAATATAACGCTCCAATTTACTATGTAAGTCACAGCACTTGGGGTGCACAAATATACTGTACTTCATAGGATGGGAAATATGGTCTGACAAAATCTGGTTGGATTGATAAAAAAGACAACAGGAAATTTTATTTATATAGACATGTCCCCCCCCTTATTTTATCAACAGCCTTATCCTGCATCACAGCTGCACCCTTACCCATTAACCTTCCCACTCCAGCACGCACCATACCTCAGTAAGTAAAATAGTTCTTGTATAGTTTACGGCTTGTCTTCGAGTTATGATCTCCGCCTATATGTCTGTGTTTTGTATTACGTTTAAAATGTATCTGACTGTTTTGCACATATTTCTTATAGCTGAAATCGGCTCCTTTATGATGACCGAGGCGAGACAGAATAATACTGAAATCCGATTAGCTGTTGCAAGAGTGACTGACAAGGTTGACTACTTGGCTTCAAAGGTATAGCAAGTTTCTTGTTTATGGATTCAGTGTGTATTTAAATAACCTGGGTGTTTACCAATGCATTAATATTTAGAGTGGAATAAAACTCAACTACTTATTCAACACGGTTATCTCTGCTATAAATTGAAGAAAAGTCATTTTACTCTATCCTGTTGATCAGAAAGATGTAGCTAATCTTAAATTTTACTAAAGGTTTAGTAAACAATTTTTTTTTTCTCCAGGTGGATGATTTATGTAAGCAAGGTGTCTGCTCTTCTGCTCCATCTAGTGGATCTCTGGAAACAGGCATGATCTTGCAAAACATACAGAGAATTATTCAGGTGTGTTTTGCCCAAAGAAACAGTTAGAAAGATACAGATTGGGACTGTTGTTTAACATAGCATTTATTTGTGTGTGCGTGTGAACTGCAGGAAAATGCCAGTCTGAAGAAGGGTGTTCTAGAGAAGGGCTCTAGAGTGGAGGAACATGACTGTAAAACAGGAGAGTTCACTGAACAGAGGCATGACAGTTTTATAAATCGATCAATAATCTTAATGTATCTTTATCCAATCAGTCAACATCTTACAATGTTGACATTTATTGACTATGAAATGAAAAAGTTCCATGAAGTAGGTTTGTGTAGTTAGCTTTTTACTTTAGTGTGTTGCAGTTTGTTAAAAATAATTGCATGTATGTTTTAAGATATGTGGAGAAGAACTTGCTGCTAGATCAGACGAATGACCACCTACAGAGCAAGCTTTTACAAGCTGAACAGGAGAAGGTGTGTATACATGCAGTCCAGCTTCAGAACTAACAAAAATATAGATTATAATCTTACTGAAGTCACAGTTTAAAGAAATACTCCAGTGTTTCCAGAAAGTCTCAAACCTGTGACTTTCTTCCTCTCATCCGCAATGGATCAAGCACTAACAGGAAGTGGATAATGCTGATTATCTCTTTACACCGACACCTCTCGGTGGGTAGGATATATTGGGAAGCAAGTGAACTGTCACTCATCATGTGCTAAAAGCATGAAATATGAACATTATAAGGATCTGAGAGAGTTTAACAAGGGCCACATTGTGATGGTTGAAAAGCTGGGTTATGGCATCTCCAAAGTGGCCAGCAGAGGCAGTATGATGCTCTGAGCGATGCTCAGCTACAACCTACCAAAATGGTTGCAGGCCAAATACTCAGCAGGATGATGCACCCTGCTGCACTGCAAAATCATTTCAGAATGGTTTGAGGAACAGGACAAAGAGGTGTTCAAGGTGCTGACTTGGCTGCCAAATCTTGCAGATCTTAACCTGAATGAGCAAGTGTGGGATGTGTTGGACTAACAAGTCTGATCCATGAATGCCCCACTTAAATGCAACTTGCAGGACTTAAAGAATCTGCTGCTAACATATTGGTGCCAGATACCACAAAACGCATTCAGAGGTCTCGTGGAGTCCATGCCATTATGGTTCAGAGTTGTTCTGGAGACGCAAGACAGACCTACACAATATTAGGCAGGCGATTTTATTGTTATGGCTGTTCAGTGTATATCAAAATTCTTTATTACACATGCACTATAAATTGAGTTGTTTGAAAAATGCTCATTATGTCTGTTTTTGAAAACATGACCTTGACAATTGCGCTGCTTCCAAGTACTGTATGGGTGCAATATACTGTATGATCACGATGTGGGACAGGTTTAAATGAAACACTACTGTAAACTAAACAATTAGTGTTTCATCATAATTTAAAAAGGAATAAACTACTGACCAGTTTTGTTTCCCCTCTCAGGTGCGTTTGTCGGGAGAGTTGGATGCGTCATCTTCTCGTGTGTGTAAGCTGCAGCAGGAGGCAGACGATCTCCAGCAAAGGGTGACGGAGCTGCACGCCAAACTCAGTGCCGTCCTGCAGGAAAGCCAGAACCGCTGTGCTCTTATGAGTTCTCTGGAGGCTAAGGTGGAAGGTAGAGGTCAACATTTGCCTTCTGGTTGTTTATAAATTAAAATTGATAGTAAATCAATCTGAGATTGGTTCAGTTTGATTAATTAAATGATTGACTTGGATTTAAGAAACAATCTTGAATTGATGCAGCATTAGTGGGGTACTTTTTTTTTTCTTTGAATATACAGTGCTTGCTAATGTGATGGTCCTCGCTAGTCTTCATGTCGTACCATGCAGTTATTTTATGAAAATATGCTCCTGTAATTTGTGCATCTACAAGAGTAAAAATGCTCGGCTTAGAAAACATAAGCCCTTATTTTTGGACCACTATTTGTCCAGAATTGTTTGCTGTATCAGTGCTCAGTTCAAAATGTGCAACTGGAGCATTTAATGGAGTTCTAGTGTATTATATACGATTATATTACCACAGGTAAGTTTATTTTTTATTGTATTTTTTCAAAGGACTTTCATTTTGCGGCCATCTAGTGATCAATGTTATAAATGACCACAAATGAAGCAACCCTTTTAATCTTGTTATATAATTTTGTACAATAACTGAACATATGTTAATGCAGTTTTAAGGTTTAGGTTATTAAGTATTTGAATTAGTATTGAATATTATAATGTGCAGAATTGAAGAAGGAGGTGGTGCAGTCTCAGCAGAAGTGGAGAGAGGAGAAACAGAAGTGCAGAAAAATGGAATGGACAATGACAATCAGAGAGGAGGAAATTCAAGACCTGAGGGCAGAGAATGACAGCCTGAACCAGGTAAGTATGTGTGCAAGTGGGAACTTGTATTCAATATGGTTACTCTAAAAAAAAAAAAAAAAAAAAAAAAAATTCAGTGTAGTAATTGCACATGTGTAGAAAAACGACACTGCTGAATCAGTGAAGTTTGATGAGGGGGGAAATTTTTTTTTTATAAATCACACTAAGCATTCAGTAATTTAAACTACAGGCTTTCAGTGGGTTGAATTTTTTTTTTATCTTAAATGTATTCTATCCTGGTAAAGCATTTTTAAAAAGAAAAAAAAAAAACTTAAAATAAAGGAACATTAACACTAAATTAAGGCACAAACTCTAAACTGTGATATTTCCTGCTGTAAGGCTGATATTTGAGGTGTGTGTCTGTCCCTGTGTCCCAGCTGCTTTCGGACAGAAGGAGGAAGTGGCAGCAGGAACGGGAGCGTTTTCTATTACAGCTGGAGGAGCAGCGCAACAGCAATGAACAGGAACAGCAGCAACTTCTGGACAAGCTCAGGAAAGCTCGAGTCTACGCTGGGACACACAGCAGAACCCAGGTGCAGTGTACAGGGATATGACATGAGTGTATGTCCTGTGTAGAGAAGCACAGGATACTGTACTTAACACTGCACACAGTGTAATGCACAATGCATGAAAAAATACGTTTGATTTTTCGCCTTCTATTTATACACCAGTGAATTTTATTTATTAATGTAATATAAGATTATGCTGCAGATGTTTAAATTATTATTATTTTTAGCATTTCAATGCTAAATCCACTTCATGTGGGGGAAAAAAAAGAAACCGTACAAAACTTTTTTTTTTTTTTTTTCTCCTTTCTTCCTGGACTTTTTCACTTTCTTGGGGTTGCCACATCAGATAATTTAATCCACAAATTACGTTGGCTGTCTTTATATGAGCTATCCATAACCTAACATTTTCACAATCTTCAAATGCCATTTAATCTAGAAGGTTATTCTTAAGACACACCACTGACATGTCTGGCTCAATGATTCATTTTTAGTTTAATATGTATTAGGCCAGGACAGGACATGTGACTGATCAATAACATGAACAACACATAACATTACCATTATTAGTTATGCACCAGTAAACTGGTGACAAGATCAGGGGCACAAAGCTTGTTTATATCTCTGTGGAACAAAGACTAGCTGGTCCTGTCCAATCTTATAGAAAAGCCAGTGTAGCACAACTTGCCAAAAACATGTTGGTGCTGACCACAAAAAAAAGACACTGGCACCCCGGGGACACCTGAGACTCGATCCCACAATTCACAGTACGCAAATAATCTGCTGCTTTCCTTATGTCAGACACTACAGCACACCGTCAAAGGGGCCAGAGCTGCATATAACAATCAGTGTAATTTAAATGTAATACTAATATGTAATAATAGATGATGGATATGCTGCTCATATTCACCAGTCAGCCACAATACTGTTGTCTATGGATCGGACTTGTTTGTGCTGTACAAACCAACCATGCTCCAACACTCCTCATGCTTCTCAAACCATTCCTTTTTATTTTTGGGAGATGGTCCAACCCAGACCTCCAGTCTTCCGGGTTTGGCAGATTAGAGTGCAGTGACTGATGTAGATACTTCCACCATGTGGGTTTCTTTTCAGGTTGAGCCGGAGTGGCAGGAGAAGTGTGATGCAGCACTGGATGAGCAGAAATCAAAACTAGAAGAAGTAATTTCTCAGCTACAAAAACAGGTATGATGGTCAGTAATCAGATGTGTTTAACCTAACCATAACCTTATTTTTTTTCCTGAATTATTTTCTCTGCTTTGTTATAGAATACAAACTTGCAGGAAGAACTGGAGAGCGAACGACAGCAATTTGAAGCTCAGCTGACTGTACAGGTGAGGTGTGGTCATGGTTTTTCAGTACAGCAGTGGTATATCCTAGATCAGGATACTAGCCGTATGACCATCTGTTAGCCAGTAAAGCACTGTACTTTTATTTTCTCCTTCTCATCTAGCATTCATACCATATGCAGGTATTCTGAGATGTGCTAATCTCAAGAACCTTGTTCTTTTGTTCATGTGCGACATATTCAATTTACAAGACGTGCATGCTGTTTTGTTGCAGCTGAAATGGGTGATGAATGGCTTGTTCCGCGCTCTAAGGGCAGAGTTTGATCAGCAGGAGTCTTATTCTGGTGAATTTGTCCTGAACGTTGTCCTCAGTACCATCAAGGTATGGCTCTTCAGAGCTATGACAGCACAACTTTGTAACTACCTTAAGACTTAACTAATGACTTAGTAGTTAGCGAGAATGTTTGGATTTGAATGAAGTTTGGATTAAGTTGCAGGCATGCTGAAGAAGCAGTGCATTAAAACTACTGTGACTCATGCGTTTTTTGTATAATACTGACTTTCGTGACAGCTGTATTGCTTTACAAGCATTAACCCAGTCTTTGCATAGTGATGAACTGATTACTCTGATGTGGCTATTCATCAATTATGGCATAGTGTTGCTATCTCCACAGTTTCTAGGGTCACTGGTTTGATTCTAAACTCTAAAAGTTCTTGTTTAAAAAAAGAATTTGCTTAAAAAAATAAAATCATGCAGCAGAGTTGCACTTGTGTGTGCTTAGGCCCATGTGAAAGGGTGTTCTCACCTTGTGCGCATTCACCCCCAGGTCTAATTTGACTTCAACTGGGGAAAAGCACTTGATGAATGAGTGAATGAATATATACTTAAGGGGGAATGTTGCATCATGACTAATGAAATGATCTTTTGTTTGTATTTTGGTAGCATGTGACCATGCGATTCCTCAAGGAGCTCAAGTCTGAGGAACAGGAGGAGTACTTCTCTGAAGAGAAGACACCAAGTGGGAGAATGGAAGAACGTGGAATAAAAAGTGAGGAAATTGACAGCCCCAAGAGTGTGGACAGCACTTATGTTACTGCATACGAAACCAACAGTCTAGAAGCTTCTGAAGTGAGCACTGATTTTTCATTAGCTTCAGATGTACAGAAAGAGCCAGCAAGTGAGGGGTTTGTAAATAATATCTGATGTCAGTCATAACTGGAGACAAGAACCCAATGTTTTAAAAAAAATGACTGAATTCCAAAATGAGGAACTAAGTTTTTGTAGAAAAGGAAAGGCAAACTCCATTCTGTTCCACACTTACTGGTTATTTACTAGGTTAGTAGTGTATGATGGACAGAATCCACCAAATATGTTCCATCCTAAAACAATCAAAGACTCGCCAAACTTCTAAGCTGGTAATCATACCACAATAATTCTATACTGGAATACAGTAATTGCAGAATTATATTTTATGTTCTACTAAAATTTACAGATTTAATGGCATCATATTGCTGATTTCATTTCTTTGACTAATATAAATGTATTGTGATAAAACAGCAGCTAAACCAGCTATGTGCTAAGATTATATGTAATTTTGTATTTGTATTTAGTATGTTAAATAAAATAAACATTTAAAATACATTTTAGACATAAATGGACACTGCATACACGCATTGTAAAGTGACTTTATTGTGAATATTCATAACACTATTAATCTCCTGGCTTCTGCTAAAACGTAATGCTAATCTACAACAAAACTGTAACTGAGACTGATCAGAAATTTCAAAGTTACCTAGATCATGTATATAATAATTCTTACAGTGTCTGACAGAAGTTTCAAAATGACTTTCACATTTTAAGAAAAACATGCACAGTCTTACATGTATTACAGGAGGTACACAGCTTTGGTGTTATGTAAGCATTTTCACAAATGATAATATTTTAGTGAGTTTAAATAAAATGTAGCACTGCGTGTGTGTATATACCGGCTACTAATTTTGCTTTTGCTGTACATTTTACAGTCTTTATCTCTATTCATGTCTGATTAGCAGAATGTTTGCATTAGGTAAGCTTTCTTAGAACATAGAACATTCACAATTGGGTTAAACAACATAGTGATATATGTGTAATGACAAACATTAAGTAGGGGGAAGATTTTTATAATTTAATATGATGAGGTAATGCACAGGGAGAATGTGTAAACTCCACACACAGAGACCTGAGGCCTGTGAGAGGCCACAGTGCTAACAACTAACTACACCACCATGCTGTTATGACCATTGATAGAATGATGTTCTGTTGCTCTTATGATTATGCTTGTCCATGTTCAGTGTTCCAATCTTTTCTTAATGTTTCTACATTCAGATGCGTGTGCGTGAACAAAAAACAAGATAAACATTTCGTGCTTTTTGCTTCGTCCATTTTTGTATTGGGACATAAACACTGAAAATAAGCATTTGGGGGAGGAGGGAGGAGTGTGAAGTATGAGAAATCCTTGATGTGAGTGATGTTTTTTAACCCTTTAATTTATTCCAACACTAGCACAGCAAAATGACGTGTTACTTCTACTGTATTGGTGTAAAATTATAATTATTCTATCAGTTTAAAGTATTTAATGAACACAGCCCACCTAAAAAAGACAGACTTTTACACAGTTATCCTGTCCTGCTATATATTTTTTAAATATTAACTTCAAATGGATTGTGTTAGGACATGGTAACGACTGCGATTTCTAGACGAGATGGATTTTTTAAAGCATGCTTTGTTATAAGAGCACTTTAGTGAATATAGGGGTAAAAACTGAGTATCTATATATGAACTTATTTACGTCATCCCTACAACCAAAATTTCATCAACAGGAAGCGGAAGACATGGGCAAGACTTTAAGCAAAACACCACCAGCAGAGAATATTGCTCAATTAACAGCTTAGAAAAATTTAAATCACCACAGCAGGGGGAAAAAAAAAATGCAGGAGACAGCTAGATGTAGGCTGGCCAACCAACACAACAATAAACATGATTCAAAGACTGCTTAAGTCTTTTTAAGAAGAGATAACACTGCCAAATGTATATTTTATGCCTAACTGTAGCTTTCGAGATAGGCAGTGTTTAACAAGGTCCAGTAAGTAATTTAAAAACATCAACTTTGGTACGGGTCATGGAGTATAATAGAATTCATGCGATGCATGGGACATGTGTATAGTGTTGCCTTTCAGATAAAACTAAGGAAAGTGGATGGGTTTGAATCTGTTCACAGACCCATAGGCAACACCATGTCAAATATTAAGCTTTCAGGTTAAAAGTATTTGAGCTGACAGGAAGTCTAAAGTACCTCAAACAGCTACTCTTTACGAAGCTGTTGTGTTGAGCAAATAAATGACTCAGTTAGACAACATACAGGAATGGTTGAGGTTTTTTTTTTCATCATCTTCCTTCCAGCATAAATCGGCCTGGCCATGCCATCAACCAACTGGCTCAATCAAGAAAACTGAAGTTTCACATTACAATACCCTTACTGAACTGCTTACTATCAGGTGACGAGCAGTGTATTAACCATTTAGATCTTATATACCATAGGAGCCTTGGCTGTGAAGCTCCATAAGAAAAGATAATTTTTTCATATTTCTATTAGAAACTATTGATTGCATTATACCTGCACAAAGAGCATTTTCTGAAATTGTAGTCTTGGTCTTTTAATATGTTCCCATTTAAGTACTAAAGGTTAAACAAAAACATTTAACCAAGTATAGATTACTACGGTACTCAAATTGTAGTGAAGCCATTTCTGCTCATTCTTATTTCTTTGACCATTAAAATGAGGGAATTATTCACCTTTACCACGGATAAACCTTTTACACCAAAACTGTGTGTATAAAATGGCAAAAAAAAAAAAAAAGACCTGGTAGCCGCACTTTTGCTCAGGTTCAAAGAGGAACCTTTCATAACCTCACTTTCGTAACTGTGATTGGGCAAAAAGTGGAGCTGGGGTAACTGAGGAAATTTCAGGTCTGCTAACATACCACTCAAACACAAGTCTGACCCATCCAGCTCAAATTACCCAAAAGTTATTGGAGAAAAAAAGAAAAACTCCATTTGTACTTCCTTGTTCCTTTGTGATCCATACATCACAGAAGCTACAGCTTACAGTAAGAAGATGGTTGATGGAGGCATCATGTCACAATTCACGAGCATGACCGATAGTGAACGAGTTTAGTAATTGATGTCGTTTAAGAACATGCAAAATGATTTTTATGTAGTAACAGTCAGGATTTGGGGAAAACGCACATCGGACACAAAAAGGCACAAATATTAAAATAGTGCAAAAACATGACAACCAGAGCTCTTGATTACCTGCTTAAGTTCAGGAGGCTAAACTCTTACAATCTGTTTCTCACTAAGTTAAATGCATAAAGTGAAATAATTTGGTATTTAGTAGCAAGTCTCCTTTCCTACTTGAAATGTTCCTGGATTATTTTTGGAAAATCATAGCCTAGGACTTCATGCATGATGGAAAAAAGGTATCTGAATTGCAGGTATTTTCTAAGCATGTGGAACAGCATAAATGGTCAGACCGGGTCCTGGACGGGTTCAGCCATGGTAAAGGCGGATACGCTGAGAGATGTGGCAACGGCACAGCGGGCATGACTGTAGAGCATCACTGCAAACCTGGCAGCAGCATATATGGCCACATGGCAAGAAGACCACTAGGGACTAAAGAAATACACAAGAACATGTGCACATGTGAGACCTGAAAATTAATTTATACTATGAAAAAAGCACTTACTTGCAAATAAATTAATTAACTTAGACTTAGGTAAATGTAAAACATTTGTCGATGCTACATAAAGCATTTCCAGAATAGAGAATTGCTAAATTTGTGCCTAATGTCATTTATGTTTTAGACAGAATTTAAATATTTTATGCAATTTTTGAAGTAAAACATGAAATGCTGGGTCCTCACCCTATCCTCCATGCACACCACACACTCGCTTGTGCCTGGTGTGTCCAGTGGGCTGGGGGCTGTAGGGGTCAGGGGAGTGCTTGGGGTTCGAGGTGGGGTCAGCTGGTGCTGCAGGGAAGTGCTGGGCATGGACGGACCAGGTTCTTGTTCCTCCTGAAACATCTTTGGGGAATTCTTAGGAGAATTCCTAGGGGAATCTGAGTTTTAAGACATTTGAAAAGTCATTTCTACTGTAGTCAAAAAAAAAAACTTTTACTGTTAGTAAAAAATTTATGATCTCAAGAATGTGAAGTATATGTGTAATCTTACTCTGTTGCTCCCTGGCCCAGTGCAGGAGGGATTTCTGGACTCCCACTTCACTGATTCCCAACTGAAATAGCAGGTAGCAAGAAATTTTAAATTCTCTGTCTAGCTGGATTTGAGTTACTCACCAAGATTAAGGTTAGGCCATTAGACTAACGACGTAACTGACCAACCTGAAATTAATATTTTTGTATAACTTGTAGATGAATGTGATTCTGCAGGTGATGAGCAAACACGGAGATAGAAAGCAATCAGTGAAAATGTGTGCACACTAAGGAGTGGACAGCCCTTTGTGTAACTGGCATTACTTTTGTCATTTTCATGCATTCAAAAAAAAAAAAAAAAAAAAAAAAAATTGGGTTGGTCTCAAGGAGGGAAGGTAAGAGAGCTTAAAATGTAGTTTCAGCCTACTTTTTGTAATTTCAGTTACAATCATATCCAAACGTTTACACCATTAAGAATTGACGGGGGTGTCCAAGTCAAACCTGGAACTTTTGATTATGCAGTAAAACAGAATACAGTTATCAGAGTTAAAATATCCCTTACTTCTCTGTATAATCCGCCATAATTATCGCGCACCTGCAGGAGGGGGGGGGGGGTGCGCCTGCGTAGGAAGCCTACGGAGTAAGCGAGGAGCGACAACAGGTTGAGGTCACTTAAAAGTAAGTTCTGACGCATATCTTTTTTGTTACACAGTGTCACTCACTGCTCACTAGATGTTCATTGATTTCTTTGTCCCTTGTTTTATTTTCAACATCAAAGTACAACGGTTGTTACAGTTTTTGCATAAATCCACTGTAATCACGACAAGTCGTTTGCAGTGTTCTGTAGCTTCGATAGATTACAGTTACAACAACGTACAATGTACGTACAGTACATTTCTATTTTCAGTTTCTATTTTTAGTTCTATTTTTCCTAGTTAAATTTTATTTTATTTATTTAATTTTTTTATTTAAATTTTCTATTGTATTTCTTTTATTCATATTTATTACTATTATAAGCTTTAATTCTCTTTTTAAGGTCACTGGCGGTCGTGTAAGCATTTCACTACATTTCGTACTGTGTATGACTGTGTATGTGACAAATAAAATTTGAATTTGATTTGAACTTATTTTACTGTATCTTATAGCTTACAGTCTTACGGTCAAAAGCGTGTGTTCTCCACACCTTTCTGTATCCTTCCGTGTCTTAACAACAACTGAACAACTAACGTGTGTGATAGACATGCAGCTACATAACTGTGGGATGATGTCACAGAACAACTCATGAAATGCTGTCACAATACAAATTACGAGTATGATACTTAATGCTTAATGCTTAACTAATAGACTGAAATAAAATAAACACAACAACAAATTACAAGAATGAAATATGGCCCTTACATTTCCAGCCCCTAAATGACAGGCAGGGAGACTGACAATTACACACATTTTTTTTTTTTCTTTAATAATAGGGCCACAAAATTTAAGATTAAATTCAAATTTAAATTAACTTTAACACTTTAAACATTTGTTTACGGTTTAACTTCAGGTATTCATATCGCTGCGTACCAAATGAAAAGGAACATGACCACTTTATAAGATAATTGAGAGTCCATTTCACATATAAGGCACAGCTTATTGATGGGTCTTTCCAGTGTTTTAGTTTTGACCAGTACACGTCTCACAAGTACTTTTTTTTATCAGGGAACACTTTCGTGATCCGTCCGACGACCCATGAATTTCTTGGAGAAGACTCATCAATTATTAGAACTATGTCTCCAATTGAGAGTTTTTTTCTCACTTGAGACCATTTTTGGCGCTCCTGAAGCAAGGGCAAGTATTCACGCACCCATCGCTTCCAGAAAAAGTCGGCAAGGTATTGGATTTGCTTCCACTTGCAACGTGCGTAAATGTCATCTTTTTGAAAAGTCCAGGAGGCAAGTTTGGCTGTTTTTTCATCAGCATCCGTAGCAGTGGTAAGGGGACGGTCATTCATTATAGCTTCCACCTCACACAGGAATGTATGCAAGCTCTCATCGTTTAGTGTTTGTTCTTTTAGTATGGACCTCAAGATTTTTTTGACTGATCTTAACTGCCTTTCCCATATTCCACCAAAATGAGAGGAGGAGGATTAAATATCCATTGTATCCCCTTTTGCATGAGGACGCCTTAAATTTTTGACTGATTCCACTGTTGGATAGCTTTATGCAATTCAATCTCAGCACCTATAAAGTTGGTTCCGTTATCACTTCTCATGACTGTCACCTGGCCTCTTCTGCACATAAAGCATCGAATAGCATTTAAGCAGGAGTCTGTATCTAATGACTGCGCAACTTCAATGCGCACGGCTCTTGTTGTCAGACAAGTAAACAATACGCCATAACTTTTAACATAACTTCTACCTGGTTTGACCTCGAAGGGTCCAAAATAGTCTAAACCTACGTTAGTGAACGGTGGGTGATCTGGTGTTATATCACGTGGCAGTTCTGACATTTTTTGTTCGCTAGTCTTTGCTCTGATCTTTCTACATATCACACAACTGGACAGAAACTTTCTCACAAGGAAATGTACAATCGGAATCCAGTGTTTCTGCCGCAATTTTGAAAGCATATAATTCCTTCCACAATGTCCGACCTGTTTGTGAATGTCTCTTAAGATTAAAGTTGTAATGTGTGAGTCTTTGGGTATAATGACTGGGTGTTTTACATGCTCAGGCATTGCAGACCTACCAAGACGTCCTCCGACTCTTAGCACTCCATCCTGCAGTACTGGATCTAGTTTGGAGAGACAACTGTTTCTTTTTACAGATGCACTACCCTTTTGTAACATGGAAATTTCGTCTTTGAATTTTTGGTTTTGGACAAACTTAATAACTTCGTTTTCTGCCCTTGTTAAGTCCTTAATTGTTAGACTTTACTATAACCTTACGGTTATTGGGTTATTTGCCTGTCCCTTAATCCTTTTTGTTCTCTGTTTAAGCATGTCCTTAACGCAAAGAATCCAGGCAACGGATCTTTTCAACTTGTACCAGTCAGAGTGATAGTTAATCAATTTACTCACGGCATCTGTGCTCTCTGTAGTCTTTACGAGATTCACTGAGGCTGAATGTTTAATCTTAATGTCATCCTCTTTCATTGGCAGATCATGAATGTTCTCAGGCCATTTACTCTCTGGTTATTTGAGAAAGAAGGGGCCATGGATCTAATTGTTGTTTTTCATGAATTTTTCACAGGAAACTCCCCTGGATGCGGCGTCGGTAAGTGTTGACATACCTCCACTGCTGTGGCTTGGTTGACTGTCGTATGATGGAAATTCTGTTAGTGACGAAGGTTTTAAAGCGAAGTTTTTCATTGACAATGTATCTCAAGACAGTTGTACTGTCGGTCCAAAACACAGAGTCTAGCAGTTCTATTTCCAGTTGACCTTTCAACATTTTGTCATTGTTCACAGCAACCACTGCCGCTATCAATTCCATTGGGGGGATAGTGGTTTGTTTCAGGGGCACTACACAAGAATTCCCCATCATAAATGCACAGTGTGTGAGGCCATCAGCATTTACTAACTTAAGGTATGAGACAACTCCATATCCTATCTCACTTGCATCTGAAAAGTGGTGAAGTTGTGCTGTAGCTGTAACCCCAAAGTCAACTGGTTTTACGCATCTTGCTACACTAAACTCAGACAATTGATGCAACTCTTGTAGCCAGGCCTTCCATCTTTTTGTGGACTGTTTGGGAATGTCATCCTCCCAAGCGAGTTTTTCTTTACATAGCTGCTGCCTTAAGATCTTAGCTGGCAGTATGACTGGTGCAAGGAAGCCTAAGGGGTCATAAATTGAACTAGTGACCGACAAGATTCCTCTTCTAGTCACAGGCCGCTCTTTTAGACTAATCTTGAACTTGAGCATGTCTGAATTGATACACCACAGCACCCCTAAAGCTCTCTCAACAGGGAGTGCGTCTTTACTCAAGTCTAAGGCCCTTATGTCTTTGATTCTTTCACTCTCAGGGATGGAAGTTAGTAATGTACAACTATCACTTGCCCACTTGGTGAGGTGAAACCCTCCACTTGCGCAAAGTTTGGTGAGATTGTTATATAACGCAACTGCTTGATTATGACTAGAAACAGACTTCAAGCAGTTGTCTACATAAAAGTTTTTTAGTTCTGTGTTGACTGCCTCAGCAGATGCATTGCTGCGGTTTTCTTCTGCTGTTTTTCTAAGGGCGAAGTTAGCTAAGTTTGAAGATGATTTTGCACCAAACAAATGAACACCCATTTTATATTTACATTTAGGCATTTGGCAGACGCTCTTATCCAGAGCGACTTACATTTTTTTTTATCTTATTACACATCTAAGCAGTTGAGGTTAAGGGCCTTGCTCAAGGGCCCAACAGTGGCAACTTGGTGGTTGTGGGGTTTGAACCTGGGATCTTCCGAACCGTAGTCCAATGCCTTAACCACTGAGCTACCCCTGGCCCCCATATATATATATCTTATATATTCGACCAAGTCTTGACTCACCTCCCCATTCGGCCTCCATAGGAAATGCAACAAATCTGTGTCCCTTTCCGGAACTCTAACCTGATAGTACATGCCTTCCACATCTGCCATCATGGCAACTTCCTCCTGTCTAAAGCGTGTAAGCACTCCAATGAGTGAGTTTGTCAGCTCGGGTCCCTGCAGGAGCTCGCTATTTAATGATACTCCCTGATAGCTAGAGGCACAGTCGAAGACTACCCTTAGCTTTTTCTTTTGAGGATACACCATGGTGAGGTATATACCACACTTGCCCATCTTGTCGACTTAGGTGAGGTGTAGGAACCTTAACTGCATGACTCTTTTCAAACATGTTGTTCATGAAGCTTGAATACTCTTCATGAAAGGAGCGGTTATTCTTAAACTTCCTTTTGAGGTTCAGTGTGCGCTGCATGGCTGCACTTCGGTTATTGGGCATTTGAATAACTGCTTTCTTAAATGGGAGGCCAATGTAGAAGTGATTGTCGGTGAACTGCAGGGAGTTAGTTACAGAGTCTAAGAACTGATAGTCCTCTTGTGACAACTCAGCTTTGTCATCAGAGTTCCGTTCAGGAAAATTGTGGTTGTACTGTTGTATCAGCATTTGTTCTACACTTTCGATGGAAACTCTGTTGACTGCAACGCTCGCTTGCTCATTGTCACGCGTGGGTTCCTCAACCGTCTCTCGAAGAGGTCCATTTATGGTCCATCCATTTCACTGCATATGGCCCATTGTGTTTGCTGTTAATTGACATGGTTTTAGGAGCCTATGCTCTTTGTTACCTATAAGAATTTCAACTCTAGCATTAATCTGTAGCAGAGGTCGCTGAGGTATGGCCACTTATCAATGTCGTGCTGTTGTGGAATGTTTTCCACTGAGACTGGGATGCTCTTTTGTGTGAACACTTTGGGGAGTTCAACAAAAGTGTTTTCTTCCAGACCACTAACCTCAAAGTCAGTAACTTTCTACTTGTTTCCTCGCGTTCAAGGTGCTTAACATGTTGTAAATTTTTTTTATACCTTGTACGTTTAATCGCCTTGCTAGCAGAGCTACCTGGGTCCATAAAGGTGAACGTTTCTACTGTCTTATTACCTTTCTTGGACTTTATTTTAACAGGTACTATGGAGAGAATACAATCATCTCCAGACGCAGTGCATGCGCTTGTTTCATGACTCACTGTAACAGGCAGTGTTTTAACTGGTTCAGTTTCGTCGGCTTTTACGATCGCTTGAGCTGTGTCTTGTGCTGCGATGTGTAGCATGCGAGGATGTTTCTTTGAGCACAACTGACATGTAATTTTCTTTGTGCAGTCTTTGCTTAAGTGTCCTTTTAACTAAACATCTAAAGCAAAATCCATTCCTTTTTCATTCATTTGTCCTTATATGTATTGCCGTTAAACTGGTAGCATTCGTCTAGGGCAGTGGTTCTCAAACATTTTCTGTCATTCCCCACTTAAGAGGGTGGGTGAATTTTCAAGCCCCACTTGTCAACAAAATGATAACGAAATCAGCCAAGTTTACTATTTATTAAAATATAAATTTCCAAACCAATAAGATAAAATAACACCAAGTTCAAAACAGATAAAATACACGTGCAATTGTTATAACAGACTTACTTCGTCACTTATCTAGAGCTTTCTTTCAAAGAAGTCAAGTGGCTTATTAACGTGACTGGGGTGTGTTGTCTTTAAGTGTCTTCCTACTTTGTTCGTTCTCATGCTGTCTGCTGCCAGCGGTTTAAGACACAAAACACCAGAGGTGTGGACTCGAGTCATGTGACTTGGACTCGAGTCAGACTCGAGTCATGAATTTGATGACTTTAGACTCGACTTGACAAAATATAAAAAGACTCGGACATAAATAACTCGGACTTTCACTTGGACTTGCGCCTATTGACTTGTAAAGACTTGCTACTTCCCATAAAAAGCCCAAAGATAAAAAGTATGTTAACACGGTCCGCTCTATCTCTGTTTATGTGTCTGTGCGCGTGTGTGTGACAGAGCGCATGCGCGTATTCGGCACGACATCCAATCAAAGTACCGTAGATTCTTTTGATTCGACAGCGTCCAACGTGACAACAACGTGAATGCGCCAGTTCGTGAAATGATACCGGAGGTAGCTTCGTTTGGCTATAAAAAATTGGCTATATGCGCGGACCACTGAGCTTCTACGGAACGCAGTTAAGGCCAAAAAGGAACTAACTCTAGCCATCAGGATGTGTTTCCCTTGTTATCTTGGACATACAGTATTTAGAATGATGAACCTCGGCTGAGTCACTTGTAGGCTGTAAACATGTCAGTACATGCGTTGTATTGTTTATATTTAATCACTGGTATACACTACCCATGATTTGCTGATTTCTTTCATATGCAGTTTGGGTTTATTCAAACAATGTGACCTAGTGAATTGACATCACGCGGATAAAATGCTGATTATCTCGCATGATAATAATAATAATAATTGAATTATTACCGCGCATAACCCTTCGCGGGCGAGCCTTCTCCTAAATGCGCGTTCCCTGTGCCCTTTTCACGGGAGTGGGGCTAAAAAAACGCATCCTGATGGGGGAACAAACTTCGACACAGCATGAGGTAGCCTACGTGAGTGTATCACACAAGGTAGGGAGCAAAGTTCTTTAATGTTATGTGAAGAAAACAACGTTATTGTTTGTATGAAGTAGCCTACTTTATTGAGAATATGTGCTACCATTTTACATTGCTACTAGCATTTACTAACATTTGTATTTTTATGTATCTGAGCAATGTTCTTTTATAAAAAAAAGGTTTGTTTAATAAATACAGATCTTACAACCATACATAATCTGTATACATTTTATTTTTCTGCTAAAAAGACTTAAAAAGACTCGAAAGTCAAACCGTAGGACTTTGGACTTGACTCGGGACTTGCTTGTCTTGACTCGGGACTTGACTCGGGACTTGAGGGCAATGAATTGAGACTTACTTGTGACTTGCCAAACAATGACTTTGTCCCACCTCTGCAAAACACACACAGGTCTCTCCTCTGCCCCCACCATCCCCACCATGAATCTAAGCGTAACATAGGCTTCATCATGTTTTCCTTTCGGCTGGCTTTTGGTTGATTAGGCTAATAGTGCTAAATCACTTGCTTTTTTGTGGTCCATGTAACAAATGTATCCATTGACGTTATTATGCTCACTACATACAGAACACTACCTGCCACGAATTGCCCCCCCCTCCCCCCCTACATAATCTCTTTTAAATAATATATTAGAACATAAAGTCATAGGTTTATGGTTTACACATTATAAATTACACCAAACGAATTTGATTATAAAAAATAAACTATATAAAAAATTTTGTATAGGGGAAAAAAATTAGTTATATATTTTTTCATATACAACATGTATATTTTTATATTGCTTATTTTATAATCAAAATAGTTTCGTCTAATTTTTCATCATGAACAATATTTATTTAGTGTAATTTATGATGAATAAAAGTTAGTTTTGTATTAATGACAAACCCCTGCAAAATAAATGTGCCATAAAATAAACATTATATGAGAATTTGTATTAATCGTCTCGATGGCTGTCACGTGCCTAGGGTTAATTATAATAGTAATAATATATTTGATAATAATAAACCTTTGAATGTATGTCCTAATATAATATTTGATAGAGATTATGAAGGGGTGCAATCCGTGGCAGGGGGGCATTTTAGCGCATAACACCGGTTTGTGTCGCAGGTAAAGTTAGTTTGATATTCGCATCTTCGAATTTAATAGCTGTGTAAATAAACCCGCAAATAGGATACCCAGATATATTTCCTCTCTACATTGTCTTTAAGCTACATCCGCCCTAAATTATACATGTTTAAAAGCATAAACACCATTATTCTCTACGGCGCAACGAATGATTAAGGGATCATCGCAAAATGCCGCACACCAACAAAAAGCGTAGAACGATATTGATCTTCCCTTCTGTTCAGCGCCTGAAGGATCAAAAAGTAACTTTGTCGCCACACTGGAAACTAGAAATGCCAGACTAGAACTGCCTGATAAAATATTAATTTTTAACAAAAATACAGAAACATCAGCATAAACATTGGAGTAAATGAAATTACGTAGGCCTGTATAATACCGAAAGTTTCCTTATGTTGTTCCTCTGAAATTAACATGCTGACGTTAAACCGTTATTGTTGCATCATGGTTCCACTTTTTCTCTGATGTTATTTTAATTTACTTGCATTAATGATCCATTTCTTTGCGTGTGATAGTTTAGTTTTGAGTGTCTGATCTTTATTGTCAATTAAAAAAGTATAAATTAGAATAGGTACTTTTCTATTATTTTCCACTAATTCCCTCCCGTTCATTGCACCCCACCTGTCATGTCTGTATTCCCCACTAGTGGGGCGCGCCCCACACTTTGAGAACCACGGGTCTAGGGTATGATCTTTTACACAGAATGCACAAGGTTTAGTAAAGGCACTGATAACCGATGCACCACTACTCTTTACTGTAATCAAGTCTTTATGATTTTTACCAACCTGTTTTACACCGGTTGCAAAGCTGCTACCTCTTTTTCCTTCCATTTTTTGCTTGAGTCCTGACGGAGATTTGTTGCAGTGTTTTTTATCACTAGTTGAAACGTTCAGGTCGCCGAAAAATGGGTTGGACATTGCTTTTGCTTCTTGCTCTACGAACTTCATCAACTGCACAAACTTGGCTCTTGTTTGGGTGCGCCTTTCATGCTCGTATGCGTGGTACCTCCATCTTTCACGCAGTTTGTAGGGCAGTTTTAAGAAAATAGTCCTCAAGTTGGTAGCATTATCTAGCTCATCCATGTAATCGATGCTTGACATAGTATTGTGACAGTTTACCAGGAACAGGGAGAAGGTGGTCAGCGACTTTCCGTCCTCTGACTTTATTTCCGGCCAGTTGAGTGCCCTTTGCATCAGTGTTGTAGCGATTATTTGTCTATTTCCAAAATAATCATGTAACAGTCTCATAGCTTCTGCATAACCGCGATGTTCTGGCATCAGCTGGCAGCTTTTCACAAGCTCCCTAGGCTGTCCACTAGTATACTGCTCAAGATAGAACAGCCTAACCAGATTGCTATCAGTTCTGGTTTCAATGACATATTTAAAGGCTCTTACAAAGGACGTGAACTTAAGAGGGTCGCCATCGAAAAAAGAAATTTCGCGCGGAGGTAAGGAAGATTGCCTTTGACTCTTCGCAAATATTTCTGTAATATCTGCCTGAAGTGGCATCCTACCCTGAGACTCTACTGTATCAGTATTGTAAAGTGAGTGTTCGTTACCTTGGGTAGACCGTCCCATTAAGGTGCTTGACATTATGGGTTTGGAACTCACGGGCATGCTTAAGTGGGTTGCTCGGAGGTGTGATGGCAGTTCGAGGTATTCCGTTGCCGAACTGTGGTCGTGGTGTTCATTGTATTCCGGTTCGGGGGGGTGCACCACTCTTTTCAATGACCACACTCTGTCTCGCAGGGTGTTGTTTTTTTTTACAGTCCTGGTACAATTTTATTTCAGCATCTGCAATTGCAAGCGTCGTTTCCATTTCCAGCCTTTCCTTTTGTGCCTTGAATTGTGCTTCCTCCATTTCTAGTGCATGCCGATCTCCTAAGGTTGCTGCCTTAGCCAGCAAGGCTGCTCTGTTAGCTTCTGCCTTTTTTAGAGCTGAGGATGCTGTAGATGTTGAGGACTTCTTGGATGCCGCTGACGTTACGCTTCCGTGCCTTTTAGGCGCGGGCGTCTTGAGCTCCAACATTGACACGCTGTCGTTTGGCGAGACTCCATCGTCAACTGTTTGGGACAACTTAAAGCGATTACTAGTTTCCGCAATCCACGACTTCACTCTTACTATGAATTCTGCGCAGCGCGTCAATCTAGGGTAGTACCAGTGGTGCTGATCGGTTTCACGCTCTTCATCCTTTGCGCACGCTCGCACTTTTACATTGCTTTCAATAAAGTCATCTAGCAGCCCTTTGTATTCGCGGCGCTTGGCTTTAACGTCATGCAAATTACAAACATTGTCCATAAGCGCCTCTAGTTCGTTGTATAATACGGTCAACTGACTCCACTTGCCTTCTCTGGTGTTCTTTAGTCTGTGAAGCTTGTCTAGGAATCGTTTTTGTTGAGCACCATCACCCGCTCAGATTCGACGATAGCGATGTTGTCCTCGCCGTCTGACATGGTGAAATTTAAGCAGGCAAGTCCTCTTCTGGCTTTCGGTTGCTTGTCAACAGTCGATGCGTGTTTTTTGAGATTGCACGTGCGCTCTTCACTCCACGTTCACACTCTTAATTCACTTATCATTTTTGCAGCGGAGAAAGCTTTTGACTTTACATGTACGTGCATGTTATTCACAAGTTCTGACGCGTGTCTTTTTTGTTACACAGTGTCACTTACGACTCCAGACATTCGTTGATTTCTTTGTCCCTTGTTTTGTTTTCAACATCAAAGTACAACAGTTGTTACAGTTTCTTGCATAAATCCACTGTAGTCACGACAAGTCGCTTGCTGTGTTCTGTAGCTTCGACAGATTACAGTTACAACAACTTATTTTACTGTATCTTTTAGCTTACAGTCTCACGGTCAAAAGCTTGTGTTCTCCACACCTTTCTGTATCCTTCCGTGTCTTAACAACAACTGAACAACTAACGTGCGTGATAGACATGCAGCTACATAACTGTGGGATGATGTCACAGAACAACTCATGAAATGATGTCACAATACAAATTACGAGTATGATACTTAATGCTTAACTAATAGACTGAAGTAAACACAACAACAAATTACAAGAATGAAATATAGCCCTTACAGTAACGTAATTAGTAATCTGATTACTTTTTACATGTCATAATCAGTAATGTAATTGAATTACAATTTAATTAGTAGTAGTCAATTAGTAATTCGTAGTAGATTACTTTTTTGAGTAACTTTCCCAACACTGTTCATTAGTGCTTGAATACCATCAAGATAAAGTTTTCTCAGTCGGATCGGACTGCCTGCTTCACTTCTAAAGAGCCCCACAGGAACTCCTTTACATGTCGAAATGGCTGTGATTGTGTGTACGTTTTCCACAGACAGATGTGTCTCTTCTGCAAGTTGACGGACAAGTTATTATAAGGATTTTTAGAGATCAGGTGTTCTACTCACTCAATGTTCGTGGGAACTACTGCAATGGGCTCCGAGCCACCTTGGGTGGAATTATTTACAAACAGATGGCCTTCTTTAAACCTTTCGCACCATTTACTGCATCTGACAGTTTCATCACCTTGCTGTGCTTGAAGTTATCGGTTAGTTCGGTTTTACACCTTCATTCACAAGAAATTCCATCACAAATCTCAGTTTGACTTGACCACCCCTCGCAACAGGATTTATTTCCCTAGGTCACATATTAGAGCAGGATATAACAATGTATTTTAATTTGATATGTGCATGTAAATGGAACTGTATGGTGTAGTGGGACTGATATCCTGAAGCCTCATATTAATAAGACTAAAAATGACGAACCTTGCTAAGGTCTTTGGTGGTCATGTGACGCAGCACCTCTGCTGTGATTCGATGATGAGCTATAATTGGCAGGTAATGCTGAGCAGACAGCTTACACAACATGTTCACCAGGTCCTGATCCACACCAACTTCCTGTAGGCAAATAAAACAAAGTGGTTAATGCAACAAAACTTTAACATCTTAATATGATTGGCATCTGAGTCACAAGTTTAGAAAGAACCTAACCTGCATGCACAGCGACAGAGGCTTGGCAGCCAGCAGTCTTTGATACTGGATCATCCAGTAGTTTTGCTGAGTGGAGTCGCTCTTCAGCTCCATCTCCATCTAAAGATAATATATAATATGTTTAACATCAACGGTGTTGACTAACTGTATATGGTTGTAATGACAATAAAGCCTACTGAACTTGTTGGCTCGTGTAAAAAGAAAAGCAGCAGGCCAAAAGAGCTGGGTTCACAATGACAGTTTCATGTGCCTTCATTAATGAATAACTAGAAAATGTTCTATTACATGTAAATTACTAAAAATTAAATAAGTGTACTAAGTCAGTGAAGATAACATCCTGGGAAATGAATCCCAGAAGATTATAAGTGATTTAAAGAGTTTAATGATATATACAATGTGGTTTGCTCATATTATAATATTTGCTCTTCAACCTGGTGTATGTAAAGGAAGGGGCTCATGCATTTCAAGATTGTAATCTAATCACAATACTATACTGTACTAATAATGCATGGTTGTAATTATCTAGGGGTCACTGTTTTTTTTTCCATACATTTTCAGAACCTGAACTGAGCTCATGGGTACTGTACATTGTACTGGATAATTATATGATTAAGATGATGTAGGGGCATGCCTAATAAAGAATCTGTTGTGTGTATGTGCATACACAATATCACAGGTTACAAGTGGATTAATCCTTTAAGTTGATTTATGATTTAATTGCTCGGTTCCACAGCCGCCTTACCAGAATCTGTTTGAGTTCTATCTCCCTCTGGTCCTTCTGTTTCAGCAGCTGCTGGAGCATATCAGACAGAGCTGTCCTCTGTTCTGCCAATGCCTCCTGACAAATACCACACACACACACACACACACACACACACACACACAAAAATACAAAATCTTTATTAATGCATAAATAGCTGCTGCGCAATCATGGTGTCAACCTGTGTGTATTGGAGTAAAGTGACAGAAGCAAAATAATCAAATAAATGAAGAAAAATTAAAAGATGCAATAACAAAAGGATGAAGCAAAGTATTTTATGGATAGAATATCGAGTTCATTATATCAAGATGCTGTTTTCTATACTGAACAAAAATTCCGCTGTTCTATATACAGAAATATTACACTCTAAAACAGCCAAATCAGCTTCTACATTTCCAACATACCTGCAGGGTTTCTGCATCCAGATTTCTCCTTTTAACCTCCAGCTTTGTCAGCTGCATTAACTCTGCCTCAATTAGCCTTATCTAGAGACATGAAGACATGATGAGGTGATGCCAAAAAGCAAGAACCAATAAGAAGTCTCAAAGTGCCCCTGAACCATTATATGATTAGAAATGTTTTAATGGCCAAGTATCCAATAACATGGCTGTAGCTATTTTGAGCTAAACTAAATATAGCTAAAACTAATTAAAATTGACATCTTTTAATTTGGCCAACAAACCATGACAGCTTCAAACTAATTAGCTGGTTTTTTTTTCCTATCTCAAGGTTTCTTCTTTTAAACAGATCTATGTGACTTAAGTGCTGCTTTTACACGTCTGTATCTAGAGAATTGGAGTAGGCCACCTAAAAGAAGTTTCTGAATGCAGGGGTACTTTGAACACTACAGTAGGTGAGTCTGCTGGTAGTATGTAAACACAAAGGGTTGACCAAAAATGCTGAACAATGTAGGAGCAAAAAAAAAAAAAAAAAAATGGCCAGCTGCAAATGAACTAATAACTAAATACTGAGATTCAATATGAAGCTCAAAACTAATTCAAATGTTCAATAGTAATAATGTCTGCACAACCATTCCAACCTGCTAATGTGTGTAAGTAAACATTGCCTCTATTCAGTGGGTTTCTGATTTCTGAGATTCGCAACCAGGACTAACTCAGCGCCTCATAAAAATTTTTATGAGACCACACTTAACTTACTGCTAGATTAAAAATGTTTCTCTAATGCTGGCATTCTCATGCTCATGTGCTCAAATAATGTGTTTACAGCTGAATTCATGCAGATGCACAAAACTTCATGAAAACCAAAGCTCTAAAACTAAATAACAAACTGCTCCTAAGTGCTGTTGTGCGAAACTTTCCTTTATGCAGCTCAGAAATTGTAGCACATAAGCTATGACTAACTTTTATACACTGCCTGGCCAAAAAAGTTTCCCCACATGCCAAGATTTTGTTCAACTGCTTTTAGCTTTAACTGCAGCATGAAATCTAGTGAAAATGATTCCTCAGGGTCTCAGAACCACTCTTTTATAAATTAAGTCCTGGAATATGCTTGTGGCATCAGGAAAGAAAAACAAAATCATTGATGTGACAACCTGGTCATTCAGTACATTCATTTTATTGACACATACAATAATGTTGCCAAGCTTAAACCTGACTGAAACGACCCCGGATCATAACACTGCCTCCAGAGACTTGTACAGTAGTGGGCACTATGCATGATGGGTGCACTTCTTACCCTGATACCTCATCACCCTGGAATAGGATTCATCAGACCACATGACAACTGTGCAATCTTTATGTTCCCTAGCAATCTGAAGCCTTTTTCCCCCTGATGAGCCTCATGAACAAGTGGCTTTCTCACGGCCACACAGCTGTTTAGTCCCAATGCTGAGAGTTCTCATCACATTGGGTTTTTGGAAATGCTCTTATGCTCACTATAAAACATAGTTTCGAGCTCTACTGTAGATTTTATAGTCTGCAACTTCACTAAGAGTTTGTGATCTCTAATTATGCTCGATCATAATTTGTTTCAACCACATTTCTTCCACAAACTAATTCAAATTCAAAATATCAATAATGTCTACACAATCATTCCAATTTAATCAGGTGTGTACGTGAACATTGCCTCTACTCAGTAAGTTTGTGTGTTTTTTGAGATTCGCAACCAGGAATAACTCAGTGTTTAAGGTGGAGTCACTAAACACAAGAACATGTGTCTTAATCTTAGGACTGACAGAGAACTTGGACCTGATTCATAAGTCTTTTAGTAAGTTGCATTAAAATTTAATGAGATCAAACTAAACTAAAACTTCCTGTTAGATTAAAAATGTTTCTCTAATGTTGATTTTCTCATCCTCATGGGCATATCAAAAAGTTTATGGTTAAAGTAAATGGTTGATTGTTTTTGTTGCTTGATATAATAATTTGACCCTTTTAAAACTGTGACCCTTCATTGGCCAGGTAACATATACAGAGGGACCCAAAAATTTTATACACACTCCAACATGAAAAATGTATGCCTTTTTTTGACGGTTACATGATTGTATCAACGATGGTGTGACTACTGTATATGTATAGCAATATGTAATACTACATATTGCTATACATATTGCTACACAGTATTTTTGTATTCTTTGTATATCTACACACACACACACACACTGTACTGTGTGGGGGACTGATTTTCTTAATTTTCATTAAAAGTATGCAGGCAATTTGAAAAATAAGCCATTCAAACTTTAAATCGAGTATATAAAATTGCAAATCATTGCCAAGTATACTCAATTCCAGCCTACTTATTGAGCTACAGATTAACAAAAGTAAAATTATAAAATCTCAAAACTTTTGAAACCAACTTTACAGTATTTGCCATGACAAACAATTTATGGATAAATTCTTTTGAAAAGAAAAAACAGGCCCTCTCCTGGGCTCTTGAGTAAGACCATTAATCCACAACAGATCAACACTATACTAGATTGTATAGTGACCTTCCAAACAAAAATAGATATATAAATAGAAACATAAATGTAAACCATGATATCTACCTGATTGCGAATATAGCCATGCACACTGTCCCTTTGGAGCTGCAAGGCCTCAAAGGCTGCCTTCTGCATCTCCTCCTGCAAGCAAGACAAACCAAATTTGCATTCATGGTCTCATTAATTGTAAAATGCAATAGCATTTGCCAGAAGGAAATCTGATCCTGGTGCAGCACTCCCGTCTGAGTAACAGATGAACAGCCTTTTACCTCCTGAAGGATCTGGCTGATGGCTTTGCTTTTATCAAGCTGCTGCAGGGCCAAAACCTGCTCAAACTTCCTGTCCAATGTCTCCATACTAAAAAAGAAAAAAATAAGGCTTAAAGCAGAAAAAAGCCCACAGTGTAGTAGTCCGATGAAAGCATTTGCTTGTACCTCTTGCAGGCTTCAGACACCATATTCTGTCTCCTGGCCTCACTGGCCTCCTGCAGTAACCTCACTGCATAGCTCTCAGATAACATGGTCTGCATAGCAACTGTACAGATAGATAGAGACATTGTGAGCTGACCGATTAATCTCATCAACTGCATGGGGATAGAAGACCAAAAATCTAGGTCCTGAAAGGAATTTTTCCTTAAATGGGAAGAGGAATTTTAAAAAGTCTAAGAAAATAAAATTTTACAAAAATTGGATCTTTGGTAGGAGGGACAGCATCACTCTCAGAGAGACACTATCCCACCTTAGACATTGTGTACAAGTTTGAATGTAAAAGAGGACAGTTATGCATCATCCGATCAGCCACAAGATTATGACCACTTGTCTAAAATTACATTCGTCCCCCCCTTTTGCCACCAAAACATTGACGCACTATGGGTTCTGACTCCATTCTATTTAAACCAGCATTATCCTTTGCAGCAATTTGAGCTACAGCAGTTTTTCTATTGAATCAGACTACACTCCCAAATGTGCGTCAGTCAGACTAGGCCGCCCATGACACTGTCACTAGTTTTTCCTTTAGTGGATTACTTTTGGTATGTTCTGACCACTGCAGAATGCAAACATCCCACAAGTGCTGCAGTTTTGGAGTTGCTCCATTTTTGCTTGCCAATGTTTTTCTGCTTTGAACACATCGACGTCAGGGACAAAATGTTCACTTGCGGTCTGATATATCTCACTCATTTCCAGGTGCCACTGTAACGAGATATTGTAACTAAGGGTACTGTGAAAAGGTAACTAAGGCTACTGTGATGTGTGAACGCATGGGTCAAAGCAACTCCAAAACAGCAACTCTTATGGGATGTTTCAAGTTTCCAGTGGTCAGGACATACAAAGATGCCCAAGGAAGGAAAACTGGTAAGCCAGTAACAAAAAATTTAGTATAAAAAAGTTATAAAGTATAGAAGTTATAAAATTTAAAATAATAAAGAGTAAAAAATAAAAGAGAAGCAAAATGTTCCATTCTGCCTTTGTCCCGCCTGTGATTTCACTTTTGGTTGACCATTTGTTTTGGGTTTCATGCCAACCGCAATTCAAACACATATGAATTTATCGCCAAACTTAGGAGCATCTTATCCGTATCTGATGCAGAAAAGCTAGTTCATGCATTCATGACCTCCAGACTGGACTATTGTAATGCATTACTAGGTGGTTGTCCTGCATCCTCAATAAACAAGCTTCAGTTAGTCCAAAATGCAGCCGCCAAAGTTCTCACTAGATCCAGAAAATATGATCATATAACCCCAATATTATCATCCCTGCACTGGCTACCTGTTCAGTTTAGAATAAATTACAAAATAGTATTACTTACTGTACATACAAGGCTTTAAATGGTTTAGCTCCCACATACCTAACCAGTCTTTTGATACGCTATAATCCACCACGCTCCTTAAGATCACAAAACTCTGGACTTCTTGTAATTCCCAGAATTTTAAAATCTACAAAAGGGGGTAGGGCTTTTTCATATTTAGCTCCAAAACTTTGGAATAGCCTTCCAGACAGTGTTCGGGGCTCAGACACAGTTTCCCAGTTTAAAAGTAGACTCAAGACGCATCTCTTTAATCTGGCATACTGTAACTCATCCCATAACTTCATACTTCAGTACATCTATCCTGAATGGCAACTACACTAATCCTCTCCATCTGTTCTGTACTTTTCTACCCATCCCGAGGCATCTGGAGATTGTACCAGCTTCAGTAGACAAAGGCCAACCCTGCGAGGATCCTGAAGCATCCAGAGAAGGACCAGCTCCAGCTGAATTCTTTATATAAATTAAATTAACATGAAGTCCAGTTCAACATAGGGATGAGTCAGTAGGTGCAGAGGGCAGATGGGATCTGGATCACTGGGAGCACAGGAGCAGGATGTGTAGCTCCAACCACAATAAGGCAGAATTCAGCTGGAGCTGGTCCTATATATATATATATATATATATATATATATATATATATATTTTTTTTTTTTTTTTATGAATTTATATATATATATATATATATATATATATATATATATATATATATATTTTTTTTATGAATTTATTTCATTTTTGTGAAGCTGCTTTGAGACAATGACCATTGTTAAAAGCGCTATATGAATAAAATTGAATTGAATTGAATATGCAGTACTAATCTTTTCTTTTTAACCTCTGTACATGTTTAGTTGATATCCAGTCATTTACACCTGAATACATTTGTATAAATACATCTGTATAACTTGGCAATCGAGAGTGGGAACTACAGTTATTATAACAATATATTCATGAATAACAATTTGTGGTTCCATGGTTCCAACACACTCATGTGGCCTATCACGTAGGGATGCCACAAAACCTTCAGTAAAGTAAAATTAACTAAAATTACTTTGACTCTGAGGTTTTAATTAATTGTTGAATGAAAACATGCAAAACATCCCTCAAAATTTTTGCTGAATTAGGTTTAAATTCATGCTATGTACTGTGGAACCTGATTTGGTTGTAGACCGATTTGTTTTTTTCCCTAGGAATACATGTAAATAGAATTAATCCGTTCTCTGTCACTATGAACTATATTTACCTTTTAATGTATTTTGTTTCCATCACAAAATAATTAAAGTATTAAAACGCTTTAACTATACAAAAATGATTCAGCACTAAATATGAATATAAACTGTACAGAAGAGAGTGAACACTTCATTTTAATATGTACCGTTAATGCACTTTTCCTAGAGAGACTTACTGATGTGAAGAAATGGAGGAGAGAAAGATGTGTGGGAAGGAGGTTAGGATTGGAAGGATAGTCCCCCATCCATAATAACACTGGGTAATTCTCCTTCACTGGTTTTCTTTTTTTTTGCTTCCTGCCCGCTGGTTTGTAGGTGGCAGCAATTTTCACTAAAAATCTATCCAGAGACATTTTGGATGGTGATGCACAAAGCCACTATATGGTTCATATGGTTCAATCTGTTTACCACAGACATTTTTTAAGCTTGGGCGTCACTCCACTTTGCACGAAATCTTTTATCATGTGAGCGATTCGCGACAGCGGACTGAGCAAAACTGATGCTGGATGGTGCACTAAAGGCTTTGCTCAGCTGATAGTGGCAGCGGGGGATGGCTGGATTTTGGTCGAGTTCTGAGGAGCAGTTTGTGAACAGAGAAAAATTTTAGACAAATTTTTCGGTCGTAAACCGATTTGTTTGTACAGAGGCATGCGTGAACAGGGGTTCCACTGTACTAAGGCCATATCGTAAAGGACCTGCTATTTGGGTTCCATTATAAATAAAGATAACTTGAGAAAATCTTCAGTACAGTGAATTATAGAGATTTTTTTTCCTCTGGTCAGCACTAAACTACAAATCAACCTGAAAAATCCTGGCAGATTTATCTAAGCTGTAAAATACAAACAGATATTTAAACAATGAGCATGCCAAATTCTTCTAGCTAGTACTGGTGAATAAAATTATTTTGATTTCTGAAATCATGTTGTGTCATGTTGGGACCTTTTTATTAATACTTTTTTAGTGTGAAGATTAACTTTGTATCCCACCTGCAATATCTCTCTTTCTCAGAGTGCTGGCTTCTTCCTGGGTGACGGCAGTAAGCTGCTCCATCCGGATTCTAGATGACGAAATAAAATCTTAAAATAAGAACCAATTCTGTGCTTTGTGGCTATTCACCTGAAAATCATAAACCTGATCTAAATAAGATCCTGAATAGCTGCTACAAGATAAATCTTTAGTGCTGAAACCTGTGGTTTTTAGTGTATTTCACAATAAAGCAAATGAGTGACCCGGTTTTCCCCGGGTCACTCATTTGATTCTGGATCTCTGAATCAACCAAAACCTGGCCAGGATGAAGCAGTTACTAAGGATGAATGAATGAGTGATAATAGACCAGAGACAGAAGCCTAATGGATTGTGTGTGTGTGCGTGTGTGCTCTGAACCACTAGTGCACATCATAGAGATCTGTTTGGAGCGAATAATGTGTTTAGCCTATTCTATGTCTGTGCCAAATTTAATGTTCCATCCTGAAGATCAATAACAAGCACTTACCGATCTTCCTCTAACGCCTGCAGAAATTCGGCACTTTTTGCTTGGCTGCAGAAACAAAAATTCTCAAAGTAAGACCAAGTAAATTCTGCTTTCTCTTTTAAAAGTGAAAAATGTACTTCATTTGTTCTCGCACCGTTTGTTGTCAAGCAGCAGATTAGAGATACGAGAGGTGATACTGGCTTCAGCTCTTCGAACTTTTTCCAGCAGCTTCTGCCTCTCAGCCTCCTGGACCTTTTGTTGCTGGCTGACACCCTGCTCTACTCGCTCCTGCTCCTGGAAACACACAGATCATACGAGAAAAGTATATGCATAAAAAAAGACAATATCCCGAATTATATCCCGAATCTCAATGTTCATCAGGACTACAGTGCCTTGCAAAAGTAATCATACCCCTTGAACTGTTCCATATTTTGTGATGTTACAACCACAAACATAAATGTATTTTATTGGGATTTCATCTGATGGACCAACACAAAGTGTCACATAATTGAGAAGTAAACCAAAATGATAAATGATTTTCAAATTTCAAACAAACAGTATGATGAAGCTCAAGGAATCTACCAGACATGTCAGAGATAAAGTTGTGGAGAAGTTAAAAGCAGAGTTCATTTATTTAAAAAAAACAACATGTTAAACATTTCACGGAGCACTGTTCAATTCATCATCTGAAAATAGAAAAAGTATGACACAACTGCAAACAGACCAGGCAAGGAGAGCACTAATCAGAGAAGCAGCTTACTTTTTGGAAAATTAATACTGTGTGGGGATGTTGTGGGGATGCTTTTCTTCAGCAGGGACAGGTAAGCTGCTCAGAGTTGATGGGAAGATGGATGGAGCCAAATACTGGCCAATCTTAGAAGAAAACCTATTAGAGACTGGAGACAACGATCCTAAACATAAGTCTTATTGAGAATCTGTGGCAAGACTTGAAAATTGTCTCTACAAACACTTTCCATCCAATCTGACTGAGCTTCAGCTATTTTGCAAAGAAGAATGGGCAAAAATTGTATTCTCTAAATATGCAAAGTTGGTAGAGACATACCCCAAAAGACTTGCAGCTGTAATCGGAGCGAAAGGTTCTACAAAGTATTGGGATTTTTCAGGTAATAATTTGTAAAGAAATTTGAAAACTATTTATCACTTTTCTTTAACTTAAAAAAACAATGTGCCACTTTGTGTTGGTCTATCACATGAAATCCCAATTTAAGTACATTCGTTATTGGAGAGAGAGATTGCGAGTTCGATTCCCGAGTGATGCTGTAACCTCTCGCAGCCGGAGGTCTAGAGAGAGCTAATTGGCCGAGCTCTCTCAGAGGGGAGGGATGAGAGTTACTTAGTGCTTCTACATTAATCATGGCTCTACAGCCAATCAGGGGCGCTTGTGAGCTCCCGCAACCACGGCGTCACGTGGTTTGGAGAAAACACGTGATAGTCTTCGGCCCTCCTGACAGAGTGGCAGTAGTAGCCTTAATATGGAGCCCCCTAGCGACGGGGAGGAATTGGACACGACTAAATTAGGGAGAAATATGGGGGGAAAAGTGTACATGTTTTAAGAGAAAACAGTGAATACGAGTGTCTAAATAACCATCACGTACTTAAAAACGTGCCTGAAGGGTTTCATTTATGTGTGGAAAGATAAATGTAAGACACTTTTCTGATGGCCAGTCATTCTGCAGGTTTTATGAAACATACAGTGTATCAGTGTAATAGGTAATTTTACATAGGTGTATATGTTAATATGTGTAGACTGACACAAGCTATAACCTGTAACATTGGATATATGCCACGTGCTAAGGGTACCAGGGTGGGGTGTCTTCCCCCATCCCATCCAGTGTTCTCAGAACAAGCTCTGGATCTACTGAGACTCGGACCAAAATGAAACAGTCACCAAAAAATTTAAGAGTGAAAACAGGTTACCAGTTTGACCGAAAGGAGCATGCACTCTTTGCGTGAGTTGTTGAGAAGAAGAAGCTGTGTTTGCTCTCTTTGTTTCTCTTCCAGGTTCTTCTCAAAGTTCAGCTTCTCCAGCTGCTTCTGCTCCTGATAGGACCAGACAGAGAGGGAGGTAAAAAAAAGATCTTTAAAAAAATTATAATAAAAATATATAAAATCCAATGTCCATTATAGTGAACTAATAAAGACTGTCCCAGCATACCTTTATCTTCTCATAGTCCATAAATTTGCTCTGCCATATAAGAGAACGAGTGTTAAATCAGTAAAGAACACATTGTATGGAACAAAACACATCTTCAGTAAAAAACATCTTTACATCTACACATATACAACTTCAGCTAAGACAAGTATGATGTCCAGAGTTTGTGCACAGATTCAGATATAAGGCATTTACCGCACCTTAGTCGACTACATCTGGTAGTTATGGAAAAGTTATGTCTAATAACGTAAAGTATACACCCTAACGTTACATTATTAGGCATAATTTGTCCATAGCATCTTAGTTCACTGTCCCAGATAGTTAGTCACATGTAGGAAGTACCAATTATCAGTTTTTTTAAACTCTCACCTGCCAGGCTAGATCCTCCCCATCAACGCAGTCCAGGCTCGACTTGTTGCTATCGTTTTCTAACACGGGCAGCAGGTACTGTGAGGGAGGACAATACTCCAGCCCCAGCTCTGCAAAACACACATTAAATCAGCCGTATTGACAGAAAATAATCACAGTATGTAATTTATTCAGAGTTCTGTTTGACTGTGGAAAAACTGTACTTTTACCTGAGCAGAGAAAGCGCTGGATTTCTTCTGTGCCTGCTGTACAGACTGAGGCAGGTGGGTAGCTCATAACGCACGCATCAAGGGTCAAGCTCTACACACACAGATTTTGACCTTAAAACTCATCCCAAATAACTTCATAATTCCTGGAAATATGTTGCACTGGCCCACAAGTGTGCAGGGTGTTTAAACCTAATCTCAGAAATAGATCTCGAGGAAGTCACAGGAAGATAAGAACTTTAATAGATACACGTGACCTGGCCAAAAAAAGTTGCACACTCCAAGATTTCATTTAGTTACCTTTAGCTTTAATTATAGCACACAACGTGTTGGCTAGTTCATGTGTGAAAATGATTTCTCATGCTCCCAGAACCACTCTTTCATGATGCGAGTCCAGGAACACATGTGCCATCAGAGAATAAGAACTCCAAGGCAATGTTTCCAGAGGCGACTATATATTACAGGTGCATTGCTTCATGCATTTACTCAGATGGCCTTATTGCTCTGGAACTGGGTCAATCTAAACTCATTAGATCACATGACCCTTTTCCATGGCTCCAAGGTTCAATCTTTAAGCTCCCAAGTTAATTTGAGTCTTTTTCTTATCTGATTAGCCTCAGAAAACAAGTGGTTTTCTTATGGCCACACAGCTGTTTAGTCCCAATCCTTTGAGTTCTGATCACACTGTGTGCATATGGAAATGCTTTTACTTTCACTAATAAACACACGTCTGGTTTTAGATTTTACAAGCGATTTCATGAATTTTTTTTAAGACCACATTCCTTGCATAAAGTTGACAGTTCTGCAGTATTCTTCAAATTTCATAATGTGTTCCAGTAATTTTAAATTTCCTTATTTGTTTTCTTGTCCCTTATTTGTTATTTATTTATTTTTGGCCAGGCAGGGTGTACGAGTAAAACGCTCGGTTAAGGTCCTCATTTCCTTATATATAGCGCCGAATTAAGCTGAGCTTCCACATCCACATGGAGTGCGAAATTGGATTAAACTGGTTTCACGTTTACCTCAAGGGTTCGGACGTTGGCCAATTCTTTGGGCAGCTCTTTGATGCTGTTTTCACTCAGGTCCAGCGTGCGCAGACTGCCCATGTGCCCCACAGACGAGGGCAGCTCACGTAGGCAGTTCCCTTCACACAAAACAAAGTCCTAACGTGATTATTCTTTCTCAAAGAGTTTTCTTTTAATTATTTACACACTGCAGAAAAACACTAAAATGCGACACTTGAAACTAACTATTAATTCAGAGAGACGGACAGAAACGATATCTAGTCTTCACCCAAGCATTTCTCAAGCATTTCACTGCATATCGTACTGTGTATGACTGTGTATGTGACAAATAAAATTTGAATTTGATTCACCCAAACTCAAATCCGCACCTTTCATGTTTAGTGTCTGTAGATTCCGAAGATCGCCTATAGACACTGGAAGTGTCTTGATCTGGTTATTTTCTGCATTTAACACCTACAGAACACCATCACCATTAATATGGTTATAGCCACAGTAGAGCACAAAATCTGAATAGAATAGCATGAAACAAAATGATGAAAGTGTGACCTGCAGGGAGGGCAGCTGTCCAATATCATCTGGTAGTGATGTGAGCTTGTTTTCGTGGAGGTCCAACACCTTGGGAAAGGAAAAAGTAGCACACTGAACACTGGCCGTATATATGAAATGAGGAATTTTTTCATATTTCTGGCCTGAATGTCATACTTTTATAGTTGCCAGTGAGGTTATGACACAGCTTTTCGGTACCAGTGACTTGAGCTCATTTCCACAGAGGATGAGCACCTGCAATAAAATAAACAAATGAACAGTTAACGCAATGGCTTAGATTTTTTACTCCAGCGATACTTAACAATGGGATACTTCAAAATATATAGGACTATGTCTTGTGGCGCCCCTTTTAGTTCACATGAAATTAAATTAGTGAAATGTGAACAAAAATTTTACTGAGAGGCTGCCTATAGGTACAATTTAAAAATTGGTTGTTTATGTAACAACTTCAGCAACCTCATCTCCCCTCTTGTCTTTTTTAAACACTAAACATTCAGCATCACCAGCCTGATCATCTGTCATCATCTGCACCTGTTTCTCAATATTTCATGCCTTAAAAGGTTTATGCTTTATTGATTCATAGGTCACTGTGTGGCTTAACAAACAAAAACCATTCCTTTGAACAGGTCAGATCCAGGGAGTGGACTGAAAATGCCAAAAAAAAAAAGGAGTGGGGTACAGTACTGTATATACTGTATATATTTACGTCACCTTTTTCTGAAGCACTTTGCAGATGGAGAAGACATTGGATGGAACCTATGGAAAATACAATTTCTTTGTAAATAAACTTCAGAAATTCAGAGTCACATCTATCATAACATTTTACTGCAGAGTTTCCCTGTATATAGGCTGTACGCCTCAAATGTAACTTGGCACAGAACCAAATCTTTTGTGCTTTGTGTCCAAGCTGAACACAGCACAGCAACACGGTCAGATGGAAGTCCAATCTGTGTAGAACTTGACTACACCGGTTTGATGTCCAGTTGATGGGACTTAAAACGATTTTAAGATAGAAATTTTAACATTAAAATTTTTTCCACCTGCTTTTAAAGTCTCGAAAAATATATTTATACAAACAATGTATGTGTGCTTGTTTAATGTTGGGATCAATGATACGCTTAGACAGAGGACAGAGATTTACAATTTTTTTTCCTATGAAAGAAAAATATTCACCCTGAATGACTTGCTGATCTTTATAATCACTTACTCACTTGGACTAACTTAATCCCCATACCACTTATCCTGTACACTCTTGCAGGGGGAGGGGGGTGGTTGGCTGGAGGCTATCCCAGAGGACTTGGGGCAATAAGTGGGCTACGATCCAGACAGGGTTCCAATCCTTTGCAGAGCACAAGCACATATACACACACACTATAGGCAATTTGAAAGGACCAAATAGCCTAATCTGCATGTCTTGGACTGTGGAACTTGGAGGAAACACACTAAGTACTGAGAGAACATGCAAACGCCACGCACACAGTCATGGCCGGAATCAAACCTCAACCCTGGAGGTGCACCATCATGCCATAGATTTAGAATCTATACATTTATACCAAATTGTAACAAATTCTAACAAATATTATTTAATAAAACACAAATCTGAGTTTTATTTTTAAACTTCCATCATCAACATGTTAATCTACTTCCACTTTGGTTAATGATTTCCTTCATTATCCAGGATGCTGTTCGACTATCTTCTACTATCAATCCATTGGGATTCAGCTCTTGCTTCATGTCTACATAAAAACCATGATGCAGTAGCACTTTAATCCTTTAGTCTGTCCAGCTCTCACAAACTCTTCTAGATTTTCTATACTGCTTATCCTGTGTACAGGGTTTCCAGGGCCTGGAGTCTATGCCAAGAGACTTAGGATATGAGGTGAGGTACATTGTGGACCCTGGGCATTTTTTGTAAACACAGATTAGACTAATCCGCATACATAAGTGCTGTTTGATTTTTGAAAATTTCTCATCCTATTTAAAATGTACACACAAGACTGACCAGTGTTCCCCAAAGTGTGGTAACAGAGCAGAGAGAAACAAAGCTGTGTATAACATTCATTCAGTCATCTTATTCTGTGACCAGGGTCACAAGAGCCTTGGGCCTATCCCAGGAGACTTAGGGCATGAGGTGGAACACACAACACACACAATTTTGGGAACACTAATTTCCCTAATTTGCATGGTTTGAGGCTGTTGGAGGAAACCCATAAAGCACAGGGATAACATGCAAACTCCACGCACACAGACCCGAGGTGGGAATCGAACCCAAACCATGGAGGTGCTAACCACTCCACCACCATGTCACCACTGGAGATTAATACAGCTGTCATGATAAATAAGCGATACTAAAATAACTTGATCACTGCTCACCTCTGTAAGCTCACAGTTAGAAATGTCCAGGATGTCATCTGCACCTGCTTCTTTAGACTGTCAAAGGAACAAACATGTGACTCAAACAAACATAAAACTACAAACGCAAAGCCTTAAACCCACTAGACACCTTCTCACACCGACCAGACATAACTGATACTCCAGGCGTTTCTTGGACTCCTCACTCGGCTTCTTCTTCCTGTAGAACAGAGGCATCCTGCATCCAGAGACTCTTCAGTTCCCTTCAGTGTCCAGCTGCTTATTCCATACGAAGCTGTGTTTCTGTCAAGCTACAGAATGCCAGAAGCGTGAAGTAATCGACTCAGTGTCTAACTGGCGCTGCCATGAGAGACAGAAATCCACGAGAGCTCAGTTAGCTAGGTGGAGACTTAGCTAGATGTTAACCCTCTCACAGGTAACCAGGCCGCTGGGTAGCAAGCTGTTATATGGCCAAAAAGTAATTAATAACTTTTAAAATCCCCCTTATATAGAGTAGCTTTCCGGTGTTTATCTCTTTAGACCTAACCCTAACCCTAAGCCATGTAGAAGAGAGCGAAAATAAAGCGGAGGGTGTACACACTCCC
Source organism: Clarias gariepinus (assembly GCF_024256425.1). Classification (NCBI taxonomy): domain Eukaryota; kingdom Metazoa; phylum Chordata; class Actinopteri; order Siluriformes; family Clariidae; genus Clarias; species Clarias gariepinus. The sequence continues at coordinate 11,054,231 of NC_071123.1, read as the reverse complement.
TGACGTCACTAATCATAATATTCCTCCTGAGTACTGACGGTAAATGCAATCTCGCGATACTTTAGAGTCTCGCAGTATTTCGAGCTGAAACGTTCCACACGGTTAGTCTCGCGATATTTCGTCGTCCTTTATTAACCCGCTCTACGCGGTTCTCGTTCCTTTCCCTTTTCTCTTTAGGTGGTGAAGGTGCAACAGTAATCGGTCGTCCCGAATCCGGGTTCATCCGACACTTTCACCAATTCAAGCCGAACTGAGCTCAGCGACAACATGCCTCCTAAATTCGACCCCAACGAGATTAAAGTCGGTACGTTTGAAAAGGAAGAAAAAACCTGATAACATACAGACGGAGTGTTTTATTCTCATCGAGAGGCCTCGGATCTGTGACCAGGCCCGGGGCTATTGACGGCGTGTATGGGTTAGTTTATTTTAGATGTTGTCGAAGTTACATATATTTTTGTTTTAGTTAACAATGTAGCTAAGCTTACTACTTGTTCTTTTGCGTGGAGACAAGTTAAGGATTATAACGTTGACGGTGGTGAGCGTAGAGCACGTGCTTGGAGCTCTGACCTAGCGTGGGCTGGAACTCGTCTTAAGTTTGACTACGTGCAATTTATCAGCCTTAATTACTCCAATTTTTGCTCTTTTTATTTTATTTACTGTCTAAACAACGGAAAAGCTGGAGTCCATGCGACTTTTGCCATTGTTCATGCGTAGGGCTGTGACGTCAAACAGGGTTTTTAGCGCATGGCTTTCAGAGCAGTAATTTTAATGGCTGCTAAAAGCTATAGCGAATTGCTTTTTTTGGGCCTCAACGAACACACATGACTGAATGATTTTTCAAAACAAAGCGATAGCTCTTCATTTTGCTAAAAAGTTTGAAATGAATGACCGGTCGAACGTGTACGAGCGGATTTAACCTGAATAACGTGAGCACAGACGCGACGCTGGGCGCATGCGTGGATTTTCGTGTAGGAGAGGCTAGATATGATGTCTCAGCTTCAAAAACTACAGAGTAGAAAGCAATTAGTCTCGTAGAATCCAAGACCCAAAACGAGTCAAGACGATATCAGGGAAGGATGCATAAGTTTACCTACTGGATTGTAATTATGAATGTGAAATTATGACTAAATCTGATCTGACCACCCCACAAAAAAACTAAAATTTAACCAAGGTGAACGTAGCCTTGGCTCTCCGAAGTCTTCACCTTTTGTAATCACTTTTAGTCCCCCTTTTTTAAGGCAAGTCATGTCATGCTTCCCTGAAATTTTAAACAAGTTAACTATATTCCTGCTAGGAATCTTGCATTAAAACTAGTTTAACTAGCTGTATGTAGTGTAGTAAAAAGCTGTGTATTTCTCTACCAATTGGGTATTTATACAAGCCCAGTTCTAGTATCAGGTTAAACTATTAGGATCGTTTTTTAGTGAATACCAAATTGAATTAATTACTCTACACAGAGTACAGAGTTGATTTTCATCTGAAACATAACCGCTGGCTGGAGTGAAACACCATCCTACATCCAAGTTTCTAGACACTACACACACACACATTAGGGAAGACCCTAATACAAGAACTCTGCTTGTATAAATCTCTCAGTGCTGTTTTTAAGTGACATGGTCTGTAGTGCAGTGTAACCTATAGCAGCTAAAATTATGGCAAGTACAAATCTTGTTCAAGGTACACAGTTGAATGTTTGGTTTAGGTCTACAGTAAAGAATGACTTCAGAAGTTTATTTTTTTTATAGGAAGCAGTATTTTGACCGACTTGGAAGATAATCACATGTTTACTTAAACTAATCCTTTACATAATCCGTTTCACACAACTCATGAATAGGTTGAAGGTGCTTGTTGGTGAGACTCTCATGACAAAGCTTAGTTGTTTGAGTGTTGTCCCCCCACCACTACAAAAATTAGGACTCGCTTAAGTTTATAGATCAGTGAAGTTTACAAAAGTTATTTGAGGCTGAGACTATGTGCAGGTGGACTATAAGTCAGCAAAGAGAGCAACATGTAATTTTGGTATTTTTGCTTAAACCATGTGGATTTAAAGTGTAATGAGAAACAGAAAGGCTTTTGTTTTTAGTTGGGTGTATATATACAAGTTGAAGTCAAGGAAATGCGAGGTCTTGGTTTTGCCGCACTTAACCAATGTAACCCTGTAGCTGAATTTTTGAATTAAGAGTTTTTGTTTTAGAAGAGACATGTGTAGTATAATCTGTACGAATGTTTAATGAACAGCCTCCCGCCACTATGCTAGTCTGTAGAAGTGACTGGGTATAAACCAGTGGAGGCTGAGAGAAACCCAGCTCTAGGAAGCAGGGCTGCTCTATATGATGGGTAACTCTGTGCCGAAAGACCTGGAACAGACTGAATAAGTCACTGTGTACTAAGAGGCGTATCTATCTAATCATCTAATACTGACTTTGTTTAACTCCTCAGTGTTCATGAGATGCACGGGTGGAGAGGTTGGTGCCACTTCCTCTCTGGCCCCCAAAATTGGACCTCTGGGTCTGGTAAGTGACACTTTTATTCTTTTACATTTTAGGACTAGATGCCTAGAACTAGTTTGTCTTGTGATTAGCCTCCCGCCACTATGCTAGTCTGTTTAAGTGACTTAGTATATTCCAGTGGAGGCTGAGAGAAACCCAGCTCTAGGAAGCAGAGCTGCTCTGTGTGATGGGTAACTCTGTGCCGAAAGACCTGGAACAAAGGAAACCTACCAGTCAATTTTTAGCTTTTAAATGAGAGCACGGATCAGGATTCAGTAGTAACAATGCTTATTATGCTTCTTCCAGTCCCCCAAGAAAGTGGGTGATGACATTGCCAAGGCTACCGGTGACTGGAAGGGTCTGAGAATCACTGTCAAGCTGACCATCCAGAACAGACAGGCAGCGGTAAGCATTCCCTGTTTAAAACAGCATGTACTCTGAAAGAAAATTTATCTTTTTGTGTGTTTTCATGGTTCAGGTAAATACATGGCAGACCAAATGATTCAGCCTATATTAGGTTGGTTTTAATTATTGAATCTATAATTAACTCAGCATAATTTCCGATATGTCCAGATGCAAACTGACCTTTTTAAGTGTAAAGCATTTAAATGTTTATTTCTATAGTGCCAGTGAAGCTTGCCAGTTAGGAAAGGGCAGGGATAATGATGGGATTGTTTTTTTTTTTTTTTTTGTTCTTTTTAAGTTAACATGCAGTGAGTTGCATAACAGAAAACAGACTCTACCCCTTGTCCCGCAATTTAAACAGTTAACCTAATTCAGTTAGTTTTCTGTTTTGCGACCATGGAGGTAGAATTAAGGTTTATTGGGCGTTGCATGTTGATTGAATCATGGCTGAATCCTATTATTTTACTTAATCATTAGACACCTGGCACATCAGCACGAATGCTGAAATGCTTTGTTGCTTGACTGTGTTTTCCAGTGCTTACAGACTTGTCTTGTCACTTTAGATTGAGGTGGTTCCCTCTGCCTCTGCCCTCATCATCAAGGCCCTAAAGGAGCCTCCTCGTGACAGGAAGAAGGTCAAGAACAGTAAGTCAGTCTGCTTGCAATTAGTGAACATCAGTTGATATTAATACAGCATTACTTTAAACAAACCTACCTATAAAACAAATGAAGCACTATCAAAGTTTCATTGACTTTTTGTTTTATTGGTAAAATACATACCTAATTTGAATTGTAATCATTCATAAGCATTAGTCATAAGCATGAAGGAAATAAATCAGCATTGTTTAATCTCTGGTCAATGCGAGTCAGCCTCCCGCCACTATGCTAGTCTGTGTGAGTGACTTGGTATAATCCAGTGGAGGCTGAGAGAAACCCAGCTCTAGGAAGCAGGGCTGTTCAGACCGAAGGGCAGCTCTGTGCCGAAAGACCTGGAACAAACTGCCTGCTGAGTTAACACTAGATGAATATGCAGTCTTAATAATGTAAATGGTTAAAGTATTCAAAGTGTGGATTAGCTCTAACTGTTGTATGTTTCCTGCAGTTAAGCACTCTGGTAGCATTACCTTCGATGAAGTCGTTGGCATTGCCCGAGTCATGAGGCCCCGCTCCATTGCCAGAGAACTTTCAGGTGTGTACAAGTTTCTATAATACAGACCTTCTGCTCCAGCCTCCCGCCACTATGCTAGTCTGTATAAGTGACTGGGTATAAACCAGTGGAGGCTGAGAAAACCCCAGCTCTAGGAAGCAGGGCTGCCCTATTGGATGGGTAACTCTGTGCCGAAAGACCTGGAACATCTTTTCAAATCATTTCTCATACTGACATTTGAAACACTTTCAGAACTGACAGGTGAGATTAAGCTAACAGTTTGTCCTGTTTCTCCAGGAACCATTAAGGAGATTCTGGGCACAGCTCAATCTGTTGGCTGCACCATCGATGGCCGCCTGCCCCATGATGTCATTGATGACATCAACAGCGGCAAACAGGAGTGCCCATCTGTAAGTGCAGTTTGTATCTGTTATGATTTATATTATAGTTGGTGCACCAAGTACTAACAACTATTTTTATTTTTAGGATTAAATGGCTGACATGGAGGAATGAAAGCTACACTGTTCAAAAAATAAAAGTTTTTGGAAAAATAGATTCATTCTTTGTTTGTTTACTTTTTAAACATTAAAATACTTTACCAATAGATAAAATTGAAAGGTTGGTACCAACACTTTGTGCACAAGGTTACATGATGCATCATGTTTACATAGATTTGAAGGCAAGATTTATTTTGGGATTTTATTTAGATGTGTATTGTCTATTTAGACTAGGCCATTAATACAATTTGACTACAGTACTGTTACACTAGGATCCTACTGTTTTAAGCTTTTTAAACTAGTCTTGGGTAATTCCCTTTTGTTGGGACCAGCACACATGCCTGTAAGATTACAATTACAGCCATCAACTATATGAGCTAGATCCAATCAGAACTAAAGGTGTGAATTTAAGCTGCTTTGGGTTTAACAAATTTAATTATTTCTTTGAAGATTTTAATTAGGACCTACTGTAGTTTAGCACAACTTGAACACTGCTCTTTGGCTAATGCTGTGCAGTTTTACACAAGTGCTCACAGATTGCAACATGCAGCAGACATTTACACAAAACCCGTTTAATAGGAAAAAGCCTAATGTCCTACAAAAGTACAAATTGATTAGAAAGTATTAAAACATTTCTCGAAGGTCTGATATCAGCAAAGTCCTGATCCAGATGTGAGGAAACTATTAAACATCCTTGTCTGTTTCAAACATTGCATTTTCCACATTCCCTGCATCTTTGAATGTACTGCCAAAGCTTCTGTACAATTTATTCCAAGGTAAAGCACCAAAATACATGACTTTTCCACACCCCACCAACAGTAAAACTTCACCTGCAGACATCAATTATACAAAAAAAAAAAAAACACTTTTTAGAATTTATACACTCACCCCATCGGTTCAAGCTACATCTACACTGATTTCTTTAATTTCTAAACTTGGAGGATGAAGATAGAAAAGTATGTATACTGCTAAGACAACATGAACTTCAAACATTTAGGACACTTATATAGACCGGATACAGCTTGAAGTATCTTTTAGTCCTGTGCGTTTTTTTTTTTTTTTTTCAGACATCAAGTGCTGGCTGTTTGTTCTCTCTCCCCCCTCCTCTGGCAGGAACCAGGGCTGTAGAAAATATTGCTGAACCTTTCCCCTCAGTTCTCCACATCCTCCTCCTCTCCCTCATTCTCTCCATCCTGCTCATCCTCCATGTGCTCTTCTTCATCCTCCTCTTCCTCTCTGCTCTTGTCATTTTCCTCTGTGCCGTTCTTCTTCTCTTTATCCTTGCGTTTCTGTTCTGAGGCTTCTTTTTTCCCCTTCTGGCCCTTTTTGTAGGCTGTTGACAGAAGTTTAAAAGCTTTTGCTAGTTCACTTCACTACATGGACAGCAGAGGGCGCTAAACATTACACTGCTTATTTAACATGAAAAAGCAACAAGACAAGCAAAAGACAACCATCAGCTTAAAAAAGAAAAAAAAGAAAAGCTGTTTTTTATAAAAGTAAATAAAAATTGTATTCATTGAAATTCAGGTTACTTGACCAGTAATGTAACTAGGTATGTCTGGTCATACTTGTGTATTTGCAACATTACAGACAGTTTTAATACAAGTTACCTTCAAGAGCCTCACGCAGTGGAGGCAAGAACCGCTCAAACTCCATCTCCTCCATAGCAGACATCACATCCCCTGCGTTCAGAGTCTTCCTTTTGGCTTTCATGGCAAAACTATTGGCACTGGTAATCAAATCAGTAATGTCAGTGAGTGTCACCATGATAGTGCTTTATGCGATACAGACGTGAATTTCTGCCAACTTACCATGATGTTGCATACAGAACAAATACACTGGCTGCTTGGGATATGGCTCGTCTTGCCTCTTTTGACACATTTACACCATCTGGTAACTGAAAGAATAACAAAAAGTTATATAATCAGAAGTTATATAAAATCAGTCTCACGCACATTTTGCATTCTCTAAAACGCTTATGGCACGATGTTGCTGTGGGCTGGACATTATCCCTGGACACTGCTCAGGTCACTAGGCAGGATACATCCTGGACACACACACACACACTATGAGCAATTTAGAAAAGCCAAATATCCCATGCAAACAGACCTGAGGGTTTTGAATCCTCAACCATGGAGGTGCGAGGCCACAGTGTTAAACAGTAAGCCACCATACTGCCAGCTTTAAAATTATAATACCGAAATGATGTTGCAGAAGGTAGTGTTGCTGCCTCACAGCTCCAGGTTCGAGTCTGTGCTCAGATTCATATGTACAGGTTTGCTCTTTGGGTGTCTGCTGGTTTTCTCCCCAAAACATGTGGACTCTGATTTGACACCTAGGTGTGAGACTGTGTCTGTAAAAGAGAATGCATGGTGTCTGCGATTAGCTTGTCCCTTTCTCCGTGTACCGCTGCCATAAGGCCCAATGTTCTGAGTATACGCTCAGAATCCACTGTAATGGTGAGCAGTATTAAGTGGCTACTAATGATGAATAAAGAAATAAAGAAAAAAAGTTATTACGCACACCCACTCTCATCTATACTCCTTTTTCACGGGGGGCCTGGACTAGACTTAGGGCACGAGATGGGGTACACCCTGGATAGGGTGCCAATCCATTGCAAGGGCACACACACACACACACACTATGGGTAATCACATATGGGCCAATTAAACTAATCTGCATGTCTTTGGACTGTGGGAAGAAACTGGAGCACACAGGAAACCAATCAAGCATGGGGAGAACATAAAAGTTGCATGAAAGTGCTGACCACTAAGTCACTTTGCCGCCACATTTATTACGCAGGAGTGGAAATTAATAAGCGCAAAGCTAAAAATGCTAATGGCTGCATCTTAAACGCCTCCGTACAGTGCAAGTAGTGCACTTGCAGGAGAACACTCCATCACAGATATCATGTAGAGCTAGTGCGCATGTGCAGGGAGCGTGCAGCTGTTTAGGACACTGCCTGACTGTAATCCATGCTGATGAAATAGAGCAACACCTGCGGCTTTGTGTGCCGGCCCAGGCCTCAGAAACTGAACAGGAACTATTAAGTACACCTGGTACTGCAGAAAGTGTTTAAAGTATGGAAGTGTGCGATAATGTTGTACTTACAGCCTCTTTGATGATGCGGGTGATGACAGCGTTGGGCAGGTTCAGGTCCTCCGGTCTCTCCGCCATTACTACCGCACACACTTAGCACAGCTAGCCTGCGTTAGCCAAATTAGCGAGGAAACTTCCCTTCCGAACTCAGTTTTACAGAAGAAACTAGCGGCTATTAAATACAAGAGGTTTGTTAGGCAGTAAGCAGTGTATGAGGGTTTATTACGCAGCTGCCTGTGGAGCTAAACATTAATCCGGGAAGTCCAGCGACTAACTGTTAGCCTTTAGCTACCAACCGACTACAGTAAGCTGTAACTATGAGAAATAACAAACCGGAAGCTAAAGAGTTCTCGCCGTCTACGTCGGTATTCAAATCGGAACGAACTGTCACTCTCGTACCAGGTTACTGGTAGTGAATGAGGACCTTTCAGACATTAGACCGAGGGGAAACAACAAACACTACGAGCACAGAAGTTTGTTTTGGAGCCCGCTAAACATCCAAACCACGAGTTATACCTTTGACCTTTTCACGTCACAGAAATCAGCCAATAGACGGCGGGTGTTGTTAGTATCAGCTAAGTTCATGTCTCAGTCTAAGCTAACCGTGTTCAAGTCAAACCCCTGAATTTTGCACAGATATAGGAGTAAACACCTCCTTTAATTTATCTAAGGATACTATCAAGGTAGAAAGAGCAATTATGCCATGATGATCTGACTCCCTGCTTGTATGCTATTTTCACTACCTGGCCTCCCAAGAAACTCTCTCTCTCTCTCTCTCTCTCCATAACTAACCTTACAAAATGATTGCAAAATATGTCAAATTTGTAAGATCAGTTATATTAACAAAATATAAGCTTCATGAAATCAACTTGGAGCCATCAAAACAAAACATGCATTTTAACATGTAATTTTCAAAACTATCACTTGATCCAAATAAAAATCTACATAAACATTAGTAATTAAATAATTAAATTTAATAGTATTGTAGTTTTGTATGACTACCACCAGTCCCCCTTCTCTCTCTCTCTCTCTCTCTCTTACACACACACACACACACACACACACAAATCATTCAATTACTATTAAGGCATTAATTTTTTTTTTTTACCCTTTTGTACCTAAGTATGTGGGCACAAGGTCTAATAAAAAAACAAAGCCTCTTCTTTATATTGAAAATGAAATTACACAAATTGGGTAGAGAACTTGTCTTTTATAACCATTGAAGCAGTTGATCATTTCGAAAACTCCTGTATTAAACTGAATCCTTCTTGAGAGGATTTGTAAACTGAAAAACTTGATAAACTGAAAACCCTGAGAAGATTTGTGCATTATGTATATCATACTGTACCTTCAGTACAGTACCTGTACCTTTTTTAAAATACAGTATGTCAAAAACTGTGCTTTTACTGTTCCCTTGGCCATTGCGAAAATGCGAACAGCATGAAAAATTATGCAAACTTGCATGGGCTTGTGAGCAGCACGTTACAATATTGAATTCTAATTGGCTAATCGCCATCATTAGTTTAAAAATGATCATACGTAGAGAGTTTTAATATTTCTTTTTTATGACAAATATCGCAATATACACAACATTATTTATCTGAGGGGGATGGTAAGGGGAATGAGGGTTTTTGTAATTTTTTTTTTTCAACAAGGAGGATGCATCCTCCCTCAAATCGAGCCCTGTGTATATATAAAGAAAAAAAAGGTTTTGTTTGTACATTGGTCAGAACTCAAATTAATTAATTAATTAGTGTTTAAATTAAATCTTTAATTTTTATACATTGGAGGACCCGACATTTTTTTTCTCATCAAAGGTTCTCTCTTCTAAACCTGCAGCAGTCCCAGGTGAGGGTGTGTAAAATACACGAACTAAGAGGCCAGTGTTATGCACTATAATGCCCACCTGGCACAGATTGCCCAAGATTGCCACCCGCCCAACATAATTGCTATAAAAATATCTATTAAACCATTTTATCATGGAATTTTACCACATAAAGGAGCTGGAATCGATTGAAATTTTATTGCAGTACTTAGATATCTGTCTCAAGTTTAACCTGCACTATGAATTAAATCAAAAGGGTGAGGAAAAGTAATGTTATGAAAAGTTATTTGCCAGATTTTATGATAGACTGAGTAAAGAAACACCTGCACCAATTGATATTAATTCGAAAAGCTAAACTGAATATTTTCACCGCTGAAATAACAGCGCTGATGTGGTATAAGTGAATTTTAATGCGCTGGAGTCATTTTAGGACAATGATCTACTTTTTTGATTTCTCATCTGTAATTCACTCTTTGTTTACTGCACAAGGACTAGCTGTTCAGCTTATTTTAAGCTTTAACCATTTAATTATTTCTAAAAAGTCTTTTCTCGGGTATTAGTGCTAGTTCCATGTAAACAGCAGTAATAAAACTGTTATATATTGTTTGTATACAGTATAAAATCCAGCTCTCATAAAACAAAGCACACAATTAGATTATGTGCATTAATATCACTACAAAGTGCTCTTAAATTAACAAGCCTTATGGGCATGATATACTATATATTGTTATTTGCACAACATTCCTTTGGCTTTATAATCACAATTTTTTATGCAACATTGCACACCTTAAACACAGATGTGTTTATCACTTGGTCCTAAAGCACTGCGTATTTATTCTCTATAAAAGTCACTAGAAATAAAATTCAACTATCATTATACATCTTGCTTAACAACAGACTTTTGCGTTAAACAGCCCCAAAGTTCAGCATGCTTAATTAAACAGCAATATGATAAAAAAAAACCTGGTATAACTGTTCCACCTTGTTGTGGCTTGTCCACCTTGTCTATCAGAGGGATGCAGAAGAGGAGCTGACCTGCTCTTTTGCATTATTGTTTTACTGATTGACAAATCAGCAGGAATGCACACAGACTCATCCAAATGATTCTTAACTAAAGTAAAGTAATGCTGTAGTTAAAGTAATAGTACTATACTTTTACTTGAAACACAAGTTCAGTGTTTTATTAAATAAGAGAATTTATTCATATATATATATATATATATATATATATATATATATATATATATATATATATATATATAGTGTTCTATCTTGTCCAGCTCACTCTGCACCTCTGCCTCCTGTGTGGGTGTGGTGTCTAGAGGGTATTCCTCCTCCATAAGGTCAGCCCGGCTAAGAAGAGCTGATAAAATCAAAAGAAGCCTCCCCTTGCTTTTTACACAAACTAACTGAGCTGCTGTAAATACCAGAAATAGCAACTGAATAAGGGACACTGTGAGTGTTCTACCTTCCCCAACATTTCCCTGTGAGACATCACTCAGTATTTAGACACTTATTAAGCTAAACGTGTAAGACAGCATAACACAGATGTGTAAATGGATTTAAAACAGGATTATATGACAGTTTCTGACCGAGTAATCTAATTAAACAAGAGGCATTCCACTCGATCGCCGGCATGGGTCAAAGTAGGTTGGGACGATCTGCCTTACTGGAAAGAGAGAAAAGCAGCTGTCTGCCAAATTCATATTCAACCAGTCACGGAAACATTTAAATAAGAAAACACATCTGCTAATGTTATGCCATCTTAAACAACACTTTGTCTCCATAGTAACTGCTTACTGCTTAAGTCGTTCTGAATTAACATGAGCCACAATGATAACTAGCTACTAACCCATGAACTGAATCCCAAATCCCTCTCTATTTACTGATTAAGGGCACTACTTGGTGTGTAGAACATGGGATTGTACACCCTACATAGTGCACTAGCTTTACACGTTACTCTAATTACATTAACTCTCAGTCACTAACGTTCAGCCACCAGCTCAATACTGGTTCCGGCATTTAAAAGAAATGATTTGTGCTGGTGGAGCAAAATAACTGGTTAAATAAAAATATCATAATGATAATAAATGGCATTTGTTGAACTGTTGAGAATAATATCACACTCATATTAGGACATAACAGCCATGCTGATATTCATTACAACAGCACGACGTTGAGTGTGATATTGCTTAATTGTACATCTTGATTGACAGCAGGCTTTTGCATTAAACAGCTTAAACAGCCCAACAGTTTAGTGTGTTTCAGTGTGTTCGCAATAACTCTGTTTAATTGTTTAACCTTATTGACTTTCTTCATTGACACCTTTCTGGCTTTCCCTACCTCCCCCATCAGAGGAATGCAACAAAGCATTAGCAACAAAGCAACAAAGCATTAGCATTAGCCGACCAGTTTTGAAAAGTAAATTAAAACTCATTAACTGTGGAAATGACTGTTTCCATGCCCGTATCCGTGGCCCATTTGTGGCCATTTATATTATATTCAGGTGAAGATAGTATTAGATGTCCATGTCTCTGACGTAGCTGTGTGATGCATGGATACAAATAAATCAATTCCCAATCGACACACAAATGAGTTTTAAAACACGACGCTAATGCATAAATATTCAAAGCAAAAATTTTTACAAAAAGTTGGTAAAATTTACAGCACAGTTAAAATGACAAGCACCATTTTAAACAGGTTTAGCTATAAACATCACTGTGTGCTGTTTGTCTGTGTGGCTAAGCTAACCTTACCAAATGTTCTGTAATCATGATTAGCATCGACTAATAGAGAAGATTTAATTAGTGAAAATAGACTTGTTTTAAAATCAGGTAAGAAAAACAACATCTGCTAACTATCTGTAACCCCTGGGATGAGTTTAATTGCTTAATTGCTAATAAATCAACCATTACTAATGATAGCTGTCATATTATATTATCTCATAGCATAAATATTTGCCTTTTAGCATGGTAATAGTTTTTATTGTTATGCTGATGACACACAGTAATACGTCTCAGCAAAACCAGACGAAAAGAATCAACTTACTAAAGTTAAGAAATGTGTGCAGGACATAAGAGATTGGATGTTAATTAACTTCCTTCTGATTAATCTTGATAAGACAGAAGTTCTAGACATAGGACCACAAGCAGCTAGAAGTAAGCTTTCTGATCACACTGTAACTTGGCCTTTCTGTTCCATCGAGTGCAACAGTAAAAGACCTCGGTGTGATTATAGATTCCAGCCTTTCATTTGAAGCTCATGTAGATAATATTACCAGGATAGCATTCTTTCACCCCAAAAATATTGCCAAGATAAGAAATATATTGTCAATAAACGATGCAGAAAAACTAGTTCATGCTTTTATCACCTCTAGGTTGGACTATTGTAACGCCTTCCTGTCTGGTTGTTCAACTAGGTGCATAAACAAGCTTCAGCTAGTCCAGAATGCAGCAGCGAGAGTCTTTGCTTGTCAGAAGATACGCACACATCACCCCTATCTTATCCACACTGCATTGGCTCCCTGTGAAAATTCTAAATACTACTATTGACGTATAAAGCATTAAATGGTCTTGCGCCGCAGTATCTGAGTGAACTGCTAGTGTCTTACGATCCGCCACGCCTACTTCGATCAAAAGATGCAGGCTGCTTATCAGTACCGCGTATTAAATAATGTATAAATAATGTTCGGGACTCAGACACAGTCTCAGTGTTTAAGTCTAGGCTAAAAACCTATTTATTTAATCAAGCATTTTCGTGAGTAGATTTGCCTTAGGTAAAGGAGCAGATCTGGGGGACTCATGGACGTAGAGTATTATGGTGAACTGGTATGTTTAGATGCTGTCTTCCCCACTCTTATTGATCCCTCAGGTTTGTTGATGGTGAAGTGATTGGTCGCTTTACATCTCAGGGAGCCCTCATGTCTGTGTTTCCTTCTGGCTCTTCCTTTTAGTTATGCTCTTATAGTTAGTCGTGCCGGAGTCCCTGCTTGCACTCTGCACTACATATACATTCACATTATACATTGTTTGACTGTGACCATACCTAACTGCCTCTCTCCTTTTCTTCTGCTCTCTCCTCTTTTCTCTCTTCTCCTCTGTCCCTCTCTCTCTTACCCTCTACCTATCTCTTTGTTGAGCTATGTCTCTCCTGAGCTGCCAGTGATCCAGACCCCCTCTGCCCCTTGGAGCTGTCTGACTCGTCCTGGTGTCCTGCTCCTGGTTGGAGATCTTGCCGCAAGGATTCCTCATGTGGTCTGCCTGGGATGCGTGTGGTGACTGGGGACGGTTCCATTTTTCCACGAAGACAGTCCTGTCCTCGGCTAATGCAGACAGCTGTTCTCTAGGGACTTGTGACTTCAGTCGCTCGATACTTCAGGACTGGAGCTTCCTACAGTCTACCTGAGCCTCCAATAGCGAACTGGTTTTTAACTTAAATACATTTTTTGTTATACTGAAATAACAGTCTCGCACAGTATGATGCAGATCAATTCCTGCTATCCGTTTCACCCAAATGAGGATAAGTTCCCTGTTGAATTTTGTTCCTCTAAAGGTTTCTTCCTATTACCAGCTTAGGGAGTTTTTCCTTGCCACTGTCGCCGTCGTCCTCGGCTTGCTCATTAGGGACAGTTTTATCATTGTGATTTATACACAATTCTTTTGATTGTGTAAAGCTGCTTTGTGACAATGTCAATTGTTAAAAGTGCTATACAAATAAAATTTAATATCATATCATTATATTATATCATATCATATCATATCATATCATATCATATCATATCATATCATATTTTTGCTTAGTTAAATCCATGTGACTTTTGTTTGTCCAACAGGGTATACACATTTTGATAAACCTTGGGCTAATTTGATTCCCCAGTGCTGACTTTATGGCCAGAGCCATGCTTATTAGATAGAATTTTAGATATAATGTATGAAAAATTCCATTCACAATAATTGTGTTTAATTCTAAAAATGCATTGCAGTTTGGTAAACTGAAAAAAAATCTGAAGTTTTAATTAGCTCAATTTGTGCAATCCTATTATTTCAAACAAGAAGGCCCACTTAAAGAGCTGTGGTTTTCTAGTGAATAAATACTTAGGCTTATTGACAGTGGGAAAAATCTGCTGAATGCTGAGATTTCCACTGAGCTCATTTTCCTTTAAGTTGTATTTTTGGATCTTTGTCTAGTTTTGAACCATTTGCGCCGCGTGTTTATCTCGATCTCAGATCGTGTGAAACATCTTATGTCGAAACTGGCCAAAGGCTTTGAGAAATGTCTTTTTGGCCCCAAAAGCATGTTCTTATGGCTTTCAGCATAGTTAATATCACACAAATAGCTGAATAGGTTTATTTGTGTATCGCTGAAGCCTGCTGCAGTAGTCACGTAGCATTTCAACGCAAGTTCACTGTGAATTTTCCATTCGGATCCAGCAATTTCACGGCTAAACAAACATGAAAAGAAGTCATCATTTGGGAGATCAGTTAATGTTTTTCCATCTGAATGTGTGTGTGCTGCAATGAGAATGAGGATGAAGGATATATTGTTCTTCGTGGCATGGGAAATACACCTTAACCCTCCTATTACAGTATCTTTGGGGTCATTTTGACCCCATTCAATGTTTAAAGTCTCAAAATAAATGATTGAAATAATATTTTTTTTGCTTCATATTTAGTGAACTTTATTCATAAACTTGGGTAACAATTTTAATTATGATAATTTTCTGGATAATTTTCTGAAATTTCTGAAATCAAATTAACCCCAAGGATAAAAGATGCTAGTAAATTTGAAGGTAACAGGAGGGTTAATATAAATTGGACAAGATTGTCTTTCATTCCATGAACTGAGCAAAAAAAAATGTGTACTTTACAGGGCCCGTAGCCTGTTTATAAAAAGAGCTGTTTATTCGTACACTAATTCTTACAACTCTGATGGATTTGATCCAGCATGGATTGTTAAGTTTTATACAAAGTCATGGGGTCTATGCCAGCTTGTGTGGATGTTGTCATTAGAACTCAGTACTGTACCTCTATTTTCTGGTCTTTAAAAAAATGTCTCTATCAAGTTCAGGTCAGAATATAGCTGCGACCCAGTCAAACCTTTAGACCAATTTGAGACACTTTTGACCTTGTCCTGACCTGATTTTCCGTGTTATTCGAGCTTGGGACCTGCATTGCATGGGTAGTATGGGGTGTGGCAACCCACCCAAATACATCTCTTTAAATTGACCTTGTCCAATTTTTTTAGATCTTGAATGTGTAGACCTGTAGATCATATTCGTCCCCCAAAACAAGCATTCCCACAACATAATCCTGCCACCATGCTTACTCACTCACTCATCATCTATACCACTTTATCCTGTATTCAGGGTTGCGGGGGGCCTGGAGCCTATGCCAGAAGACTTAGGGTACAAGGCAGGGTACACCCTGGACACCCTGGTAGGGCACACACACATACACACACTCATTTACATACTATGGGCAATTTGGGAAAGCCAGTTACCCTAATCTGCCCACCAAGTATGGGAGGAACATGCAAACTTCATGCATACAGAGAATCGAGCTAGACCGGGAATCAAACCTGGACCCTGAAGGTGCAAGGCGAAACCACTACACCACTAGCTGCCGCCAACACCATGCTTTAACAAAAGAAATACATTTGTCTTGGTAATAAGCCATGGCTTCTTTACTTCAGATAAAATGCTTGGGGCGGTATAGCAATGCAGCAGGCAGTGTAGCCACTTCACAACCCAACAGTTCAACCACCAGAACACTGTTCAGGATAAAGTAGCCATTATAAATGAATAAACTAAATAATTTAATGTTTGCCATTTAGTCAAAACAGGGTTCTGTTCGGACTGAATGCTGCACTAGTATGTGTCCACCTGTAAAGTGCACATGAAAATAGCTTACAAATTACACTAGGTCAACTGCAATTGCAGAGTCAATTTGAGGTGTGCGGTTGTGTGCAGTTTGAACAAGTGTTGGTATGGCAAACAGATGTTACTAAAACAAATAAAAGAAAACCCATATTACATATGTGGCCTTGCACTTTGGAGGTTAACACTTTACATTTGGAATTTTCACAAAGCCACGTAATCAGCTGAAGCGCAGTATGTGCAGGGAGTGGCAGACTCACTCTGTCAACACTTTAAAATAGCCTCCTTGTCATACAGTTAAGTCAGAGCTGATTACAGTTAACGGCAAAGAATTTCCATGATAATGTTTTGTTCGCTCATTTTTCCCATTGTTGTAATACCCCTCATCAAAATGCTTTGAGGTTTGT
Organism: Clarias gariepinus; assembly: GCF_024256425.1. Lineage (NCBI taxonomy): Eukaryota > Metazoa > Chordata > Actinopteri > Siluriformes > Clariidae > Clarias > Clarias gariepinus. The sequence goes on along the minus strand of NC_071123.1, from coordinate 11,037,488 downwards.
TTGATATATTAGGTCACATGGCAATTAACTTTTCCACTCTTTTAAGGGGAGTTTAAGAGGCCGCATAATAGTCAGGGATAGAAAAGTTGAAGCATCTATTTAAAATGTTAACATTAGCTAAGGCATCATATTGCTGAAAGCTACCTTTTATGGTTCTGCGGTTTATAATAGTTGTGCTGAGGTAGGAAAATCTGTACGCTTGGACAAAAGACGACTTCTTATAACAAAAGATTTAATTTTCACAAACACAAAAAGGATCTATTAGTGAGAATGGTGACAGATGAGAATGAGGATATATTGGCTCTGTTATATTGTGGAGTGTAGTTTAGATGGTTTAGGTCCACCACTGATTACCCTTATGCAGGGATCAAAAAATAGTTGTACACTTGTACAGCAGACCCATGTGTTTGGTGGTTGACAAAGTAGATTTTTTGCGGTAGCAAATATGTGACCCGCGCTGTGTATCCTGTATAATTCTATCTATCTGTTGTGGTTTATTTCATGAATAATGCTGACTTTTAAAGTCTGTCACTTTTTTCTTGGGCTTTGTCCCTCACACCATAGAGGTAACCATATAGGATCATTTGATACACAAGATTAGGCCCAGGTTTTACTATGGACGTCCATTCTGTTGCAATCCTCCCATATTATACCCTGGCTTGGGACCAACACTGACTGGGTCGTAGGGTCTAAAATCTTACCCAAGGACCCAACAGTGGTGAGCCGACGGTGACAGGGCTCAAAGCCCCAGTCCCCCAGCAACTCTGAGTCTCAACAGCCTGAGCCACCACTGCCCCCCTTTTTTGAGTCTGCAGTGAACAGGTCAGGCTTGGCTACTTTCATGCTGTGAGTTTAAATGAGTCTTATTCAAGCTTTTTATTATGAGTCGTCCAGGCAATAGCTGCAGATGACAGAGTGTTTTACAAGGCACTGGCAATGGTGCTTGAGTCAAACAACTTGCCTTCTCATCTAATGAACAAACCCAGTGAACTACACAGCTATGGCCTTGAACATTGATTGGAATGCTGCCTAAAAGATCACTGTAATATTCTATGTCAAAGAGGTCCAGCAACAACTGTGTCACTGTCTTATACTGTATAAACACCCGAACTACTTCTTCTTACAGTATGTATTGTGTGTCTGTCTTTAGCCTCTACTACAAGTGGAGCCAATGTGTCTCTGATGAAGGTGTTGGACAGGGCAACAAGTATGCATGTGATGTGATACATGTATTTGTGATTATGCAATAAGATAATAATTAATTACATTGAGAACAACCAAATCACTTGTTTGAGCATCTGTGCAGCAAAATGATTAGCTAAATTAATGCTTAATGGCAGATCCAGTTGTAAGCTGACTTATTTGCAATTGTGGAACCACATTACCCTTCAATCATATGAACGCTACAATAAGAAGCTCTCAGCACTCTTCACCAAGTGGACACACTTGTTTCCTTCACCTGTCGGTGATTTTAATGTTATGGCTGAGCAATATAAGATGAACAAGTTTCACACTGAGGAATGTATAAGAGTGGTATATGGTCACGTTTTTTCCTTGTTTTGCTCCTGGAAAGCTTGTTTTGCTGTGTGTGAAAGTGAATATGTTACAAATCAAAAGAACAAGAACAACAACAATCTGTCATGTGCGGCATTGTCACATGTAGGAAAGATTATCCATGAGCCACTAGTGATTTTTTACGTAATTGTTTAGTTTTTATTACATAATTTTGACCTCATATAAACTAGTTTTTTGGTGTTTGTTAGATAACTAATATGAGATTAGTTACACTATACGGTCCTTTTATTTTTAAACAGCAATTTATATCTGCTCAAGATGTTTCTACATCTGGCCATTATTTTTATGCCCAGCTGGGGAATTAATTTGGAACTTCTGTGACAGTCCTGAACTACTTCTCTAAATACTCCACTTTTGGAGTTCCACCAACTTAATTTGATTGTTCCGTGGCTATAAGTGCTTAACACCGATGGTTCTGTGAATTGTGGAATGTTTACTGTGGCAACACCAGGTGTCAGTAATGATACTGACTGTAGTGACATTTCGGTCTCAGAGGCTTAAGATCTCCCAGGCTCTTGCTTTCTGTCTTAAAAAAAAAAAAAAAAAACTAAATTAATTTATGTTTGAAAGAACACAGCATTGACTTGTAAAAGCCTTGCACCGGTTAACTGCTTAAACTTTGACAAGAAATGTCTGCATTTAATCATTCATCCATGTCTGGCTACTTGCTTTCTTTCGTTACCAGTTTAGGCAGTCAGTGTGTGACCTCCATAGCAACAGCCCTCATCAACCCAGCAGTTCATAAACAAACCAACAACACATATTATGACTCCTGGGTGATTCAGTTATGTCAGCTGAACTCATTCTTGGAGATCACTTCCACATTATTGCCGTTAAATTATTAAATATATAGGCAAACATTGGTTATGCTTGTTTTAGTTGGCCCGTAATAAGGAAAGGGAGTATACAGTGCCTGCAGAGAATACTTTACACACACAGTAAAACATCTCGGATGAATTTAAGTGAAGACAGCCAAAAGCCTCAGCAGAGGTAGGCAGTAGGAAGCAAGGGTTTGAAAAAATGTCCAGGGTGAATTGAAGAGAATCAGTTCTGAATTGCTGCCTCTCCTCGGTCGGGCCGTTGCTGAGAGCAGGTTGCATAGCAGTACAGCAGCATCAGCAAACAATATGGTGTTGTTAGGGTGTTGGTGGGGAGAAATGCACGCACCCTGGACACATGCAAAGTTCTTTAAGTATCATTTCATACCATCATTCAGAGTTGATCATGGTTTGTGATCATCTCGCTGTATGAAATGAAAAATGTAAAGGCCTACGACATACGAGAGAGTTCATGAAAACATTGCTGATGTCTTCATATAGAAAATACTACTTACTATCAGTCTGCAAAATGTCAATCCTTTCCAACATGATATGTTGTATTTATTTAGCTAATGTTGCCAACTGAGAATGAATTTGTGTATGTTGATGACCATGAGCATAAGGTCCTTGGTTCGGTCAGGTTATTATCAGAGGTTCACTTAGTTTCACATTTTTAGGAATTTCCTCTCACTGTTTAAAAAACCCATATGTATGGTAACAAATGAATGTACAAATATACTGTATGTGCATGTGTAATGTTTTATAATAGACTTGAATCCCATCTAGGGTGTAACACAGCCTTGTTTCTTGAGTTTCTGGGATCTGCTCCAGATCTACTGTGACTCTGAACAGTGTAAAATGGACACTGAGGAGGAACAGATGACAAACTCAGGCAAATACTGCTATTTACACTTTTGAATACTTGTATAATAAAACATAGCAGCTGTTTCCTCCAATATCCAACCTTCTTCCCCTGAAAACCGTTGTACTAATATGCTGATATAGCAAATACCTTTTTCTTTTCTGGTGCTTGCATTACATTATGTGTTGACTTTTGGACATGAAGTAGCAAAGGATAAAATAACATAAAGATATGACACAAAGGCAGGGGAATGAATTACATAGGACAAGAAGTGCTTTCAGAGTTGGGTGTCTGTTAGGTGGCAGATGCCATGCTGTGCGACTCATGAGGGACCCATTCCATGGGCTTTCCCTGTTGCCTATTGTCATTGCCTTCGCAAAATGGTTCTAATCATGAATGTCTGCAATCTCATGACTTCAACATTTTAAGAACTGCAGTTCTGCGTCCATGAATTGTTGTGTAATGACAGACTCAAAGACTTCAAGATGCTTAAAAGATACTAATTCAAATGGGATTCCCAATAATAGCCCTGTCTCTTCATCTGTTTTAGCCATTTTAAATTGGAAAATTCATGAAATTGCATGGGTTGGGCTGGCTGTGAAAATTTTTCAGTGAGGTATTTATAGACAATGAGTGTGTTAGATTTATGGGGGGAAAAAGGTCCAAACCATCCAGTTAAATTGCGGAAAATGGAGGATAAATTTAAGCTTCCTTTGCTTTCCATGACACACAACTGTGAAAATTGATAGCTTGAAGTGAGCAGTACTGTTGGTGCCCAAATTTCAATGAACATATATACTCAATTTCGCAATTATCCAATCAGCAAGATTTCTTTCTACGTTGTAAAGCAATGCTAAAGGTGTCCAAAATATGGAATAATCTCCTTTGAACAGTTAATGGTGAGATGTATCTGCTACTTATGCTCTGTAAAGCCTTCATAACGGCTCAAATCTAAGGTGCTGTTTGTTAATTAGTGATTTCTGAGGCTGATAACTTTAAATGAACTTAGTTTTGATCTTGCTTTAATGAGATGTTCTTCATGAGAGCCATGCATTTGACAATACTGAACTATTCCAGAAAGTCTGACCTCAGTGTCTTAAAATAACAACTGACTATTGTTTTTGTTGTTGTTACATAATTACTTAATTCCTTATGTGTTATTTCATAGTTTTGAAATCCCCAGGATTGTTGTAGAATGTAGAAAATAAATCAGTAAACAAAAACAAAGAAATTTGCAAGTGATCCCAACCTTTTGAGCGGTAGTGTACGAACTCATGTGAAGAGTCAATGTACATTTCATGCAAGGCCAGAAGCTTTCAAGGTTAATGGTTTTCTGTGTAAGTTTAATTATAAATATTACAAATGGTGCTAGTATTTCTATACATTAAAATAGATTTTTCTTTAAGCATACATTTACTAACCAACTTGACTTTGTGAGTATTGCACATGCAGAACATATGGTTTTGTGTTGTTAGTTAACTTAGAATCATGTTTTCACACTTAATATAAGGAACCAAAATATAGAGGCTAGAGTAAACATTGGTTATCTTATAACTCTTTAACTCTTTGATGGCTAAGAATTCTGCCATACCATTTATCATTGGGAACTCTAATACCTGTGCTTTCTCTGAGGCTTTAAATTGCATTTGAAAGTAGCATGAGATTCCTGGGGCAGACAAAACGGGAGGTCAGCACTTTTGATAACTGGTTATATGAGTTACTATAATATGCTTAATGACGACCTAATTATTTAGCTGGGCTGATCGATTGATATGTTATCCATCACATCATGTTCTACATTCTGATTTTTTTTTTACTTCATGGTATTGGCTGCTACATATACCTGTTAGAGAGTGATTATTTACATTACTATAATTTTTTGTTGTTGTATTGAACCAGTATGGGCCTATGACCACATAACAGCCATGCTGATATCCAGCACAACAGCACTCAACACCCCATTAGCAAGTAACAGCCCCGGGTTTGTTCCCTTCATGTGGTGTAAAAAATTTTAACTGCTGAACAAACTGCTTTTTTGAAGTTATTTGAATAGAGTACATGCACCAAAATCAGTAAAAAAACACAACAACAAAAAAAGCCATGTACTATATATGCATATTTATATTGCAGGTTTAAAAAGACCTGGTCTTAGTTTGTTTTGAGGCAATTAATAAGGAGTTAACAAATGTTGTGATGCTTGGCTAATGCATTTAATATTACAGCTTTGCTCTTTAACTTAATTAACTCACTGTTTTATTCAAAGCTCTGAAGCTCTTGACCCGGATCTGTGGGTCAGCAAAATTGGACTTTATATCACCTCAAGGACATTTCCTGTCATGTTATTTAATTTTTTTTTCTAAAAGATCTTATAGCACACATATATATCAGTGACTGATTTAGGGTCACACTATCTGATATCACCAAATTAGGACGGGTGCCTTGTTGAATCTGGTCCCACTCAAGGTGTTTTTTTTATATTGTCATCTCAGGGAGTTGTTCCATGCCACTGTCACCCTCAACCTGATCACCAGTACAAACTGATAGTTAGAAACTGATAGTTTTTTCTTTTTCTTAACTTTTTCTAATTCATATCCATAATTTTCTGTTGAATGTGGGTGGCATGGTGATTGTACACCCTAGTGGTAGTGGTTAGCACTGTTGCCTTGCACCTCCAGGGTCCGGGTTCGATTCCTGGCAAGGCTCGATTCCCATCTCTGTGTGCATGGAGTTTGCATGTTCACCCTGTGCTTGGTGGGTTTCCTCCGGGTACTCCGGTTTCCTCCCACATTCCAAGGATATATATAGGTAAGGTTAATTGATGTTCCCAAATTGCCCGTAGTGTGTGAATATGTGTGTGTATGTGTGTGCCCTGCGATGAATTGACACCCTGTCCAGGGTGTACCCTGCCTTGTGCCCTAAGTCTCCTGGGATAGGCTCCAGGTCCCCGCGACCCTAAATACAGGATAAAGCGGTATAGACAATGAGTGAGTGAGAGAGTGAATTGAGTTTGTATGATTTGTTTGTGCTACATGATCTAAATAAATAATCTGAATAATTTCATGAATAAGCAGAGTTCCCTAATGAAGTAAGTGGTGAGTGGATAGAAAAGAGCTGAATAAGCTTGGTATAAAGAGAAACTGTGGAGAGAAATGCTTAATTTTTAATAAAATAAATTAGGTGAATTGTTTAGCCAAGTACACATTAAGACCTTTTGTTTTGGTTAGGATTCGAGTAAAAGCACTGAGAATCCCATTTTTCTAAAGGATTTATTTCTACATTTTCTTACTTTTTCCTTCCTAAAATGCCTACCATTAGCCAAAAATCACAATTATTTGTTACCTCTTTATAACTTGCCTCAAAGGCAACTAATCAGGAAATTAGACTTTTTAAAGCTGCAATATTCATATGCATATATAGTACAGACTTTTTTAATTTACCGATTTTGCTGCATGTATGTCAGTGCTGTGGCATTTAAATAACTTTCCCTAAGAAATTGTTTGTTCAGCAGTTAAAATATTGTACACCACATGAAGGGTTCAAAATTGAAAAAGATTTTACAAATTATTTTACTGAGCTTATGGGGTGTTGAGTGCTGTTGTGCTGGATATCAGCATGGCTGTTATGTGGTCAGGCATGAGGGAACAGAGCATTACAGCATGACATCGAGTGTAATATTGATTTGATACAATGGTTCCACAAACACCATTTATAATCAACAGATTATGATTTGTTTATTTATTTAATCAGATATTATAACCGCCAACAACATGACTGTTGAAACTAACTAAACAATTAATATAGTTAGCCAATAACAGTCCAGACCTTTTTTCTAATCAATTTGCTCAATAAATGCAGACAGAACAGGTTCATTATAAAATATAAGATTTTATATATTTAGATCATTAGAATTGTTAAATAGGATGAAACTTACTTTCAGTACGAAAAACACAAGATTTTCTTGCTAGTTCCATCACATGTGCTACCCAGACACACCACCATTTGGGGAATTGTGTCATGGAATTCATATTGTTATTCATATACATATCATATGTCATGGTACATATATTCACAGGTTGTTGAATCAGAATTTTCATTAGATATTACTTAGAGACAAAGTCAAGGATAAAGCTGAATAAGGAATTTTCCAGAAATTTTCACAAGGATTTGTGTCATCTGTGTCACCTCTGTCACCGTGGGTCGTTATGGGCTTCAGGGATAAAAGTATTTTAAAATTCTTACTGGTACCATTGCTGAAAGGAGAATAAAACATGGAGGTGGTAAACAGTCCTGTGAAGTGTGAAGATTCTCTTTATATTTCAACTTATTCATGTGCAATAACACATACACATGCACTTAATTATGCATATACATACCGTACATACATACATACACTACCGCTCAAAAGTTTGGGGTCACTTGCAAATTTCTTTGTTTTTGTTTAGTGATTTTTTTTCCACATTTTACAACGATACTAATGATTTAAAAACTATAAAATAACACATATGGAATTAGGTAATTATTTAATAACAACAAAAACAACAGTTAGTTGTTATTTTAAGACACAGAGGTCGGCCTTTCTGTAATAGTTCTTGCAAGAACAGTATTGTCAAGTGCATTTGCAAAATCCGTCAAGCACCATAATGAAACTGGCTCTCATGAAGGCCATCCCAGGAGGGCGAGACCAAAACCTACCTCTGCTGCAGACGAGAAGTTCATTTAGAGTTATCAGCCTGAAAAATGACCAATTAACAGCATCTCAGATTAGAGGCGTTATGAAGTCTTTACAGAGCAGAAGTAGCAGACACATCTCAATATCAATGTTAAGGAGATCAACTGTTTAAAGGAGATTAATGCATTTTTTGGATGCCTTCAGCATTCCTTTACAATTTAGAAAGAAATAAAATCAGTAACCATCATGGAGTTAGAAAGTGACCCCAAACTTTTAAACGGTAGTGTACATACACACATGCACATATACACATATACAAGTTGACTGGCTCTTCTTGTTCTAAGCATTTCATTGTACTGTTGGCCCTGTTTTACATGCATATGACAAATTAACGAAACTTGAACTTGAATTTATTCTTCTTTAGACTATCGGCTATGTTAATTTCAGGGTTCCAGCATTAAATGGACGGCTAGCACACTAGGGTGTACAATCACTTGTTCCACACACCAAGTAGTACCCTTGATCAGGGTTAAGAGAGGGATTTTTGGATTCTGCCTTAACAGATTTAGTATTAGAAGCTAGATAGCCTTGTAGCCTGCCTTAGCCATAAATAATACAGCATGGATGACAGAAGGAGACAAATTGTTGTTTAAGATGACGTAACATTATCAGATGTGATTTCTTACTAAAAGTGCTTCTGTGACCGCTTTTCAATGTGGGAGGTGCTCTCTGCTATTTCCAGTACTACGACCCATACCATCCTACTTTCACCCATGCTGCGACTGACTGTTAGTGTTAATGATTGTTAGAATACCTGTGATGCGGAGTGATACAAGTAATTAAATACCCCAGCCGGTTACTGACTATTATCACCACTTGTGGAATGCCTCTCGTTTAATGAGATATCTCGTCTAAATTATAACTAACGTGTATAATTCTTATTATTGTTTACCTAAACCTTATCTTTTCCACCCTAAAAAAAAAACATTTAATGCACTAAAGTAGCATAAACAGCATTCTTGTGCCTGTTTTTCTAACAATGTCCCTTATAGCTAAAGAATTTTCCCGTGGGTTCAGTTGATGCATGTGATCCGTTGGACGGCTTATAGAAATGTTGCCATGTTTTTAACCTGCCATCTGTAGTGCATGTCTGATTAGGAATACTTTTACAGAGGGAAGAATTTGTGGTTATGTGTCACCAACATAGTCAGCATGAAGCGTCTCATGTTCTGTGGTGCAGGCATTGCACAGAATGTTCAGGAAACCAAAAGGACATAATAACAGCATTGAAAAGACTTTCGCTCATGTCTGTCTTACCCTTAGATCTTTAGTTTTAGAGTGTAACAATTCGTTCTTTAAGGTAGGTATTATATAAGGGTTTAGTGAAAGATTTCTATTTCTATTTATGCAGTGATTCTGACAATAGTGTTCACAAAATGGCAATACATATCATAAAGGCAAGATGAATAAGGTTCCAGCCAAGGATTACACAGGCAAGGATAAACTTACTCTGAGTATCCATGATTGAATATAAAACTCTGAAATATACAAGTTATGAAAAAGTCTTATATAATTTTTGGGAAAATAAAACTGTTCAAAAATTATGTAAATGTATAAGAACAAATAGGTGCATGATTTATCAAATGTTCAGCAGTGTTCTTATTCTAACATACTGGCAAGGCAAGGCAAGTTTATTTGTATTGCACATTTCATACACAGTGGTAATTCAAAGTGCTTTACATAGAAGAAAGGAAAAAAATCATGAAATGGAATAAAAGATAATAGCAATAAGACTTTTTAACAAAAACTTTTAAATTTCTTTTAAAATAAAAATAAAAACAGTTTGCAACAAAACTTTAAACTAATTAAAATTTAATTAAAAATAAAAATAAAAGACTAATTAAAACTAATAAAAAACATAATTTAAAATAAAAAAAAAGTTAAAGATATTAGATAAACATAAAATAGTGCAGTCGGTTCGGACGTAGCACAGTGCTCATTGAATAAATGCACAGCTGAACAGATGAGTTTTGAGTCTAGATTTAAATGTGACTAATGTTTTAGCACATCTAATCTCTTTTGGAAGCTGGTTCCAACTGCGGGCAGCATAATGGCTAAAGGCGGACTCCCCTTGTTTTGTGTGAACCCTTGGTATTTCTAACTGACTCGATCCTAACGATCTGAGTGGTCTGTTAGGTTTATATTCAATGGGCATATCTGTAATGTATTTAGGTCCTAGGCCATTAAGTGATTTATAAACAAGTGAAAGTACTTTAAAATCTATCCTAAATGTTACAGGATTCCAGTGTAAGGACATGAGGACTGGTGTGATGTGCTCAAATTTTCTGGTTCTAGTCAGAATCCTGGCAGCAGCGTTCTGGATGAGCTGCAGCTGTCTAATGGTCTTCTTGGGAAGGCCGGTGAGGAGACCATTACAATAATCCACCCTGCTGGTGATAAAGGCATGGACTAGTTTCTCTGAGTCTTGATTGGAAACAAAACATCTAATTCTTGCAATGTTTTTGAGATGATAGTATGCTGATTTAGTTACTGCTTTGACATGACTACTGAAACTAAGGTCCGTCTCCAAAATCACCCCAAGATTCTTGACTTGGTTTTTAGTTATCTGACCCCTAGAGTGAAGGTATGCATTCACCTTCAGAGCTTCATCTTTGTTTCCAAATGCAATGACTTCAGTTTTCTCCTTGTTTAATTGAAGGAAATTCTGGCACATCCAACTGTTAATTTCATCAATGCATTTGCAGAGGGAGTCTATGGGGCTATAATCATTTGGAGATAAGGCTAGGTAAAGCTGGTGAGTTGAATTAGGTGTCCAAGAACTGGGAAATTAATTGTGCTAGCTTAGTGAATTTCCAGCTTGGACCATTAAATAAGTTAAGTGCTTGTGATGTGTTTGACTTGTGATTTTAATCTCCAAGATAATCGCAACAGTATGGTGACCAAAACGGAAAACTATAATCTATAACTAGAATCTACAACTTCTAATTTATTCATAAAAATATACATAAATCATGTTGATCCTGGATATGAGATTTTCTTTGACAGATTTGAATATAACTGAAATTTTATTTAAAGCAGATTTATGCATTATTGAAAAAGTTTAACAGTGTGTAATTTGGCTTGGGTTCTTTTTTTTTGTAACTGCTTGCAGAGTAGATGGATGAGTCTGAGAATGGGTAACCGGACAGTTGTCACATTTTTATGATGATTGGTGTCTGCAACTGCTTGGCCACCTGATGCATAACAATAAAAACTTTCTTCCCCCAGATGGTAAAAGCAGCTTTACATATTTTATTGGGTGATTCCAGCATTATGGATGTGACTTTTGGATTCATATTGGTAACGAAAAAGCCTTAGAGCATGGACAAGCTTAGTATTAAGTTAATTCACATAACTTTTAAAGTAACCTCTTCAGCTAAAAACAAACAAATTATGTAAATTCATACACACTACCGCTAAAAAGTTTGGGATCACTTGCAAATTTCTTTCATTTCGTTTAGTAATCTATTTTCTAGATTCTACAACAGTCCTCTATATACTATATAAAGAACATGCTTAAATTGTAAATTTTAAAATCATGAATCATTTGAATTAATGAAATTAAATCATCAAAAATTTCTTACAATTTCCTTTCTCTTCATTTACCTTTCTTTTTCTTTGTAAATTTCATAATTTTTGTGCTTCTTGAAGCTCAGCGTTGGACTTTTTATTTATGAGTAAAAGCTGTGTCAACATAAGCAGATGTAGTATTTTAGTGCATCAGTATGGGTTGGTAGGAAGTTTATGAATTATGCCAACTTTCTATTCCCATGGTGAGGCTGACCTTTGCATGGAATGGCCCAGCTGTCGTAATTTCCAGTCAGCAAGGGAAAATATCTTAGAATGGATATAGAAGGAGAAAAGGAAATACTAAGACTTAGGAAAGGAAGCCTGTCTTCATCAGGTTGACACTGGGAATGAGTTAGATGAATCATTTGGGTTTAACTGACAAACAGCCAAATAAAACTCTCTCTCATTCTCTGTTTCTCTCGCGCACTCTCTCTCTCTTGCTATCTGTGCTCGGAGGCATCGGATTTAATACAAATATACTCAAATGTAGCCGTAAGTTGTGCTGTAGGCAAATCCCACTTACAGTGCAGATTCCCCAAATGCAGTCAATTTTGTAGCTATTTATGAAACACATAAGAATTGTGAGCAGATCTGGAAGTAAGTTCAGGTTACTGTCTATGTGGAATTTCACGTGTTCTCCCCGTGTTTGTGTGGGTTTCTTCCAGATTCTCTAGTTTCCTCCCACATCCTAAAAACTCACCAGTAGGTTAAATGGCTGCACTAAACTGGCTCTTTATTTGAATTAGTGTATGAATGTGTCTGCATGGTGCCCTGTGATAGACTAGTGACTAGTTATGCAGGCTGTTCCTCAGATATGTGTGAAGATAAATGAATGAATAAATAAGCTGGTGTTCACCAGGGAATCTTTTAAGGAACGCGACACAAATGTCTGGCGCTATCCGGAATGACAACTAAATAGCTCTGGGGTGAGTTCTGTTCCACTTTTCCACCAGAGCTAAATGCAGCTAAAAAGGGGTTTGGTTAATTAAACACTAGAGTTTAAGGGATGTTCGTTATAGAAAACCCAGCCTTAAGACTTCCTAAAGCCCAGAAACCTAAATCTAGTGCTTTGATAGGAAAAGTTCCTAAATAAAAATAGTATATCGCTAAAAATATGGCGATTAGTAGGTCAAACATGTGTGCATCAACAAGATTAGCTCATGTTTTCAAACTGCTTGCTTTTGATAGAATAGAGGCTAGGAGTCTGTATGTACCTCTTTCGGGTGTTTGTTTACCTCTCACATGGAGAGCATCAGGAATGACCTTAAATCAAGGCATCCAGTGTAAGCAGCCTAAAACGAGACGCTGTTGCATAATCATCACGGTGAGGTTCCCTGGATGTGTTTACAGTCTACGCCTCTGTTCATTTAAGCCTTTGAAGTGTATGTTTACGCCGGTATTTATGTGAGTGTCGGTTTTGCCTTGTTAAATTCGATGACCTTCATCATACCAGAGACGACAGATCTACAATGTTTGCATGACCATGAGATTGAATAATTATATTGTATACAAAGGATAGGTTGTATTTTTATTAGTATTATTATTTTTATTATTATTACAATGCTAAAAGCCCAGTATTTGGAGCCTAGTTGATGATCTTGGGCCACCAAGGATAAGGATTTTATTAAAACACAGACAGGGCTCTGTAAAGCCTGGGACGCCTCCTCCTTCACCACTTCACAAGGTTTGAAAGACTCCTTGTTAGAGTAAACGTTAGTGGAAGGCCAGAAACTGTGTATTGCTGCAAACAGATTCCTGCAATCTAGAGTCAGCAGAGAGAAAGGACGGAGTGGATGAATGGTAGATTTGATATCTGATACATCCGTTTCCTTTCCTTATTCATTCACTGTCCTTCTTAATAAATCCTTAATGTTCTTAAGAGGTATTTCTTGCTAGGCAAAGATGATAAACTCATGCATCTTTTTCACAAGTTTGCTTAAGCACTTACAATAATTCAGTCTATAAAAACACTCTGCGATGTTCAAATATTTCCCCTCCTCAATTATCGAGCAATTAATGGCACATTTGTCATTATATTCGCCCATATTATTTCTTTTAGTGAAGGTTATTGCCGAGACACAAACTTTATCCAGCTCCATATTTCCGCTATCAGGAAAAAAAATGTTTCTTTCTTCCAAGAGCCAAGTGCAAATTCATGATACTGACTCCGAGTGTGCTGTTCCACAGGCTATCAACACAGCACGTCATCAGATCCCTGCGTTCTACCAACTGGAACTTCATCTTCAGGACACCACATAATACACTTTATATCCAAAGCACACCTGGGCGTCTTGTCTTGTACAGGGCTGAGTTTGTTTTTGGAGCTCAGGAAGGCGATTCCTTTCTCCCTTCACTGTCAACACGTCCACTAAAGACGGTGATGGAATGCAGGCTGTAATGCTAAATGCCACAATACTCAGCGCTCGCGCAGCTCATGCAAGTGATGCCTGAACAAAGTTTTTTCTAACACACCTGTGTGAGACGTGGCTGTCACCTGGTGAACTCTTGACCTGTATATCAAGATAGAAGTAGAAGAGGCCAGATGTGAACAGTAGGGTCTGTACAGTCATTCTGGGCTCTTTCTTAGGATTACAATAAAGCTTGTCATGGTTATGAAATTTTAACTAATGATCAATTGTCGTACAGATAATTGCAATTCATAGTTTTCTTTTTGAGATAGTGGCATGGTTCTAAAGTAGAACATGGTGGAATGGCACACACTCAGTCACAACAATCTACAGTATAAGAGCTGCATATATCAGGGGTTTAAAATTGAAGTCTGACAGTCTCACTCAGTTTTTTTTCTTTTTCTTTTTATAATAAATAACACTAAAGAACATGCCTATAAAATGTCAACATGAGCCCTCATATGTTTTATCAGGGAAAAGTTCAGTGATAAAACCTCTATGACCACAATATTTTAATAACAATAGTATAATTGTGAAACTTGTGATTAGTTATGATTTGTTTTAATAGTCAGACTTTATTTTTTACATTAGGATAAAGTGTTATTCGGATAATTTTGTGATAATAAATGGTGCTCTGAGAAATTTGCCAAGTATTGGGCAATACTTTGGCCAGTATTTCTATTAAAATTCCCATTGCGTTTTGTGGCGCTATTAAGATCCGTTGCGGTTTTAACAGAAAATAAAGAGTGAACTGATAACAATTCATTTTACATCAAATTAAATTAAAACATGATTAAAAAAGTGTTGGATGTTAAAACAGTATTATACATCCTTTCAACTTAAAGATACAGATTGTCTTAGAGATATTCCAAAAGGCATGTTATTTATTTGAATCTTAAAACAGAACTAGAGCATAAAACTGAGAAAAGAAGAATAAACAGGCACAATACATATAATTTTAGATTATATAAAAAAAAATTTTATTCGGTTAACATAACATGCTGTAAAATAAGTCTTGTTTTTCATTAGAGAAATATATCAACATTTACCAACACAGATTGCCTAAGGGAAAAAAATATATCTTGGAATGTAATAATCAATCCATCACCTTCCAAGCAATATATTTAGATCAAAGATTCTTTGAAGATAAAACATTCTGACTGCTACTGTACACAGGGGGATTAGGGGAAAAACAAACTAATGCAAGCCTGTGAAGATGCATGAGGCAGTTTGAGAGGAGTGTGCGGAATAGAAGACTTTCTATTTCTAGTCTTTCCAGGATACTTAATAGCAGAAAAATGCTATTATTTATATATTATTATTCTTTTTGGTGGCGATTAATGTATGGCCACACTGCCTTATATATGTTTGCATTTGAGATGGAAATATGTTGCAGTTCCTTTATAATGCTACAGTGCACTCTAAACTGTTTGTTTAGAGATGTAGAAAAATATATAATAATAATAATAATAATAATAATAATAATGATAATAATAATGAATATAGATATTTATAAAATCATGATATGAACTGATAATCACGGAACAAAGCAAATTGGCATCTAGCTATGATAATATTGTATCATGTACTCCCTGGTGATTTCCATCTCTAGTATTTAAGCTCACTTTCTCTGTCAGTCCTCGTACCAGGCTTAAAGCTTGTGACATAGATTTGTATTTTGAATGAGCTAAACTTCATGAGACTCTTTACCCTCTTTGGAAACACTTGCCAAAATAGAAAGCCTACATAAGCTACATAAGCACACAAAGAATACACACAGTGGTTGTTTGGCCTCCCAGTCTACCATCTGCACCTACATTCAAATCTCAGCTGTGAAAATAATTCATACCAAACCCACTTATATTTCACCTATTTGGTGAATTTATGAGCACTGCGATTGTGAATGACTGAACGGCGAGCTCCAATCCAGTACAAAATCCATGTGGATTTACCAAAGGTATTTTTGGTATCTGCTTGTAGAGTCTCAAACCATCCATGGTATTCAGTGACACTACATTCACCCTGTGTAACATTTGACTCATCATGCAGTTTGGTTTTGTTGGCCCAGAAAGCAGCATATTTTCCAAGTCAACCTGAACAATGTTATAAAAGAGGAGCCTTTGATGCAAGATGAGTTTGTGTGTTCAAAATGAGGCTCTTTGTGAAGAATGGTACATGTATTAGGAGTACATTTGTGTGTTCCTTAAAGACGCACACACACAAACACACACACATTTTTTCACGTCTGACTTACCCTTTTGAATACTTAAATTAATATTTCAGTGAATAATCATAATTACAGTCGATCAGTAAGGACTTGTTGGTGATGCCTAAATCCCTCTTCCCTTAAAGGAGTCTTAAAAAAGCAGATTTGAATGCTTTAAACATGAGTTTGTAAAATAACAAAGGTAAGCTATACTTATGATTTTTGTTCATAGTAAAGCAACCATATTTTCCCTGCTATTCTGGTGCAACCCCTTCAACAATAGCTGAATTGAGTTCTATGGTATGAATGATATCAATAAGGTGCTAAATAGATGCTGTTTGTGCCAGCGGTTTACAGAAAACTATATGAGTAAGAGACGTCAATTACTGTATTTGTTAGCAACAGCTCCAATGTGCATCAACTAAATAGGCAAATGTTTCCTGTTTAACATCTCTGACTTCATTGGTGATAGGGGGCAATTATGTAAAATTATTTTTTCAGATCTTTCTTTAATGTCAGATTTGCATCATATAACTAATGCAATTTTAGAAAATCTTCATTTTTTTTCCCTCCTGAATACATGGAGAGGGATGACCAGTACTTACTGAAACTCATTCCGATTGTGCATTTTGGAGTTACACAAACAAGAGTACAACAATGTCATCACTTAATCACAGTTCTCAACAACCTAACATTTTACTCTCCTTCCTTTTTTTCACTTTGAAAATTTAAGGTTACTGATGATATCTGTATTTTAGGGGTGTAACCAAATAGGAATACATTCATCAGATTTAAGAGATAATTTTTTTGTGACAGATAGTAAAATATTTCCCAGTGCTTATCTTCCACTGCCATTCTCTAATAACTGCTAAAATGTCCTCATGTTCCTTCTCAGTTTGCACTCAACACGTTCAAGAGTCTGAAGGTTCGCAGGGCTGGATTTGCTTGTTTCTCTTGGACTTTCTCTTGGGCTGGAAGTGTGAAAAAAAGGTAACATAATCAATAAATCTAATATCATGGTTTTCAACAAATCAACAGCAGAAGTGAAATATCTTTTTAAAACAGATTTGTTACTAGCTCTGGTGAAAACTTTATTGTGCACTTGGCTTATGAGGCTAATGTAATGGAGAAATAATAGGAGTCCATAACTCACAGGTCAATCAGATTGAGATCTGGGGAATTTGCGGTCCAAGTCAAGACCTTGAACTTTGTTATGTTCCTCAAACCATTCCTGAATATTTTTTAACCTGCTGACAGAGACAAACAACTGCCATTAGAGGACACAGTTTCAATACAGCACTTGGTCTGCAACAATGTTTAGGTAGTACGTGTCAAAGTAACAACCACATGAATGCCCGGGCTTAAGGTTTCCCAGAACAACATTGCCCAGAGCATCACATGGCTTACTTTCTGCACCCTGGTGCCATCTCATCCCCAGGTGAGTGACGCACAAACAGCAAGGATGTCCACATGATGTCAAAGAAAACCTGATTCATCAGACCAGCCCTCCTTCCTTCATTGATCCATAGTCCAGTTCTGATGCTCATGTGATGCCCCCTGTAGGTCGTCCCAGCAGTGGGCAAGAGTCAGCATGGGTGATCTGACTAGTAAACAGCAAGCTGTGATGGACTGTGTATTCTGACACCTTCCTCTTATAGCCAGCATTAACCTTTGTGCTACTGTAGCCCTTTTATGGGATCAGACTGATGGGCTAGTCTTCACTACCCATGACCCTGTTCTGAGATACTACCAGAAACATTTTACACGTAGTGCTTTTTTGAAGATGCTTTAAACCAACCATCTGGCTGTCACAATTCCGCTCTTGTCAAAGATGCTCAGATCGTAAGCCATTTTAGCTGATTCCAACAACTACATCAACTGAGTGTTCTCTGGCTTCCTGGTATATCCCACCCCTTAATGGGTACAACTGTAAAGATATAATCAATATCATTCACACGTTATTTCCGGCAAAGTAATCTGATTGGATAAGAGCCTTTACATGACTACTGATAATACATGATAACAGCACTGCGACAAGTACACTGTACACTGTCAGTTGCAGTATGGGGGAAAACTTGTTGACCAAACTTGAAAACCATGTTATGGTTGTATGGTCCACAGTACTGAGGAGAGAGCAACTGCCTGCCAAAACCCACTTTCAAAACTAGTCAAAAAAGCAACTAACTTCTAAAACAAGGCAGAATCCCAAATCCCTTCTTATTCCTTAATCAAAGAACATGTTATTGTACCCCCTACTTATTACACTAGCTTTCTATTTAACGTTATTTGGGATTCAACCTCGGAACTCCACAACTGTCCACAACTCTCGGTCGCCTGCTTCGGAAGTTGCGGTTCGTTTCTGTAGTTCCACCAGTCGCAGGAGGATATGTGTTGGGAGAGCGAAATCACTGCCTAAATAAACTAACAAGTGCTAATATGCTGATGATAAATAATGCTTGCGGATCTGTTGGATGAAAGCCCGCGTGCCTATGGCACATCACAGCTGTGCTGATACCCAGCACAACAGCACACTTTTTTGTATGAATGTGTTTCCCACAATAAAGCATCACACATCTCAGAAAATTGTGGCAAGCTTGGTTTGCATGGTAATGCATCCTCATTTACTTTATACTATACTTTTAATGCTAGTTGGGGTGAGGTTTTGCCTTGTGTGTGGTCCGAGAAAGGCATTGCAAACTCTCTCTCCTCTCTCTGTTGGAAACACCCATCTGTTTATGTCTAGATGATCCTCCCTTATTCCTCCAGTTTTGTTGGAGCAACGAGGAGAAGACAAATGCCTAAATCTTCAGTCTTACTTTAAACAATGCCATTAAGCTACATAATCTTTAGAAAAAAAAAAAAAAGGTTTAAATAAACGATTTTATAAATACCAGTCACTAACAAAACCATACTTGTCATCTGGTGCAGAGAAATACTTTGGGTGGAATGTTTCTGCTTGTCCAAGATGTCTGCCACATAACAACACAGATTTTAGCTACACAGTGAAGTTCTGTTTATAAGTACAAATAAGTACAGTCGGTCATAATGTACAGTATAATAAACTACATCAGCAAGTCTGTGTGAGATCACTGAAGAACTTGATGCTGTTTGATGCTGATATTTATTCTGGGGTGAGAGAGGTCCAGAACTTGTTTGATACAGTACATTGGGATTAAAATTGCAGTATGCATTAACTGAAATAAGTTAAACATCTCTTGGCCAAGTGACTACATTAAGATTTCTCTAATGCAATGTCAATGGAAACATTCATTATGCATTCATCATCTTCGACCTCCAGCTTCACAGATTTTAATACATTGAATAGTCGATTTTTATGAACTGGGTAGCTCTCAGTAACTTCAAAAATATATTGTAAATAATGTTTACAGTCACTTTTTTCTCGTTTGCAGCCTTTAGATAAAAGATATGAAACATGGTGTTGTTAGATTCTCAGTAGTGAAACTATATTCGAGAGAGCTTCTATGAGTCTTGTTATTAAATAGCTCACGTCATCACTGGTGAATCATTGTGTGTATGACAGTACACTGACATTTTGGCTCCTGGGACCCGAGAATTCCCCTTAAATTCATGAATGAAGCGTTTTTGACAGACGGACCTGACTCTTGTTCTTTTCTTACACTCTGACACACAAACTTCTTCCTTCGTCAGTCTGTCGCTCTTTCTCTGTGAGAGTGGGTGTTGCGCGTCATTGACTGGGTGGCACCTATGTGCCATGTGTGTGAGTGTGCGAGATGTTGTGGAGAAAGTGGGTTTCGTCTGACACCCTGTCTGTCCTGTCTGCAGGGGAGATGAGAGAGATTACTACTCTCTCTCTCTCTCTCTCTCTCTCTCTCTCTCTCTCTCTTTACCTTTTCAGTATTGCAAAACAGTCCAAATTTCGCTTTAGATACATTTCACAGTGTTTGTCATTTCGACCTCTCTCTCTTTCTGCCTCACTGAAAACTCTCCAGTTTGTCAGTATGGATGTAAAGCGTGGAGTAAACACGGTGGTCTAAGAGTGTATTTTGGAGATTTGTCAAAAATGTTTGTGTGTGTTTGCCTGTGTATCCCAAAGACCTGCTGTGCACACACACACACACACACACACACACACACACACACACACACGCTATCATTTCACAGTTTGTTTGTTCATAGTGATGATGATGATGATGATGATTATTATTATTATTATTATTATTATTATTATTATTATTATTATTATTCATAGTTAAGATTACATATGATGATAATACTATTTAATACTATGTGTATTATTCCAATCAAAGTCATCTGTTTTCTCTCTGTGTGTGTGTGTGTGTGTGTGTGTGTGTGTGTGTGTGTGTGTGTGTGTGTATGTGTGTGATATATGAAAGGGGGCTGTCTGCAGCTTGCTATAAAAGCTGCAGCCACTGAGGGAATCTCTTCAAGGAGAACTGAGCTTACCCGCTGCTGCTGGCATTTCACACACTCATACTCAACACTACGCACACACACAAACACACACACATACACACACACATACACACACAGACTGCAGGAGTCAGACACTGGATTGCAGGGAAAACACCAAGGGAACAGAAGTTAAAGGAGGAAGACGAATCTGATGGAGGACTGAGAGACCAGCTGATTTTTCTTGTTTGATATTTCACTTATATGAACTATCTCTTCATTTGGGCTTCGAACATTGCAACTCCAAGGCTGTTACATAACACTTCACTGGGTCAAGTGTTGTCTTTGAAGATGATTTTAAGGCGATTCAATCTTCTAGCACTGGTGCTCGTGTCCTGTTGTGCTGTAAAGGTGAGTCTTTCTATCAGGAGACATCTCAGTATAATCCTTAATTGTAATGGATTTTCACTGGATTTTTGTCCTAACCTGGATACAATCTGGAATACATGTGACATGCCATGCATAAAAATAATAATAATAATAATAATAATAATAATAAAAATTATGTTTAATTATGGAATTTTTTAGAAATAATAACAAATGGCTGGTATTTTGTCTTGATCACAGAAAGCATTTTTCTTTATTTGGAAACTTTGCGTTTCTGTTACACAGTTTGTAGATATTTCCAAAGATGCATTATGTTTTTATATAAATGTTACATTATTTCAGTTACAGATTATCATTTGTTTTAGCTCGTATTAATCTTCTCTCCTTGCCCTTTTGTGTACTCGTCTTGCAGATCCGGGGCGAGTGTCCGTCTAAGTGCTCATGCCCCTCATCTCTGCCTTCATGCCTGCCAGGTATCAGCTCTGTACTGGACTCCTGTGGCTGCTGCAGGGTATGTGCCAGGCAGTTTAATCAGGACTGCAGTGCCACTGAGCCTTGTGACCACATCAAGGGGCTGCACTGCCATCTAGGGGCCAAAGGAGACCCACAGAGAGGCTTGTGCAGAGGTAAGGGGGCATGTTTATGTCAGCAGAGCAAACTGGAAACTATTGGGAGGATATCTTGGGAACTGTCATGTCCTTATTATTGTGTGTCTTGTTGAAGCAATATATATATATAATATGAAAAAGGTGTTTCTTTAGAGAAATATAGCCGATAATTATTAATGTTCATCTTTCAAGTTTTTTGTTGATGTATTTTCCATAATTAATTAAAAAAAGAATAAATAAATAAACAATAATAATAATTTTGGTTCCTGAAAACATTACCCTAGTTCTGTCATATACTAACCAGGAATATGTGCTCATTCTTAACCTGAAGCACCGTTATTAATGCTACTCCACTACTTCCACTCAACAGCCGAGGCTCAAGGTCGGCCGTGCGAGCTGGATGGCCGAGTCTACCAGCACGGTGAAGACTTCCAGCCTAGCTGTGAGCACCGCTGCACCTGTATGGATGGCGTAGTAGGCTGCATGCCTCTCTGCCCACACCATGTATCCCTCCCTGACTGGCGATGTGCCCGGCCTCGCCTCACCACTCTGCCTGGACGATGCTGCCAAGAGTGGGTGTGTGATGATGACAACACCATCGCTGAAGATGACACAATGCTCGAGAGCACTCCTCATGAATATGAGAAACATAACAACTTCATCGGTAATGAGCTATTAGTAATGGCAACAACACCATGGGACAGCAGTGCAGGAGCACCAAATAATGGTAAAAGGACTTCAGCAACAACAGCATACAGTATTATTAAGGAAATGTTATTTGATTTTATTAATTCGTTTGTTCTGATTTTCCATTTGATTCCCTTTTTGCCTTGTTGCTATGTTTAGAGTGGATTTCCTCCACCAAATCCAATGCTCCAGTCCCACCTACATGCTTCCTGCAAACCACTGATTGGTCACCTTGCTCAGCAACTTGTGGAATGGGTGTGTCCAGCAGAGTAACCAATAGCAACGCGGAATGCCGGCTTGTTAAGGAGACACGTCTGTGTCAGATCCGAGAGTGTGGCAACAGCCTATTGGCATCACCACTCAAGGTGAGTAAAGAACAGGATGACAAAGTCAAGTGACCCTACAGTATCATGAACTCTACTAGGGACAGTATGTTACCGGACATGTGTTACCTTTATGTGTATCTATACTATTAACAATTACTGTGTATGATTAAACTGGGAGTGAGGCAGTGTGTGACTGGTGTGGTCTAGTAAGAAGCTTATGATTGCACTTGCTGCAAATAGTTTGAAGCCCTGACAGACTCTGTAAAAAAATAGTGTTGTTATAATTGAGTCTGGATTGGACAAATGCAGGGCCAGGCCACATAGAGGGAATGGAGGGATAAAGTCTGGCAATGTTCTTGACATGAAATCAGTTTGGTATGGTATCGCTTCAAATATGAGAATAACATAAGAGGATGACGTCGAAAGTGATACAGAGGCTTATAGTCCAGTCTGAGGCAGATCCCCAGGCTATATACTGTAAAGCTGGGAGTATTCACTAAGTAGCTGTGGATGCAATCAGTATCTGAGTCTGTGTGAGGAGTCAATGTGTGTGGAAATCTGAACATCATCAGCATAGGAATGAAACTGTAGCCCATCCCGTATAATTATATTACCAAGTGGAAACACATACAGAGCAAAAAGTAAAGTCTTGAAAAAAGTGAGAAAATTCTGATCTAAACAAATGTCAAATGTATACGGAATACTTTATAAGGTTTTTATTTCTATTTTTCGTTGCTGCATGAGTATGCCATAATGTACTGCAGTATTATCTAAAGGAAACAATGGACAGTCACAAGATGTAAGCCTGACCTGTGCAATTTGAGGAAACTTAATTAAAAAAAGAGTTCTTTAAAAAGCATGCTCAACAAGGCTGCCCAGAAAAGTAATGCTAAAAATGATGAAGTACTGTACTGAACTCTGACAAGATTGCAGCTTCAAGTTGGTGGAAAGACAGTCAGAACTAAGAGACATAAGGCTGATCTTCTTGGTTATGAGGTTGACATGGTTAGGGGGAAAACATGTTATGACTCGAAATTTCAGGTTGGATGTGGTAGCTCTGGATGCTTTGATCCTTTATGTAATATTTTTCCAGAGGTTTAAAAATAGAGAAGGGATAGAAAATGGCTGAAACTGCAGATAGAATATTTTTCTATCATGTCTGTTTTTTTCAAGACAGAATTTCAGCAGTTGAGAACAGTTTCTTGTAAGGGGAGAAAAGAGGTCTTGACTTTCTTTGACAGTGGTGTAGTAGTAATCTCTGCATTTTATTACAGTATTTGCCTCCTTGTATGGAAAAATATAATCTTTGTAGCCAAGTCCATACACTTTTAAGCCTAGAATAATTGGCATCCACTTTTTTCTATACTTTTTTTTTGTTTGTTTTTTACAAGTTTAGTCATCGTTTGTCATTGCTGTGTAGTGAAATTCTTTTGTTCGCATATCCCAACTGAAGGGAAGTTGAGGTCAGAGTGCAGGCAGCAACAAGGGCAACAACAATGGCTTAGTGGAGCTGGTGCTTGAACCGCCAACCTTCTGATCATTAACCTAAAGCCCTAAACCCACAGAGCTGCCATTAACCCATCAGTGCGTTTTCTTCGGGTACTTTGGTTTCCCCCAACAGTCCAAAGGCATGAAGGAGGCTGACTGGTGTTTCCATGATTAGCTGTAGTGTAAGATTCGGTGGGTAAATGCATGTGCCTGTGCCCTAAAATTCGTTGGCACCCCATTGTTGGTGTAACCCGCATTGTGCTCTGATTTCCCTGCGACAGGCTGATCCGTAGCAACCAGTAGATACAGTGATATAGTTAATTAACAGATGAATGTAAATTATAGTGTGTTAAATGAGAAAGAATAAGTCAATTAAACAGTAATCATCAATTACAAGGGAGCACCACTTAGTGGGGAAAGAATGAGGAAAAGTACTACAGGGTTGTAAAACTGTTTCACATACAGTACTTCCCATTCCTAATAATAAACATGCCATTGTTTTTTTCCCTGCACCTCCTCAGAAAGGAAAGAAGTGTCAGAGAACTGTAAGGCCACTTGAGCCAGCTCCACTCACATTCGCTGGATGCACCACCATGCGCCGATACCGGCTGCGTTCCTGTGGCTCATGCGTTGATGGACGCTGTTGTGAGCCCACGCTCACCCGCACGGTGCGCATGCACTTCCGTTGCCCGCAAGGACAAGAATTCACCCGCAACATCATGTGGATCATTCAGTGCAGCTGCACTCAGAGCTGCAGTATGGGATCATCAACACAGCACCCGAAGTCCATCAGCCTACCCAATGACATACATACATTTAAATATTAGGCTCATCTGCATAAACACACACAGTCTCCAAACTCCATTACATGTGACAAAATGTTTTTGTGTGACAAAATGCATTTTCATCAGCTATAGTAAAGACCCAGATTTATAATATATTATATATATATATATATATATATATTATATATATATATATATATATATATATTTCTAAAAAGTTTCAGCTAATGAAATTGTGCATTAATATACGGTTGATGGAAACATATAGCTACTGCCTTTTATACTGCTCTACTGTTCAAATCCCTATTTAAAAAAAACACACATGAACTCTGGCACAGTTTTCATTGAATAGCTCCCTTTTTAATTTATGTAAGTGCTGTACAGATTTTTGGTGTATATACACTGTATGTGCGTATCTTGGAAATGGTAACCTTTTACAAACTATATCGTAAAGATAACTTCAGTCAAATTTGACAGGCTACAAATTTGTTGCTACACAAGAAGTCTATGCAGGCTGGTATTTAATACTAAACATGACACATTATATAATATATAGAAACAATGTAACCAATTTATACATCTTTAATTGCAAACGTCGGAGAGGATGTCTTTAATGTAAAAACTGTAAATGTGTCTTGTACAGGTTTCATATTTATATCCTTTGTTTCATGATTGTACAGACTTCACTTGTGGTGGAGTGTAGGTCTTAAAACCACCTCTATTTATGAGGTGAATATGAACTTATCAGCAACTATATTTTATATGCATATTTATAGACATACATTTTTGCTAAATAAAGTTCTTATAACATCTATAATTTGGTGTGACTGTAATGAATAGCTCAGAATTCTGTAGTAATTTTTTGTTATTGATCCATCATGTGATAACATTTATTTCCTAAGAGACACACAGAGTGCACTATTCAGTCCAATCACAATTATGCACCACTTTCTGGATCTTGGTATTTAAGAAAAATGGAGGAGGTAACCTTGAGTAGTATATCAAGATTGATTGCAAAGTTTAGGAAAACCCAACCTGCTTAACATATTTAAAGCTCCTCATTCCTCAAGTATTTATAATATGGGTAGGCTAAAAAAAAAATTTAATGTCTATAGTTAAAAATGTATTAATCTATATTTGCCATACATGACAGAGGAAGAGAAGTCATGTGGAATATTGACTTAAGTTGGCTTACACAACATTCATGTCTTGTCCAAAAATATGCAAAAAATTAAGGCATTTAAATTAGATATTCGGAATATTCTGCTACATACACTTTATTTGTGTGGTGTAGGAGCTTTTTGGCCGAGAAAGTCTTTAACTGTCTTTTATTTAAGTATAATTGCAGGTGAACAACAGCTTGTCATAGTAAAGTCAATAACTTATATACATCAACCAGTCATAACAGTAAAACTGTTAATATTAAAATCACCTAGGGCCTTTAGGGGTGTGCTATAGTGTCTGGCACCATGACGTTATGGGTGGATCCTTTGGGTGCAGTGGGTTCCAGGGTTGGGCCTTTATAGTTCAGACTTGTTTTTTTCTGTTGCATCCCATGTGTGCTTGATCGGACTGGGATCTGGGAAGTTTAAAAGCCGGATTGGCAGTCTTAGGCTCTTTGTCTACTCGATCCTGTGCATGAAGGGTTGTGGTGCATTGAGTGTTCTGGTGCTTTTCTATCATGGCCAGCATTGCCTTTTTTTTCTGCAAGTTGTGCATGGGTGAACTTGGGTTCTCAAAATCCTGTTACCAGTTTGCTTATAGTTGATGATCAGTTTGCTAATCAATAGTTGGTGTTTACGGCATTTATATAACAATTCTTGAGAATCTGCCAGGAATCCTTCAACCCACAACTGTGCTTAAACTGGATTTTACCTCATTCATAATATGCAACCGAGTGCATAGAAGAACAATATTCGTTATGCTAAAAAGTATGTAAGTCAAATGCTTTGTTTTATATTGCCATGAATTCACTTGACACTTACATACCTAGCATATTATGAGTGAGGTAAAATCCAGTTTAAGCACAGTTGTGGGTTGAAGGATTCCTGGCAGTGACATTATTTAAATGTTTTTCAATCACCAGCACAAAAGCCGAACTTCAGACCTAGCAGTTACACAAGACTAGGAAACCACATTTTTTCAAAGCAGACACTTTATGGTACAGTGAAAAAACTCATCCTGGCTCCCAATCATTTGCCAAGTCACTTTGTAAATATCAGTACCTAGAATCTTGCTTTGCAAGAAAAAGAGCTATTGCTAGACTGGCCCGAGTGTGATTTGGGTGCAGGCCTCGGGTTATTTTCATGTTCATTCTTGAACATTTCCACTATATACATAATCGAAACTAGTGCCGTAGAGCAAGCATAACAACAGTGTCCCAAATACCTCACTCAGAGAAGCTCATGTTACGAAGGCCCTTAAACACAATGCTTGTCAAATGAATTTCACACACACTTGATCACTTAACCTTCTCTTCCTCAGAACATATAATATATAATAGGACATCGGACATGGCTTAAAAATGTTGATACATCCGATATCATGCAGTTTAAACCCTCAATAGTGTTTTTGTCTTGTTTTGGGTCCAATCAACCTTTAAGCAAGGCCCAGTCCAGGTTTCCAGGTAAAAACAGGAAAATCTTATGCATCTATTAAATGAGTGTACTGCTGGTGACTTTGTATTGTCTCTGTTTTAATATGCAACATCCATTTGGCAGGCACTTGTTTCCAAAAAAAAAAAAAAAAGCTTTGGCACCTCAGCTTCAGTAAACAGGAGGAAAACACATGGCATGCACTACTACCATCCAACCTTTCAGTACACGTGCCCAACCCTAGGCTGCACATGTGCATGTGTTTAGTGGCATGGCTTTGTAAGAAAAATTGAATCCCTACTTATACATTCACTTTTTAAAGCTTGTAAAATTCTTTCTTTAAATTTTGATTAAGGATTTCCAGAATTATGTTACACTGAAAAAATAGACAAATAAACAGATTAGCCATAACGTTTAAACATCCTGATTAATATTGTGACTCTGGCATCGAGACATTAGCAGCAGATCCTTTAAATCTTGTTTTTTTGGGATGTTGGGCCTCCATGATTGGACTGGTTTATCTAGCACATCTCACAGATGTTTGATTGGATTAAGATCTGGGGAATTTCTATGCCAAGTCAACACCTTCATCATATTTCTCTAATTATTCCGGAACATTTTGCAGGATGCTATTGCAATAAAAGGTGGATTTGGTCTGCAACAATGTTTATGTAAATACTCAAAGCCACAGAAATGCCAAAAGCAAATGTTTTTAAGCAGCACATTGGCCAGAGCATCACACTGCCTCCACTAGCCTACCATATTCCTATAGTCCTATATTCACCCTGGTGCCATCTCTTCCACAGGTAAGCGACACACGTGCACATGGCTGTCCACATGAAGTAAACGAAAAAACATGTTTCTTCAGACCAGGCCAACATCTTCCATTGCTTAATGATTCATCCCACTGCTGTGGGATCAAACCAGATGGGCTAGCCTTTGCTCTCCACACGCTTCAATGAGCCTTGAGCGCATAAACCTGTTTCCAGAACACTGGTTGTCCTCCTTTCACCACCGTTTATATGTGCCAACTTGACGATAAATTGATTTAACCATTTTAGACAATTCCTTCTTCAAACATAATATGCTCTTGTTTTCTTTTTCTTTTATGCAAAATGTTTTGCACCATTTTTTGTGGTCTTATTATAATATTGTGTTTGTGGTATGACCAGGCACTATTGACTTAATTGTGATTAAGGCAGTAACTAGAGATGCATTTTCACAAGAAAATGATAAATGTAATTACTCAGTAGCAGCAGATGACACCGCGTAGCTGGCACAAAATTTTATTAACATTGATTAATATTGAATAAAGAACATTAACTTCAATGGGAAATAAATGAGATGTTTTAAACATATCACAGTGACTGCTGTCCTTCTCTCATGTTCTTCCCTCGTTACCTCTGGTTTCTTGTAAAACAAACAAACAAAAAAACTGGCTTCTTCATCAATAAAAATGATTTAACACAAAATTAAGGACATTTTATTATTTGGTTCAAGAATATAATGATTTGATTTAAAAAATAATAATTCTTTATAATACCTAATACAGTGCCATCCATACCTCTGTAAGTGAAGTCCATTGTCTAGGCAAAACTCATTATTGCAGAAGTTAAACT
This sequence comes from Clarias gariepinus, assembly GCF_024256425.1. NCBI lineage: Eukaryota > Metazoa > Chordata > Actinopteri > Siluriformes > Clariidae > Clarias > Clarias gariepinus. Next base: position 11,008,434 of record NC_071123.1, on the reverse strand, counting down.
GGACCAGGGATGTGAACCACTCCTGAGAAAGAGAGGAAATAATAGCATGTGTGAAGGGGTCCAGTCCAAGTCTGCTGGCACACCTGTAAGTCAGCCTCAGACAGAAAAGCAAACAACCTGAGCTAATAGCCTGGCAGTAGGATGAGAGCAATGGAATGTTACAATGTGCAGTTAAAGTCAAGACTAATCACTGGACACACCAGAGTGGAGGTGCATGTGAGGAAAAGATTCTATGATGATGTGTTACCGCGATAGCCCGCCCACTCATCTCTTTTGCTCTCTCCTCTCTTCCTCGCATCAAGCTGAGAGCTTTAGCACTAGTGTGACAAAAGAATAGGAAATGTGCAAATGTGTCAGAAATGTGCAGCATGGCATATATATATATATATATATATATATATATATATATATATATATATATATATATATATATATATATATATATATATGTGTGTGTGTGTGTGTGTGTGCACTGATTGTATAGTATTTTAAACACACATAGGAACAAATAAAAAAAACATACAAGTATCTAGGTTGAAAGTAATTATGAATCATCTTTATATTAATTACATTTTTTTTCAACCAATTCAACCATGATGCCTGCAGATTTGTCAGTTGCACATCCATGATGCGAATCTCCCATTCCACCACATCCCAAAGGTGCTTTATTAGATAGTGGTCTGGTGACTGTGAAAGCCATTTAAGTAAAATGTCATCTTCAAGAAACCAGTATGATCTCATTTTATCTTTTTGACATGGTCAGAAAGGGATGGACATGATCAGCAGCAATACTCAGTCAGGCTGTGGAATTTCAACTATGCTCAGTTGGTACTAAGGGCCCCAAAGTACGCTAAGAAAACATCCCCCACACCATTATACCACCAGCAGCAGCCTGAACCATTGCTACAAATCAGGATGGAGCCATGCTTTCATTTGTTTAAGCCAAATTCTGATGCTAACACCTGAATATCATAGCAGAAATTGAGACTCATCAGACCAGGCAAAGTCTTCTCTTGTCCAATTTTGGTGAGCCTATGTGAATTGTAGCCTCAGTTTCCTGTTCTTAGCTGAAAGGAATGGCAACCCAGTGTGGTCTTCTGCTGCTGTAGCACATCTGCTTTAATGTGTTGTTCGACATGTTGTGCATACAGAGATGTTCTTCGGCAAAACTCAATTGTAATAAGATGCTATTTGAGTTACCTGGAACCAGTCTGGGCATTCTCCTCTGACCACTGGCATCAACAAGGTATTTCGCCAAGAAATAATAATGACCGCTCTCTGGATATTTTATCTTTTCCAGACCGTTCTCTGTAAACCCTTGGTTGTGCATGTAAATCCCAATAGATCTGCAGTTTTGGAAATATTGTTTCATCTGACACTCCCATGTTCAAAGTCACTTAATCACCTTTTCCCTTCATTCCGATGCTCGGTTTGACCATCAGTAGATTATCTTACCATGTCTACATACCTAAATGTATTGAGTTTCTGTCATATAATTGGCTGATTAGATATTTGTGTTAAAGGGCAAATGAACAAGTGTACCTAATATGGGTTTAAAAAACAAGCATTTGGAACTCAGTTGCTGCTTGGAATATGGTGTGTGATTACTCATTCGAATACTTTTGTAAAGCTTTTCCACTAAGAGGTGATTTATTCACTAAGAATCAAATTTAGCAAGATCACATAAAAAAGGGGGAAACTATCTGCAGCAGCTCCATGTTAGGTAATGCAAGCTACAGGTAAAATAATGTGATCTTTTAGACTCCATTTCATCTGTTTATTTATGGCTCTTTATGCTGAGGTTATAAGACTAATTATTTTAACAAACTCAACCGTCAACAACCCTCAACAAACTCATGTTCTGTGACTAGATTTAGTCAATTTTGCAAGAGGGTTTTGGATAAGAGGCAATATCGAGCCAATTAACCCCTTCGCAATCACTACTTATGATGAATGAACTGATGAATGAATAAAGGAGTAGGGTAGTGGCACAATGGGTAGCACAACCCTAGGGTCCTAGTCTAGTTTTATCCTGCATGTAGGAGGATTTTCAGTGTATGTAAAGAAAAGCAGAGCTTATCAAATTAATAAAATTTTAGTTATGTAATGCTTTTTAACATTTTACTGTCGCAAAGCAGCTTTTCGAAAAAAAAAAAAAGGGAAAATAGTATGAAATGTATAAATCAAATCGATTGCGACAGTAAAAAGAAAAAACTCCCTGAGATGGCAATAGGAAGAAACATTGAGAGGAACCAGACTCAATAAGGAACCCTTCCATATTTGGGTGATATCAGGGATATCAGTAGGGGCAGAGGTAGCTCAGTGGTTAAGGCTTTGGACTACTGTTCGGAAGGTCCCATGTTCAATCCCCAGTTTCACCGAGTTGGGCTCTTGAGCAAGGCCATTAACCCTCAACTGCTTAGGTGTAAAATGTAAATATCAGATAGCAGGGACTGATTTGCACTCATACTGCGTGTTAGGAGGCTGGAAGTTCAGTATAACTGGGAAGGTGTTTAAGTTAATATGGAGTAATTAAGTTAATGTGGAGCCTCCAACCAGGTCCAAAACCGTCCAGAGTCACTGCTCACTTCCCAAGCAGACCACACGGGGCCTCCATGTGACAAGCTCTCTTACCAGAAGTGGGACACCAGTAGGTATTCTAGCTGGTTAGGATTAAGTCTAGATCTGTGGTTGTGCCTTTGTGTTTTTGCTGCTTGCACTAGTCGTAAATTCAAACCAGGGTATATTCCCACCTCAGTGCTCCTGTAGTGCCCTGACCAGAATAAAGTGGTTACAGAAAGTGGGTCCAAGCAAATTAATTATTTCATCAATCAATGCATTTTGTCCATCGAATTTACACACATTGCATTCACTCCCTCTACTGGTCAAATGCATGAAATAGAGTGAAGCAAAACCCCCTGTGTAAACAGGACAGGACTGAATGTTGAAGAAGAACCTTGACTTCTTTCATTCTCACTTCTTTCCATTTCCCCTCCCTTGCTGTGACACTTTCACACTCTCTCCACTGTCCCATGTTCTTCTTTTAGGTCTTCTCTTTTTTCCCGTTTCCTTTCCCTCTCTCATGCAAAAGTATGAAAGCTGCTGAAACAAAAGGACACTGGGGATCCTGAGCTAAGGAGAAAGGCATGAGTGTATGTGTGTGGGCATGGGGGCATGGGGGACATATTTGATAGAGATAGTAGGGGGCTCCAAAGTGTCTCATCAAAGACTAAGCTTTTCAGATGAACCTTGAAGCTGTGTATTATGTCAGGGGGATGGGTCTTTTTGAAGCCTTTGTATGCAGGATCTGAATATAATCACACTATACTTTTCTCCTATTTCCTCCCTTTGAAAATGACACCATTGTTTCAAGAGAGGAAAACAATTGTGTGCTGTGTTGTGACCACTCTGCAACCCTTACCCTCTCTGCTGGTGGCACATTAGAAACCAGCATGCTGATCAAATGGAAATAATGGCATGGTTGTGGTGAACTGGCTTCCCAGAGTCCATTCGGGGCAAATAAGGTCAACTGCCATATGTGCAACACAGCGAGCAACCAGCCAAGCCCCAATCCAATAACCAACACAAACACACACTACACATTTACAAAATAAAATAAAACAAAATCAAATCAAATAACTAGTATATTAATAATAACTTCTAGTTCTGTTTAACCTTATCTACTTATACATAAACTTTAATTTTAAATAGTTTTGTTTTACAATTACAAAAATATGGGATTAAATTACAGTTGCAGTACCATTTATGCAACAAGATAAATATAAAATGTAACATAAAGAATTCAAGTTAAATAAGGAATAACTACCAAAGGACTTAAATAAAGACCAAATACTAGAAATGTGAAACAATTAAGTCGATATTTCAGATTTTATTATGGTGAACCAAATACAGTGAAATTACATTTTTATTTATAAACAATAAATATATTTACAGCATGTGTGATGAAGATCTATGCCATTTTCAATTACCATTTTCTAATTATTTATACCCTTTTTTATTATTATTATTTGAAAAAAAGCTTTTCATCTATAGCTCATTGTTACAGCTTTTTAGAAAAAAATTAAATTAAGTTCCTTAGAGCATATTTTTGTTTAAATGTAATTTAATTAACAATGTAAGAAATCATGGCGATAATTATTAGCCATAACATTGCGTTAATATACACCAGTAAAAATAAAATAAAAATGTATTTTAAAAAGGTTTCTCACAACTGAAATAACTCCGCACAAGTTGAACTTCCGGTAATCGACCACTAGATGGCGGTCGACATTACGGTTACATCTGAAATTAGTGAAAAGTGGGCACTATATATTTAGGTAAACTATACAGTACGATAGTGTGTGTTTGGTATGCTGTTTTTACAAAAAGAGAAAATAAAGTGTTTAAAGCGTTTACACAGGGTCAGTGTAAAGTGCTTAATACATACATACAAATTGTCCTCATGATAGTGATTCTTATTTATTTCTCTTTTATTTGCTGTGCTGTAGGCCAACCTATAAATGTACAAATTAGGTTTTATGTGGAACCAAAAAAACAACAAAAAACTTATTTTTTATACACCATTTAAATGTATTTGATAATTGACTTAGTAATCATACTGTATTATATTCATTAAAGCTTCCTAAATGAATGGATGGAAGTAGGCCAATTCACTTATGTCTGCTAATGAAGCCTAATTATGTCCCTGTGCTTAGCTGATCACCTTGCCTGGAGATCAACAAACAAACAAACAAACAAACAAACAAACAAACAAACTACCTAACTAACTAACTAACTAATAAAATTGACCACAATGCAAAAAAGGGTGCTAAACTGTACATTTTACTGGGGTATACTCACAAAGGATACGTATTGTGTACATTAACATTTTTATGTAAAAGACACATGCTTGAAGTACTAAAGTTGAGCAAAAACTTGCAAGAAGTGAATAGACATTTAAAGGTTTATGATCGAATATATGCATCAAAATATACGCATTACGATTATTTGTTTATATGAATAGAATATATTTCCATCTTAAGCATGTCTAGAAGTGAAAATCCCACAGACAAATGAGTAATCTAGTAATCTTGAAAATTAAAATGCTCTAACATTAATATAATTGAATCTAACAAATTAGCTGACCTGGTCAGCCTGGTCCTTCTGAAAGACGTCTACATGGTTTTCAAAGATCTCTTGAGGACAACCCTCTCTCATTCTGTACTTAGGTGAGTTTTCATCAACTTTTTTGTACACTGACAAATTACAGTTTCAAGGTCAAGACAACCAGAAACAGGTATCCAAAATGTACGCCTAAGTTATTCACCAAAATTAATAGGCTTGTACAATAACCTTGAGCTTGTATTGAAATATAATCATGCATTGATCCATGTTTAAAAAGAAATTTACTGAATTACGATTACAGATCACAGCATTAGTAATATGAATGGTCTAAATATGAATTCCCCAGTTATTTAGGAGAAATTCGGCTTTGCAATCAGGTGCCATTGGGATACTGCAGAGGGAAACAGACAGTATGATCCAGATGAAGGAGACCTGAGCCTGATATGCGCCTCATCAGGCCATTAATGTAAATCACGGCAAATCTGACAGGTCTGGCGTTAGTTAAAGCGAAGCTGTAATTGAATCACCAGCCAGCCAGATGTTCGCAGATGTCGATCGACTTGCAATTCTCGCTTTACAGCTGCAGTTTGAAGCCCTCCACATCTGTCAAACTATTAAAGAAAGAATGCATATTAGGGCTTGGTGAACAAAATCTGAATTAAAGAGGCGTGCTGGAGAAGAAGACAGTCTGCTCTCACGCAGCGAACAAACCGAGTTATTAAATCGTCGCTCTGCGGTGGTGATTATGGACCATTTAAATTAGCCTCAAGTAGGCAAAAGTTGCTCAAATCCACATCGATCATTCTGTCAGATTACCGCTCCGCCCTCCTGATCGCTGATTGGCTGCATCTCTGACACGTCACCAGAGGTGGGTCTTCAAAAGCGTTGACTACTGCTCGTTGTTCTGCTATAATTTAAGCGCAAATTGATGACGGGAAAAGCGACTCACTTCGTCTTCGCTCTAGGTGTTAAATCATGTGACAACCTTCCACTGGTCCTGTAACGGCACATTTAAAGCGACCAGGCTGTTAGTCAGCAGATCTGTGTACATGCAGACATTGTGATGATCAGGGGCGGACACACGGAGCACGCCGGAGGGGAGACCTGAGCTGAAGTTACTTTTGCGCAACTCGGATTATCGATCGGTGTGATTTTCTACGAGGCGTTAAAAAAAAGAAGAAGAAAAACATAATTTCTTCGAACAGTTTGGTGACATTCCCTATACAGTCTCCATCGGATAAAACAGGTATGTGCAACTTATTACAAATCGCAAACACTCTTCTTTCAGTATTTGATTTATTCTTGACATCGTATCCGAGACATCCGATTTCGTCTTTCATAACAACACCAATTCATAACAACACCTTTTCAGCACGTTTTAGACTTTAATACGATTGCACATGGGATTACTGTGTGAATTCATTTCTTTTCCTCTGTTTTCCTTCATGAGTCTAAAACTCCCTTGCTAGAGGAACCCACTTTTGCCGACTTCTAGGCCACTTCTGTGGAGACTTCTCGTCTCTCTTGTGCAGAATTTATCCTCAATAGGGAGTCTCAGCCATCGCCGGAGTGTTAATTTAAAGAGAGAGAGAGAGAGAGAGAGCAAGCTGTTGTAATGAAATGGTGAGGCGTGCAGTTATGGCCCCAGAGCGCATTATTAAAAGAGGAGGATATATTACTGAAGTGCCTTAGTTCCAGCAGGCTCTGCTTATTACTCACTGGCTTCTGCTGCTATTTATAGAGACTAAAGCTGCACTGAGCGCTCGGACTTAGGCTATTTATTTTAATTAGGCAATTACGCGTCACTCAGTCTGGCATATGCGCATAGTTAAGTATAAAAGCAGTACACCTATATTTGTCCTTTGAACATGAAATTCAGTTTTGTCATCAGAAGTAATGCAATGAACAACGCAGTTGTTAAAAATGTCAACAAACTTTTGACCTGTGTGTTTAAGCAGGTTAAATAGGCATTTTATTTATTTGGATAAGCAAGCTGCAGTGTATGCTCCAAAGCAAGAAACACACGATTTTTTTCAACCGTATGTACACAAACTTGATTGTATTTTTTTTTTCATAAGAACTTTAGAAGCTTATTCATGAAGGCTTAAAATGTTTAAAACACCCAGTCGAGTTCCCCTAGACACGATTAGCACGCCGATTAACGCCATGTGATTTGTCTCAATAAACGGAGCCATCGCTCTCGTGCGCAATCCATCAGTCTGTGCGCGCGCACAGGGGCGGCGTTGTGTTTCTCTTCATTAGCTCGCGCCCCGGTTTCCTGCTTATTTCATCAATCAGTACCGCCGACGGAGCGGAACCGAGCGGTCGGTCATCTCTCCTCTCTGTGGTCTTTCTCTCTGGCCTTTTAATTTATCGCATGGTGTCGTTTTAATCACAATGCAGAAGTAATAGAGTTTCTAAGAGCTAAAAGTCCTTCATCTTTTTTTTTTAAAAGTAACTCCAACAAACTTAGTTTTAGTTAATTCATTTTAATTACCCGAATAAATACTAAACACACGCTCAAAACAGTACTTTATTGTATTCACCAATGCAACTGTTTACTAGGGCAGATTTAGGGAGGAGTCGATTTCTAAAGAATCGATTCTGTAAAATATGAATCATAAATACTAACTGTAAAATACTTTACGTAAACAGTATAAAAAGGTTCAAGTACACGCAGTACACTAGCATGGGGTAACACTCCTTTAAACCTGCAGAGCTAACCTGGCTAATAAACTCTGTTTGGGACAGGTAGGGTTTGGCCGCTTCAGCGTGCACGGGGCTGTGTGAGCGTGTTTTGCTGTAATTTTTAATTAAGCACATTTATACCAGTCAAGTGATGCTTGTGGTATATTATAAGTGATATTAAGTAATAACACGGTCTTGTGTTTTTTGTATGTCATCGTCTATACGTGATATTTTTTGATGTATCGACTCTTTGGAGAATCGACTCTCTGGTGAATCGACTCTTATTGATCGACACTCAGTCGTGCTGTTAAACAGCGCGATTTGTTTAGAGCACAGTTGAAACCATTTTCTCTGGTTCCATTTATTTCTAAAACCAAGACTCGAACTTGACATCTGCTTTTAGCTTCGTTCTGATTTTTTATTTCACTTTGTGAAATCTTAAACCTGGTCCTCCTCAATGCTCGTCTAAAGTGCACACGGAGCCGAGCAAAAGTTCTGCAAGAGAGTAGATAAGGCGCGTTTTAAACCTGTAGCTTGAGTGTTTAGAGGAGGATTAGTTTACCCAAGTTCTCAGAGGGATAATATAATTGTTCTGCATTGCAACAGCGGTGTGTGTGTGTGATATTCCCCCAGGGTCCCATTTATGAGCATTGTCTCTCACTCTCAGGTCTGCGGCAGAGGGATGATTAAAAAGCCAGGGATTTGCATTCTCGTGAAATGAACTGCAGGCAGAAGTATTTGAAGTGCTGCTTTTGAAAAGTGCAGGGAGTTGTAAGCAGTTCGCAGCCCGTAGCCCTTTCTGTGCAGAAAGGGTTGCATTTGGGGGTTGGTCAGTAACAATGCATAAATGAACTCTCATGATGTATCAAAACAATATGAACTTATTTTAATAGAAAGTTTACAAGAAATCCAATTGATCATACATATCTGCAAAAGTATATACTAATCTAATCTACTGCTCAGTATATTCAGGTTTATAGTCATTGGTGTTGGAATTGGTTGGAACAGGCAGATAGTCAGTCCGCCAGCAGGAAGCCAGGCGTGTAGCTTCATGTCAGATTTAGGATATTTGGAACGTGTCACCCTATTTGCAGAGGAAGTGCTTACGCAGCCTGCCGCACAGGGATATTAGACCTGTTTATCCAGTTTTCAGTGTTGAAAGTACGGCAGCATTACAGACAAACGTACTTTCAAGATTACCTAAAGAAGAAGAAAAAGAAATCGTCTTCCTTCTGGAATCATTTTTGTTCAAAACAATGGAGCGGGATGATCCTAATCAATCTGGGTAAGGCAATCAGTGCTTCAGCAGCTTTAAAGCTCTTGGCTAGTGAAACACTCGACATGGCCAACGGAAGGCTGAGGGAAAGAGGCTCGAGTTGCATTACGGACAGAAAGCTTGATTGTGTTGCCTGACTGTTTACATGGCTTATGTGGTAAATATGTTTGTACTTTGCCAATACATGTATCACATTGTCTTGATTTTACTGCAGTGGTTCTTTATATATCTGTATTTGTGCATCCAAAGTGATCGTGGGAAAGTATGTGGCCAGCAATGAGCCCGGAGAGAAAAATTTACATTGAAAGAAGTCTTTGAGTTTGGTTGGAGCAGGTCACACGCAGCCTTCCTGTTGCCTTCCATCATTATGCTGACCCCAGCTTGACCTCTTCAATCAGAACAGCTCAGTTATGGCCCCTGGCCTTGCTTTAGCATCTCCTGTCTGCTGCTGGTTGACCTTTTTTCAGGAGAACACAGAGAGGAAATGACATGCGCAAGAGCCTGAGATAAGCATAAAGCACAGCTCTTTCCTTCTTTGCTTCACGTCAGAGCCTCGTAATGTGTTGGTCTCAGCCCTTTCCTTAACCCGGTAGAAGCGATTACCCGTTATCTGTTGTGACGGTTTTTATTTTTTTCATGTGATGTTATTTTAATAATATTTTATCTTGGTTTACAATTAGAACACTGTATTTACAAATGACAGCTTAAGCTGTACATGTAACCAGATTCACAAAATACTTCAAATAACATTTCATGACCATGCAATCTTTCGGTATAATGCATCAGTCAATCCTGATGCATTTGTGCTTAACTTCAAGCCTGATCTAGCCCCTTTACTATGAATTTTAATGACAATGTGCAAGTCTGAATTAGTTGGCTTGTTTTTGTCATTCTGGTTTGCTTAAAAAAATACTGTATACTGTTTGAAACCTTGACATGAACCAAATTCTAAATGAAACCTATCCTTGTCTGGATGACGCAAGATAGTGGGATTGCGTTCCTTACAGGTGCAGATATATATAGTATATGTTGAAAGTGTTCAGTTTTCTCGTATTGTAGGTAAGAGTGCTAGGATAACAACGGGACATGCTTGATTATTAAAAGCAGCAGTTGGTAAAAGGTGCAAATCCTCCATACAGCAGTTAGATTATTCTCAGAAAAAGGAACATGTGTCCTGCGCATAGACCGTTCACAATTATAGAAGGTGAGTCATAGGCAGGGGGGAAAAAGTTTTTTTGGGAGGGATAATGATGTTTAATTCAAGTGAGTAATCCACAAAAATGGAATATGAAACTTAGAATTATCTTGTGATATTTTATACAGAGTACAGACTGTTAAACGCTAATGGTTTTGCCAGACGTGTTGATGAGTGCTCATGAGTATTAATCCAGATGTCACAATTTAATTCCAGTCTATTTAGCATTTGCTTATTGCAGTTTTTCCAATTCCAGTCCCGTGATGGTGAATAGCCGTGTGGAGTCGTCAGCTGTGGCTGTAACAGGTGGAGGAGGAGGTGGAGGAGGAGGAGGCCGTTTGTGTGCCGGCTGCGGTGGCCGCATCTCTGACCGCTTCCTGCTCTTCTCCATGGAGCGCTATTGGCACACACGCTGCCTGAAGTGCTCATGCTGCCAGGCACAGCTGGGTGAGATCGGCACCACCTGCTACAGCAAAGGGGGCATGATCCTCTGCAGAAACGACTACATCAGGTACCTCAAGCATAATGGGAGCAAATTTATGAGCACAAAGTTAATAAGAAATCTATGTAACTCAAGATGGCGAAATATGCAATGATCCTGTGCTACATTTGTTTGTAATTACCATATGTTGTGGAACACAAATAATAAATAGCATATTAATATAGATTTATGATAAACCAAGAAAATGTTGTTCTAACTGTTATTGCCTACATTTTCCCACTCAAATTGATGGTGTTTGTGTTTATCCGTCTGAAATCAAAATATTACTTCAAAGTCCATGTTAATTTTATCCAGCATGAAACCAAAATGAGGAGCGTCTTGTTTTCATAAGCTTCCATAAGCATGATTGCATGCATATGTTCTACCTAATGGCTGACGCGGCCATCCGTGTTGTACCACACTGAGGAGTGTAGCCTTACTGAAGCCATCTGTAGCTTATTTTCCTGTTGGGAACCAAGCTGTGTGCACATACAGTAGCCAGGACAAGAGAATATAAAATGTCTCCGTCATGACAGGAACTGTGTGGGTGTGTGCAACATGGGCCTGGGAGCAGCCACATCCCTCGATGGCCTCCCACACTCCTTTCATGTGTTCCTGTCCCAAAAAGAGCCGACCTTCAAGACGTGCCCATGCATCAAGGCTTGATTAGCTTAAGCCATGTTAGAAAGCATGGTTAGAAATACAGTGTAACCGCTAAATCAGGGATGAAGCCGGAATGCATTGCCAAGTCATTAAAAAAAACACACACACATTTTCTTATGCTTTAAAATTTCGACCTCTTCTGTACTTTTCTTTCAAATCCAAAAATCTTGTGGTATTAGTTAATGACTATTTCCGCTTGCTTGCATGCTGTGACTGAGATGACCCAGTTCTCTTCGCCCTCTGTCCTTTCGTGAGTTTTGCGCTGAATTCCAGAGGTGAACAGATTAGATTTGTTTGCAATTATGAGGTGCTTTGAAACTGACCTCTACTTGTTTGGATGTGTGCGGTGGTGCATTGGCCCATGACCGTATGGCACCGGTGCCCACACTGATCAGCACAGTGCCAAGTGTGTTGAGAATGCTTGGTTTAACCACACTGATAGTTTATTGCCTTTGCCTGTGCTCAGTGTCCCATTTGCTGGGTCCCAAGGGAAAAGAGGCTTGCAGACCCCCAAAAAAGTGCTCGAATGGTGCAAGGCGGCAGATAACATCTGGCTGGCGCCGCGTCCTAACGACAGACATGGATGGAGATCCTAAGTCATACTCAGCCTGAGATTAAGATGGCAATCTGGCCTTTATTGAAAAACAAACAAAGCATTTAACATGACCACAGTCCTAGCATGAGGATTCCATTTTAAGTTGCAGCATAGTTCTCTGTTCTAGGTCAAATTTTGTTTGTAAAAACAAAAAAAAACATCTTTTATATAATATTAATAATGAATGACCGCTATACATTTTGTTATTAGGGTTTTTTTTTTGTTGTTTGTACAGGGTGAGTGTTGTACTGTACATTCTTGTACATCCTGATTGTGGTTGGAAAATAAAAGCAGAATGTTTAGATGTCCGGAAAGTTTGCCCACAAATATATATGTTCCGGTTTGGGACAGCATATTACTTTTCTTGCCTGCGAGCACACTGTAAAGCGTATTCAAACTGCAGCATATTAAATATGTATAATGTACTGTAGCTAATCAAAAGGGCAAAGATTCTTTGCCAAATGGCGCGGCTCGGAGCCTGAGGTCCGATAAAAGAAGGGAGCATTAATTAGGATGAACAGTGCAGCTTTCTGCCTCCCCCTTATTAAATTACTGTTTGGATTAAGATCAAAAATTCATTACTGTGGCTATGTTCGGTGCCAGGATAGCGATAGTAAGGAGGAAGGATAGGGGGGAAAAAAAAATAAAGTAAGAGAAAGACAGCAGCTGCGGCCTGATCACCAGACTATCTGTGACTAAAAGTATATGTGATAAAACACTCCTGGGTGCAAAGAAACTGTGAGCAGAGTTAGTGGCTCATGACATTTATACATTTAACATACCTTGACACAAATGGAACCTGATCGTCGGAGAAATGTGCTTGAATTTTTTTGCGTGAAGACGATAAATTTCATTACTAAAAAAGCAAATTATCCCAAAATAGCTCTGTCGAAATTAAGTGCCCGTGTTCCCTATGTGGAGCTCAGAATGCAGGTGACACATGCAAACCAATTTTGTGTTGCTCAGAGTGTATTTGCATAATTGCGTGGGATGCATTTTGTATATAAAAAAAAAAAAAGGCCTCCACCTGAGAAAAAAAGTCTTTTTAATGAGAGTGTTTCTCGTAACTTAGAATCACATAATAAAAAACTTTATTATTTATTTATAATCCTCAGTAACACTTTATTCCGGTCAAGTTTATTTATTCAAAATCAAAGGGCATGATGAATTTCTTCATTATGCATTATAGTTATTACTGAATTTATTAATTTATTTACTGATTGAATAATTCTTTAAATATGTCTCTACAGTTTTGGTCCTGTAAGCCCAGCTTACTCTGCATGAAGTATTAAAATGGATTATGAAAACATGGCACTGGCAAGGGTTTAAAATCACTTTAGAGCTGTACGTATATATTTTATATGCTTTATACCCTACTAAATTTATTGAGCTTGCGTGGAGATTTTTTTCTTAATCAAGCTCAAGAGTAAGGCTTGTACCCATTTGAGTGTTCTTCTAAAATTTCCTATGCATGCAGTAGGCCATCCAAGTATACCCTAATGAGGAAGCAAGGCTCCATAGCCAGGTTCCTCCCACTGCCACCAATTATACCGTATTAGCAGATAGGGTGTCGTCAGCGCCTGGAGGGCGTTGGTACCTTGCCATGGAGACCTACAGTACAAGGCTCCAGTACTCAATTTATGGTCTTCTTTATTGACCCAAACCCAACATCCCAGCTGTGCTTTTAACTCTTTACTCTTTACTTACTGTATTTTTTGATCTGATAAAAATAATGATAGGTATGATCTTTCACAAAGGGCATGATGGGAGCAGTTTGTGGCGACACAGTACATGAAGAATTTGCGCCACTTCATTGAAACAGTAGATAACATTTACTCGTAAAAGTTTAATCGTGCCCTTTTTAGCTCATTATAGGCTGCTTTTTCTGTACAAGAACATCTTTTGACCATTACATTTCTTGTTGTAGGTTGTTTGGACACAGTGGGGCTTGCAGTGCATGTGGTCAGTCGATTCCAGCCAGCGAGATGGTGATGAGGGCACAGGGCAATGTCTACCACCTGAAGGTGAGTCTACAGTGCAGGAATTTTTGTGTAATACTTTGTGACATCATAGTCAGTGAGAACCAGATTTTCTTGTATTTTAATGTAGTCTTGAGAAATAGTTCTCCAGGCTTCTTGAAAGACTTTTTTGGCTTTTATATTTCGCAAGTTTTGGTTCATTTTTAGCCCAGTCCCTGTATCTGACCAGTTTCAGGAATATTTTTATTTAAGGCCACAGAATGACCTATTGATTATTCGAGCATTAAAAAAACCCCAATCTAAATTAAGGCATGAACCAGTGAGAAATGCATGCAGATGATGACAGATGATCAGGCTGGTGATTAGTATACTGTTGATGCTGAATGGTTGGAACATACAAGAGGGGAAATGGGGTTGCTGCTGAGCTTGTTGCATAGACGATTTTTTAAGTTGTACAGTATCTTTAAGTACTTTGCAGCCTGTTTTAGTAAAACATTTGGTTATATTTCTTTAATTTAACTTTCATTTGTTTTATTTAATTTAATATTAAGAAGTGAGCTGTAGCTTGAGTCTTTTGCACAGCACTTTGTATTATTGTTTATGGATACATTTACATTTGGGCATATGGCAGACGATCTTATCCAGAGCGACTTACAAAAGTGCTTAATTTTCCATATATATATATATATATATATAGTTTATGGTTGGTGAGATAATTAGCTTTCCATAAACAATGTCAAACAGTAGAACACCAGAAAACACACACTAAATGAGTTACAATGGTAAAAATGCATTTAGGAATATAGCTAAATTTAATATTTTATTTTAAACATCAATGAGTTGATGTCACATTCTTGTGCACTGTGAAAAGTTTAATTTACCCTGTTCCTTCTCCTTTATTCCAGTGTTTCACATGTGCTACATGTCGGAACCGGCTGGTGCCCGGGGACAGATTTCACTACGTCAATGGCACCATCTTTTGTGAGCATGACCGGCCTGGGGGAGGCATGCTCAGCAGTCACCTGGCCCCACTACAAAGCAGCACGCTTCTGCCTGACCAAAAGGTGATACAGAATCTCCATCAATCTCTACAGTGTCTGCTTTGATGTGGGTAAACACTGCCCAAAATAGTTCAACTAAAACCCAACAGAAATGCCCTTCAGGAATGTTCGAGATATTGCCCACAGCACACAAAGGCACTCACTCACACAATCAACCTCTTACCCTGCACAGGGTCACGGGAGGCCTTAAGCCTATCCCAGGGCACTTGGGGCACTAGGTGGGGTACACCCTCACAGACACACAAGTAAATTTAGAAACTTCTTAAAGTACTTTAGGATACTTGCCATATTTATATTGCAAAGGCAGTATTATACAAAAATGATCTAATGTAGTTTTTTGAAACAAGTATTACGGTGATATATTGTATATATTAATTCCAAAAAAATGCAACACATGCAAGCTATGAGGGAAATAATGTAAAGGATGATGCCATACACAAAATAATGTTTTTAGCATGAAGTTAAAAACAACTGGAGGGAAACTGAAAAGGAGTACAAAAAAAAAAATCCTGTTGAATTTAATATAAGAATTTCTGGAAACTTTAAAAAGAGTAGAAGTGTTTATCAGGGATGCATAAGGCTCCATCAATGGGCAGTAAATATCTGCCATGACATAAACATAGATTCCACTACATTTTCTTACATACTCTTACTTTAGATTAAGGCATAACATTAAAGCGTTCAATAATAAATGCCCATTTTTGAGAAAATCTTCGGAAAACATATTGCTATTTTTCTGTAAAATCAGACATTGGATTTTTTTTATTTTATTTTTATTTTACTTTTAATTATTTTATTTCAACTACATCAACTACGCTTTGGCCTGGTCAGTCAGAGCTGAAACAGAGCCCCACAGTGTGGAAAAAAAAATCTCATTATTTTGCCCCCCCTTGATGCTGTATAGATAGATAGATACCTAACTTTATCGATATTTATGGACATTCCCGGATTTTTTATATATAAATTGACTAAAGCCACTAGGGACAATATAGGGACAATTGGTAATTCAGTTGTTTGTTTCTTTTACTGTAGACAAATAAACTTGTATGTAATGAAAATTAATTAAAAAATACTTTATTGTAAAGCTATCTGCCTTTTGAAGTACTAGCATATCTGCTCAAACATCTGACAGTTAAATCTCTCTCTCTCTTTCTGTAGGTATGTTAAAGGGACAAAGACTCAGCACAGCACAGCGTGCCTTCAGATTTGTCCTTCTTTTTCTCTGAATCTTTACTCCTCCTCTACATCTTTACCTTGCTTCAAAAAGCGCTGATGTCCCTCCATTCTGCAGATGAACACACCTTAACGGACTCTAAACGGCTTTGCTCGAAAAACAGAAGTTCATGTCTTTTTAAACTGAGCTCTCTGTGGCTGGAAGAGCTTCGTCCTTCGTGTTCAGGGTAAGATGAGTGAGCAGAGAAGATTAAAGTTTCTGTTAATGTTGTCTGTGGGATGGCATTAAACGAACCCTGCTGATAAACCCTAAACACAGAGGATGAGGAAAGGAGGCTGACGTTCGATATTAAGACACTTTTTGTTCCCCTAGAGGACAGCGTGGATGTTATGCGAAACACTCCTGACAGTTAAGTGCAGTGGACATTGTTACTGCTAATGGATAATGGTGATTGTTTTTTTTTTCTTCCAACAGAGAGAGACCTGACATTTTTGTGGTTTATACTCTGTAAAAACACAATTTTCATAACTTCTGATTGTGAGTTTTGTACTGCTGGTGTTTGCTTGTTTCACGTCATTGGCAGGAGTTTGTGTTTCTGTGGGCCTGATGTACTGATGTCCCGGGTTAGGAAACAAGGAGAATAGAATACAAATGTATGTATTCTTGTCTTTTACTGTTGTAATGTGCGCTCAGCAGCTGACTTTTTGTGTTTCTGAGCAAAAGTGCATTTAAAATGATATATCTGTATAGCTAAAAAGTACTTATTAAATAACTATAACCAATATGTATGGTCGTGTAAAATTTGTTCAGGTTAAAATGATATGGTTTCTGGGTATGATGAGGCTGAGTTATGAGTGTTTGGGGGGGGGGGGGGGTTGCGGTAACGGACATTGTGGAGACATTTGGTTACAGCTTTTGTTTAAAAAAACGATTTTCAATTGGTTACTAAGGCTAAAGTTAGTGTTAGATCTAGGAGTAGGTATAGCATTAATTACCGCCATTAATAAGTATGTCAGTGAAAGATACTCACAAGGAGAATAAGACAAATTGTGTGTGTGTGTGTGTGTGTGTGTGTGTGAGAGAGAAAGGTAGGGCACCTCTCTGGTCTGAAAAGCATGGTCGATTACCCTCAGGAATGGAATTCAAACACTCAAGCCTCAGTCATTACAGAATGCAATTAAGAGTGTGATGTGCTCCAGGCTTGGATTCTGCTCTTTTCTTTCCTTCTACCTAATTTGACTTTAATCTGATGCTCACAAAAAACCTTCTCTACTACAGCATTGTTAACCGTGCTCCAACAGCTAACTACATAATCCAGGTTTTTTTTTGTTCTTTCTCAACCTCGTTGCCATAATTTCTCTATACATCTACCCTTCATTCCCCTCTATTCATTAAAGCTGATTTGCTGAGGTTTGAGAAGTTTGCCCACTATGGTGTTTCTCTAATTGCTTTTTGGCATTAACCTCCTCCCCCTATATCTTGTTTATTTAATTAGCTGAATAAAGCATCCTTACTTGTTTTAATGCTACATTTGGCCCACAATCACAAGGTGTTCATTTCCAATTAAATTTTATGATTAGAAAAAAAATGTTTATTCAGACTAAAATGGGTTCCAAGTGTAGCTCATTAGGTCTGTGTATGTGTTTTTTGGGCAAGGGTAAAAGCCAGCTGTGACTTCTTAAATTAATCAAGTTCTGTTTTAAGTTCTTTTCTTAAAAGAGTGGGGTGAAGTTGAATAATTGCTTAATGCAAAACAGTTAGTATAACAGTTTTTTAAAAATAGGAACCAAGTGTTGAGTTTGATCTTTTCCTTTGTGTCCATTGTAGAGATTTGACCGATTGCACATATAATGCATCCCAAATATATATATTTGAGCACTAAACAGATACAGATAGTGTCATTGTGTTACACATTTACAAAGGTGGTCTGGTTTAAAGCTTTAATTCTGTCTCTGTGAATATTCTATGACTTGAAACACAACCCAATTACAGTATCAAAAAGCACAGCCGCAGTGGGCAATATTTCATGTTTTTTTCAGTACTTTAACTGCAACGACTTTAAATTGCAAATGCAAAATTATTATTTTTTTATTCTGATTGTCACACTCATCCAGTGCTTGGCAGCTTTACATCCTCCACACATGTGCCTGTGCTGATACGCTATCAGTGCTTTATTTCACAGGCTGGGATTGTACAAAAAAAAAATAGCAGTAGACAAATTCATTTACGTATGCAAATGATCCTAATTGCAATTATCTCCATATCTTGATAAGGAAAGGGTGGTGATGGAAGGGTCTCAAAAAAAAAAAAATCCCCTGGCAATGCAAGTTACACCTCACATTCAGACTAATCAAGCCTCAACTGTGCATTACTAATTAGCCTGACATATTCGAAAGCCAATTAACAGTGTTGGGAAGCAGGTCTGTGTCGAGCTGCTTTGCTTGAAAGCAGAGCAAAGAACTTTTCTTTCAGGTGCAGTACAAGAAGTCTTCACTTTTTTATGGAACTGTATGTCTTTCTTCCCACTTTTCTTCAAATTCACTAATTAAACAAATTGACACATGCAAATTGGTGCAATTGCATTGTTTCCTCACTTCATGTTGTGTGAAGAAAGAAAAAAAAAGATATAAACGAGGGAGAGTTTTTTTTAATGAGATGATGCAGACACGACAAGCACACTATCTGTGCTATACATATTATGCATAAAATATTCTTATACATCATATATATATATATTTTTATGCATATTTATAGTTGTGTATATTTGTATACATGTATGCATTGTACGTATATGTTCATTGTATTACGTATAATATTTTCAAGTTGAAGGTCACCCAGCAACCGTGGTTGTATTTATGGATAAATCATCTATGGTGACCAAATTCTGTACTACGGAGCAAATAGCTACTGTAATTGGCATGGGCCTTGTGCTCTGCTGTATTGTGTTACAGTAATCCAGTTCTCAGTCTCCTGGTCAGCCATTTATACAATATAGGCTATAGGATAAGAGAGGGGTATTACATGATATGCTGGCATCTTTGACACAAGGCACTTATACAGTAATACTCTCTTTATTTAAGCTCTGTCTGTGCGTATGCTCATGTGTTCTGTTCTGCCTGCT
The DNA here is from genome assembly GCF_024256425.1 of Clarias gariepinus. Taxonomy (NCBI): domain Eukaryota; kingdom Metazoa; phylum Chordata; class Actinopteri; order Siluriformes; family Clariidae; genus Clarias; species Clarias gariepinus. Next base: position 10,989,077 of record NC_071123.1, on the reverse strand, counting down.
ATTCATACCTCCATGGCTGATTTTGTTTTCCAGCTGCCATCACTTTAAACTCCACAGCTGTTGGGATCCAATGACAGAGGAACAGCAAGGAGTTTTGGCAAACGGCCTGTGTTTGCATGTACAGGTGGGTGGGGGCATATTACAGCTAGCCCTGATGACAAACTTTTGCTGTGTCCACTGTTTTATTTGACAAACTAGAAGGTTGAGTTGACGGAGTATGTACTGGACTGTTGAAACATTTAGAAACAGGTCAACTTTGAATAAAGAAACGAGGTGGGAATTTAAACATGAGTCTATTTTCATTGGGTAGTCCAGATGGTTCGTCAGTATTCAAGTAGCTTGATTGTAAAACAACTAAAATGAACACCATAAGTGACAGATCAAGCTTTTAATATACAACAATGTTAAACAAGTCAAGGCTTAATCCAACAATCTAAATGTCTAAAACCAGAATCTTTGTTGAAAAGCTTAGCATTGTTATATCAGCTTTTTCACCTGGACGAGACTTTCCTTAGCTACATTTTTCCAATATCCAGTCATGCTCGTGGAACTCAAGGTCTCTGAGCTAGCTTCAAGCCAAAGGTGCCTGGGGTGCAAATTGCTCAGGAGCAAGACTGATCAGATTTAACATGTATGTCATTATTGAGCACTAAGAAGGAAGAAGAAATACAGCAGAGAAAGAGGGGATGGAATGACACAAACACTTTATGAGAGGGTGATGAAAAACAGGAGGGTGGTGGTGGTGGTGGTGGGGGGGTACTGGGCCACAATCCCATCCAATCAGAGAGCTTTGAATAATTAAACTGATCAGCTTAATTAGCTCAATTAAGTTGATTTAACCACGGAACATGGCCATATGGCGAGAGGAAACAAAAGAGGGGGGAACTAATTAAAAGTAAAATAATGAGGATTTTAATTAAGCAGTTCCCCAGACGTCAGCAAGCAGGGATCTGGAGCCATAATTAAAAAGTGCTGCGGTGCTGGCAACATTTTCTCCCCCCCTGTTTTAATAACTGTGAGGGGCTCCATCCATCTAATTAAATCTGTAAATGAATTAGCAACATCGAGGGTCTTCACTTGAGTTTTTTTTTAAATTTTTTTTTTAACACCCCACCTTCCAGTCTCACTTCCTAAATAACTTTGTACATATACTGCATGCTCAGTTACTCTCTCACACCCACACACCACACAAATACGTGCACACACACCTCTTACAGCACAACATGACTGTCATTAATGAAATTAATCATTATTGATACAGTGTCGCACGGTTGAGGCAGGGACGGAACAAGCGTTCCTAGAGTCATACAAATGTGTACACATCTAACCCAGTTTTATGTTGGCTCATTGTTTACCATCTATAGCAGTGATGGTGTGTTATAATGCTATGCAATTATCCAGATGAAGCATTGGCACAGTTGTATTGTGAAATTAGAAAGCTGTTTATACTTTATAATCAACCACTAGATTTAGAACATTACTGTTTCATGCAAAATATGTGAGTTTTTAGGTGTGTTGTAATAAATGCACAGCCTTAATGCTGTACTATAATCCTGTTGTAGAAGATTTCGCACCGGAGAGCAATGTGGCTCGCTTAGTTTCTCATGTGGTAGCATCTGGAGTCTTCTTTACAGACCTAATCCCCCCTGTTAATTGCATGGGTTAGCCTTCGATTACCTCCGAGCCGGTTTGTCCTAATGAACGGCAGGCGAGCATGCTGTGAATTAATTGCTTTGGTACGAGTGTGCCATTGCTTCACTCCTGTGTAAAGTCAAGAGGTGTTTTGTCCTAGTTTGCAGTATTGGAAGGACGCAAACATTTGTCCTCAGTTTTGGAGGCCCAGCTGAGCACATGAGTAACTGAGATTTCACAGCCAGCGGTCTTCATTTTGAAACTGCTCATAAAACCTCAAAGCATGCAAGTATTGGCCCGTGTTGAAGGCCAGAATCAGGGCAGTATGACCTAATTTAAAGCTGAGTCCCTTTGGCATATCTGGGGTAATGCAACAGTCATAATAGGGGGTTGGGGGAAGTTTTACAGGGACTGTATTGTCCTATCAAGAAGAACTATCAGATAAAGTTGGAGATCTGCTCACAGAGCCTTTGAAGTCAGTTAAATAGAGCTCCAAATTCTGATTCTTTCTTATCTTGGTTTTCTAACTCTCTTATCAGATTATGATTAGAGCCGATCCCAGACCAGCCAACTTCCACTGTGAGCCTCGGGCCACTCTGTGCTCATGTGAACAAAGCACTGGATCAGCTGGACTCAGGTCAGCATTGGTGGGGACGCCATGACCCTGAGAATTAATTAAGATAGATAAGAGCATTAATGAACTTTAGTCTGATCAAAGGGCTGTGGAGGAGTCAAATCAGCCCTGGGAAAGGGGGGTGGGGTGGAGGAGTGGAGGAGAGCTCGTATTTACCCCTGTCAGGGGCAGTAATTGGGAGGGGAGGGGAGGGGAACACGAGGCTGCCATTGTGTGTGCATGAATGCCATCACTTTTTTAGAGAGCAGAGATGGCACTAGGCGCGTTTCATATGCCTGAATTCTACAGAAGATTTATAGGACTATAGACTCCATCAATTTACAGAGTTTGTAATTATGTTATTCTGAATTCCTTTAGGTGAAATTATGTGATAACTTGCTATGTACTGTAAATTTCTCCCAGCTGTGTGAGTACATGAATTCTCCAGTTGGGTAGCTTCCTTACCAAAGCTCTATGGTAGTATGTTTTATGTATCAAGAAGCATAGTAAAAGTAGAAGGAAAATATACATGCATGCATACTCTTATAGGTAAATTTGGTTTACAGTTTTCTATACTTGATACACTGAATTTTACTAACTATAATATGAAGATGACTATAACCTTGTTAAAAATCACTGTAAACATATATATTGTATTTGCTTTATGGCTTGAATGTGATAACGATGTTGCAAGCAGGTGGCATGGTGGCTTAGTGATTAGCGCTATTGTCTCACACCTCTGGGATTGGGGCTGTGTATCTCGCTTCCAGTCTGTTTGTCTGGAGTTTGCGTGTTCTCTCCATGCCTGATGAGTTTTCTCTGACAGTCCAAAGACATGCATTGCCGGCTGATTGGTGCTTCCAAATTGCCTTTAGTGTGTAAGTGGTTGTACCATGCCCAGGCTCCAAACACATGGTATGGATAAGAAATATAGCTGATTGATGGAACCAATTTTTAAAACCAATTTTGTCTTTATTTTGCTTTAAAATGACAAGTACATTTTTAGAAAGGTCAAATTATTGACCTGGATTAATCAAAGAAAATGAATAAATGACTGCAGTTAGGTTAGGAACCATTCAAGGGAGCATTAAACCATTTAAGGATGACTATAAACCTTGTGGAAGAAATGTAATCAGAAAAATAAATCAGGACGAGATCACATAAATGCTTGGTGACGTTGCATCACCAACATCAAAATCAGCAGCAGAAATCACAGCTATGTTAAGTAAGAATATTGCCACACACACCTGCTGTGAAGAGAACTCATGGGACTGGGACTAAACAGCTGTGTGGCCATAAGAAAACCACTTGTTAGTGAGACAAGTCAGGAAAAAGGCTTCAGCATGCTAGAGAGCATAAAGATTCAACATTGGAGAGATGGAAAAACGTCATGTAGTCTGGTGAAGCGCGTGAAGCGATGTACCCATCATGCATAGTGTCCATTGTATAAGACACCAGAGGCAGAGTTATGATCTGGGGTTAATTTAGTTAATCAGGCTCAGCAACATGATGAAGTCAGCTGATGACCTGAATGTACTGAATGACCAGGTTATCACTATTATCAATGGATTTCCAAAACTAAAGACAGTCAAATATAAAATTTACGAAAAATTTTTCTGGACCTTTTTGGCCAATTAGTGTTCATACATATTTTAGAGCTTTAAAAATCCCCCAAATTAATTGTGTCTGCTGAGAATAAACGTGGTGGGATATAAAAGATTAGAATGAAAGTGTGGGATAACTTAAGGTCTTTAGTAAGGATGCAGAAATGCGTGTGTGTGTGTGTGTGTGTGTGGTTTTATGAAAGGTGTGGTGGAGAGGGAGGCCACCTGCATTCACCACAGGGTGTGGGAATGTCCAGCATAGGCTGACCTCACTGTGTCCCTCGCTGTTGGAGGAAAAACTCGTTATCTGAGAAATCTCTGCTAATTACGCCTGCTGGTCTCACACACAGACGCACACACTCAAACACACAAGCTACAAATGAGCTACATAAAGCTTGTCTAAAGTTCACCTGTGTGTGTGTGTGTGTGTATGAGACAGTTTCAACTATCTTCCCTCACTATTTAACCTATTTATACTTTAATATTAATTTAAGATGATGTTTACGATGACCAACTTGTGAGTGTATGACTTCTGCTATGTAGGTGCCCTAAGAAACGATACATCACTAGGGACAAGATCTCAGCAACTATGGCATCGAAACAACTTGTTCATGATTTATAAAAATTGTGCATAAAGAGTAATCTCATTATAGAAACATGGGAAGAAGATATAGAGTTAACAAATGCTATTACAGCCATCAGTGTCTTTCTCCCACTCTTTCTCTCTCTTTCTCTTTGTGACAGAGGCTGCACGCCAGGCCGTCTCTCAGTGGGATCAGGACGAACATGGGCCTTCATTAGCACTCCCTAATTAGGAACAGATGCAATTTACAGCACGGGGCCCACGCCACACAGCACCTCTCTCTCTCTCTCTCTCTCTCTCGTTCTCTGTCTCATCGCTCTCTCTTCACTGCCTACCAAAGCAGCTTTCTTTTTCCACATTCCCAGTCTTGTTCTCCTTCGACTCACCTCTTTCTCTTTCAAAAACATATTGGTCGTTTTATTTTTGCATAATGCTGATGTCTGCCAATGGATTCATAGCATCAATTATAATCATGTTCTTCTTGCAGGCAGATACACATGCCCAATTCCTGCGCTTTTATAGCCTTGTGTGTAATTAAAAACACTTTGTTCCAAGTCCATTACACCAATATGTGTCCCTAATTCTCCTTCTTTCTGGCTTTACACAGACAGACCTACACGCACACACACTTACTTTCTCATTTTGCTTTCTTTTTGTCTTAAAGCCAGCTTCAGCATAAGCCCTAATCAACAAGCTCTTTCTCACAGGACTTAGAACTGGCACCGGTAAAAGTGGTAAACATGTTTTTTCGCATGTTTAGATTTATCCTGGAAGCCCAGCTTTCTCTTTGGAAACGTGTGTGTGGTACTGAATGACTGCGCAGACATCCCGATGGGAATTTAAAGGAAATTCCTGGGATTCTCGGACTGTTTGAAAACAGCATGCATGCTGCTCAGGCCACACCTTAGGTTTATACTTAAGCTGCTGATGAAGGAAGCATTAAAGTTTTCTGTCTCGAATCCATAATATTACACACACATCCTGTATGAACGCTTGAGGGTCAATTCCCCTTAATGTTTAAAATGTTCCAGTATGAAGGTCATCCTAATGATTAAAAAAAAGTTTTCACCGTGAAAATCAGGGATGAAAACACGCAGCAGACACACCGAAAAAACCTTCCACCATCTCTCTTCCACACCTGATTGGTGTGAAAAATAACTGTCGAAACGTTTCTCGCAAAACCCTCACTGCAACTGCACACTAATGACACTCATTAAAAGAACCAGCAAGGTCACTTTAGTTCCACCAGCCGTTCCTTTCCCATGCCAGCCGTCCTCCAAAACAACTCTGTCATGGAAAAAGGAGTTATTTAGAGATTGCCCACTTGGTTTGCTCACACTCCTGCCAGCGAACCAACATGGCAGCCACCTTACACGACTGTGCGCGCCCTCCATCCCTCTGCTCCGTTCCCCTAAGCTCTTACAGCAGCCTAGACACAATATCCCTAATTATCCCTTTAAAGTCGACACACAGCATGAGAAGCCCAAGCCAAAGGCCTCTAATTAGGCACCTAAAAATAAAGAGGGGACTTTATAGGGTACGTGGGTAGTTTGGGGAATGTTTTAATGAGGGGGGCTAGAGCAGAGAGTAATGTTACAGTCATTTGTTAATTTCAACTGCTACGCCCGACAGTTCCCTGTCTTCCCTCCCTTTCTGTGTAACTTCTTCCTCACCCCCGTGGTGACTCTTGACCTTCGAGAAGAGCCAAATGTTATGCTGTTGAAGTCCAAATGTTAGAACGTTCAGCTGAGCTTCATGTAATGCTTGTATAGACCGCCCCGCTTTATTTCAGTACTGAATAGGGCCTCTGTAGGCTGCACAGATGAATATCTCACTTTTGTGAGAGGACCCTGAGCTATGAAAGTATCAAACAAAAGTTTCTGGTGTTATGTACGTTTCCTTTTTTTTTGTGGGTTTCTGCTTCCATATGCAATTTGTGTAAGTGACTAAAATCTGTTCTTGATAAAAACATGTCTTTTAAAAAAGACTAGAATCTTTCACTCTAGATGTAATGTGTTTTCAAATTAAATGTTTTCTTTAGTTTGGCTTGTTTAGACAGATGTGGGTGCTCCACCTTTGGGATACCAAGCAACTGAACCATAATCTCTGTCAATGTGAACAGTCCTTGTCTTGAGAGAACACATTTTCATGAGGGTCCACACCACACGACTTTGTGAAAGTGACTTGACTCTTGTATCACCACAGTGATCTTTGTTTTATTTTCAGTAAACATTGTTTCATCTGATAACTGGTATCTAAATACAGGCCTATAAAGCAACCACAAACCAATTTTTTTTTATTACTTCTGCTTGTGTAATTATCCAAAATATAGACAACCTACTTTTTTTCTAGAATGCTCATATATAAATGCACATAACAGCTCAATATAATCATGTTTTGCTTTATTGCCCTTACTATAATGCTATGAGGTGTTCACAACATATTGAATATAGCTAGAAAAGTCTAAACTTATTCCTCAGTTAAAAAAATAATCTTTTTTTTTCTGAAATTTAAAATTGTCAAAATAAGCATATGGAACACTTGGTCGCTTCTGCCAGAATTATGGTTGGATAGAAGCTTTTACCTTTAAACACAGTCCACTTATTGGATTTTATAAGGTTAAGGCTCCAAAAACTTACAGCCTACTTTATATAACAGCTTAGCCTACTTTATCTAATGCACAATCATTTAACTAATGATTTAAGGTTTTACTGAAAAAATATGCAGAAGATCCTTCTTCATGATTCCATCCACGTTGCTCTACTGCCAGCAAAACCATCACCATGTCTCACCTTTACTCTGCCAAACTTACCTCTCGTCAAAACTTTCCTACAGGCTTTTTATTTGTCCGTGTGGTCAGCTGCAAATTTTAGTTGGGCTTGAAGATGTTGATTTTGGAGAAGGGCTTGTTTCTTGGATGGCAGCCTTTCAATGCATGGTGATATAAAATGGTCTGGACAGTAAACAGTGACACTGGTGTTCCAGCCCTGTACCTTTATGATTCTTGGGCTGTTCCTGAGCAAATTAACCAATTTCCTCTCTGTAAATCATGTCAGTTTGTGTCTTATTGCAGAACTTCTAACTTCTCCCAATAACTTGTGCTTTACATACAATTGTTTGAACTGATCTTGGAATCTGCAGCTGTTTAGAGATGACTCCAAGAGACGTTCCTGAAAAAGAGGATAAAGTTCTTCCATCCTCTTTTTCAGTTCTGCACTGAGCTCCTTTGACTTTCCCATTGTAACGTGTGATGGTAAATCCAATGGGTGCTGTCAAACAAACCCTTTTTATGTTGGCAGAGAAACTGCCAGCTGTAGTCAATCATGATCATTAACAGGAAGGTGAGAGGCCTTGGGTATAATTTTGACCCTGTGCTGATTTGAGAAAAAACACAATGAATTAAACCTTGTGCTTCTAATTCCTGGGGGTTTCTTTCTATTACAATCATTCTTCCAAAGAAGAGTCCAGTTAAAAGAAATTGCTAAAAGTCCAATATTGCCATGATATTCATCTTCATAAAGAGTGTTAAAATTCTGACTGCAACTGTATCTTTAAAATCCACCACTAAACCAGCTGGTAATTTTGTACAGTTATTGCGTTCATGACCTGACCCTTAAAGCATGGTGTGCAATTTTTTTTAGGTCTGTAAATCACCATGACCCAGCTTAAGTAAATGTTCATCTGAGGACATTTCAAATTCTTTATCAAGAAAGGAACACCCAATCATTCAAACAGTATAAAACTAAACTGTGATATCAAGGTGATAGAGGCATAAAAGCAAAGAATTAAGACATGAGCAATGCAAATAAAAAAACACACACAAAAAGTTGTTAAATCTGAATCTGATGTTCAAATAATTGAATTATTTAAAAAATTATATTCTGTTCATGAATAGATTGCATTTCTGCCCTGTGGCTTTAAGGCACAGAATAATTGCCACAAAGGGCAATTTAACAAAACAAAACTCAATAAAAATTTTCTAGCAATGTATAAATGGATTTCACTTAAGAGTTTATATGCATATTTTTAAAAGTTTAAAAACTTTTAATAGAGACACCACATCTCATGGCTATATAACACAGAAATTAAGGTTATATGATAAGAAAGCATTTAAAGAAGCTATTTTATCAAACTGGGGACTATGTGATGCTATCAACAAAAGCCACCAAGTCCTATTTGGAATTGATTAGTTTTACATGGAGAGCTGGGATAATGTAATTATAAGTAGTGTATCTCTGGGATTTTAGTCTCATCTGAATCTGGCATGGTAGTAATATTTGTGCATTCCTGTGTCTGGAATAATTATTCTGTCCTTCACCTACTATAAAAAGACTTATAATATAAATTCCATCTGAAAGATTTTGTTATACCCTGTGGGAGAAGATCTTTTAGAAATTTCCCTTAGTGTGGAGACACTTCAAGGAGCCTTTTGTTCTTCATCTGCTGAAACCAAACCAAAAACAAACACTGACTGGGTTTAAAGCAATAATATATGAATTACATTCTAAAATACAAAAAGGTCTGCTTTTAAGGGTTAGTTATTACGTATTAGGTAAGTCATTAAGTTTCCAGCCTACAAACATGTGCTACAACAAGAGCCTATGCATGACAAAGATCGAAGGTTTTTATATATAACATATACACCGATAAGCCATACTATTAACATCACGTAACATTAATACATCAAACTTATATACCAGAAATTGGGTGGCAGGTTCATGGGCACCCAGCTCTCATTTATACCTAAGAGAAAAAAAGGCTAACCTGTCCAGTCCAATCCAACAGAAAAGCCAATCAGCCTCATCACTGTGAAGGAATTTTGGCCCATTCTTCTTTAAAACATCGCGTCAGTTAATTGAGGTTTTTGGGCATTCGCTTATGCACAGCTCTCTTATGGTCCAACCGCAGCCTTTCAAATGAGGTCTGGACTTTGAATAGGCCATTCCAAAAACTTTAATCTTTTATTTTTCAGCTATTCTGATGTGGATTTACTGGTGTGCTTCAGATCATTGTCCTGTTGCATGACCCAATTCCAACCAAGCGTTAGCTGTCGAACAGATGGGCTCACATTTGTTTCTGGAATACTCTGGTATACAAAGGAGTTCATGGTCAACTTAATGACTACAAGATGCCCAAATCATCACCCCTCCACCGATAAGGATGATAGAGGATACTAATGATAGAGGATATGAGATGTTTCTGCTCAAATGCTATTTTGTTTTCACAAACATGGCACTGGACATTACAGCCGAACAACTTCACTTTAGACTTATTTGTCTATAGGACATTGTTCCAGATGCCTTGTAGTTCAAGTAGTTTAAGTAGGCTTTATTGTCACTTCATTCATATACAGTTAGTACACAGTGAAACGAAACAACGTTTCTCCAGGACCAAGGTGCTACATGCAACATAAACTTACAACATAAATTAACAGAGAAGCTAAACTAGCTAACTAAGAGGCCTAGTTAGCTGGCTAGCAGAGACAAGACAGATAGTCCTAACATATTTCGCTCAGATGTAGTTTTATGAACTTCTGCTCTGTTTCCATATCCTTTTTTTAGATAGAAGAGGCTTATTTGTTTATTTTTTAAATTGCCCTGTCGTAAACTTTAACATTTAACATGTTCAGTGGGGCCTGTGGGTCTGAGATGTGATTCTTGCATTTGTTTTGTATTTCTTCAAGTACTGGCCTGATCTTGAGGTGAATGTGCTAGGACGTCCACTAAGAGATTGGCAACTGAAAATGCTTTCCATATGTGAATATTCGTTTTCACTGTAGAATATTGAATTCCATATTGTTTGTTAAATGGTTTTATAACCCTTTTCACATATATGTGCAGCAACAATTGCTTCTCTATGGCTATTGCTCATGTCTTTTTATCTCGGCCTTGTGTTAACATATCTGAACACTTCAGACCAAAACTTACAGCGGTCTGCACACCTGCTGATGATCAATTAATCAAGGACTGATGATTAGCAGCACCTGGCTGCTACTTACACTCTTAAGTCCTGTGAAAGCAGTGAGGGGTAATTAGTATTGCCCACATGTTTTTTTTTTTACTTTATTTTTGTTAAATAAATAATAGCATGATGAAAAAAGGGTATATATGTTGTTATTCATCTAAGGGTGACAATTTTATTAGGAACACCTGTACATCTATTAATGCAATTGTTCGCTTAGCTAATAATGTGGGAGTAGCACAATATATAAAAAGGCCCATGGATTTACACCTGTTTCAGTGAACTGTAGCCTCAGATTCCTGCTCTAAGCTTGAAGGAGTGGGAGAAAATGTGGTCTGCCATTGTAGCTCACCTTAAGGTTTGGTGTGCTTTGCATTATGAGATGCTTTTCTGGCTGGATTTTTTCCTGTAACCATTGCCTCCCTTTTAGCTCAAATCTGTCACTTTTCTTTTGTCTTTTCACATAAAAAGTGCATTTCCCCAAGCTGAACTGCCACTGTAATGCTCATAGAGGACATTTATCTTTAAAATTATTATTATGATAATGGCAGGTGTAAAAATCCCAATCCCAATCCATAGCATGAATCATAACACATACAGACAGCATTAAATAGGAATAATCAATAAACAACTGAAAAAAACAAGAGATGGTTTAAATAAGGTCAACCGAACACAAGAAAACATAAAAACAAATGCTCAGACTTATCCGCAAGGAATGTATGATAAGACTTTACGCTAAAACTAGAATGAAAATAAATAGGCTTCTAGTTTTAAATACTTTCAAATTTCCAAAACAGATGAATTTATACACCTATATTTATGTACAGGTGCCTAATTTATTTCTCATTCTAAGCACAACTGATAACAGAACCATCTGCCAGTCTAAATGTTCACCTATGTTTACTATGTAAATTACATAATTTCCAATCAGATTTTGATTGGTGATTATGGCTTTATGATTTGGAAAAAACAGGCTTTTGAGCAACACTATGCCATTTAGCATAATCAAAAATTTTCCCTTTCTATTTTGCATTCTTTGTGAATGTCAAGAGTAATAATTAAACTATAATAAAAGATAATATACTCCAAAACTTATTCCAAAACTTTTGACTGGCAGTGCATTCTTTTTTAGGGACAGGGCTTTTTTTCTTTTGTTTGTTTTTTCCGACAGATTCTACATTTTGCAACTTTTCAATATACTGAAACATCGCAAACTTTATAGATAATTAATGTTTCAGCCTGACTAAAACTGCTGAATGGCTTGGAAAGAAAAATAATTTGACCTCGTCAGCAAAGCAGAAATCAGAATTAATGATATTCTTTCTGTCAATAAATCTGCAAATCTGGAACATCTTTTCATTGACAGGCAATTTTATTTTGGTCCACATCTCCATGTAGAATACTTGCCCTTTAGCCAGCGTGTAAGTGACGTGGCAGTTATTAAACTCATGATATTCAAGACCAATTTCATGCCATTAAACATGTTAATAAATTAAATCCAAACCAAAGTTAAACCAAATCCAAACATCCAGGAAAAACAACTACTAGTAAGGTTCTAATATCTACATGATGAACATCAGGTTGTGAGGGTGTAAAATAATCTAATCTCATGTTAGCTGATGTGCTAGTTGTCAGAGATTAATTGCACTAGCTTTGCTAAGGCCTCTGGGGAGAATCCAGCTGGCTGACCAGATTGAAGTATACACTACAAGCATGCTAAAGTCAGACCCAACTCTAGATTCACTCCTCTTTTGTGATGAACAGTGGAAGCTACTGTTGCAAAGTAATCCAAATGCTCTAGGCTTATTTCCATTAAGATGTGTAATAGTATTTGGGGTCAAAGGTCTGTAAAAAAATCCCTGTAATATGTTGCTAAGTTCAGTCCCCTAACAGATGACACTTTGTTCAGTTAAAATGATAACATATGGTTACACAATAGGTGGTAGGCTTACATCAGATCATGCAGTACTGTTACAGGTCCCCAATGAACTCTTTGGGTGCTTTGCAGTTCCTTGTTTAACTAGAAACCATTATACATGCACAAAAAATAAGTGAAACAGCTTTTTATGTCTATTTAATTAAGCATTAAATGGATTTTCACTAAAACTTAAAATAAGCAGTCTAATGAACTTTAATTAAACTGCATATTTTAGGTGCAAGAGGTCACTAGAAATGTTTAATTTGGAGAGACTTGAAGTTTTTTACAATGCACTTTAAATCAGGAAAAGCTCACACACAGTCTACTCATTGTGCAACATAAAATAATAATAATAATAAAAATAAAAATAACAACAACAACAATAATAAATAAATAATAATAATTATTATTAATAATATTTTAATAATAATAATAATAATTAATAATAATTAATACAAATAATAATAATAATAATAATAGTAATAATACTTATTATTATTATTATTCCTCCACCTAAACAGGCTATATAGCATAAAATAATTAAAGACAAGTCAAACACCGTCTTTTATTTATTTCCAAATAATTTTCTCCACTTTTCTCCCTAACCTTACATCCATCATGGACAGGACATTAACAATTGACAAGGATGCATTCAAATTATGTTCAGGACATTAACAATTGACAAGGATGCATTAAAATAATGCCCTATGTATTTTTCCCACTTTAAATCTCCTCTCATCTTTTTAAAAAAGCTTTAACTAGAGGTGAGAGGAACTTAATGCCTTTTATGGCTCAATTTATAAAGTAACACAAGATGAAGAAGCAATTATGAGTTTGTGTATAAACTATTTCACTGGGGTATATCTGGTACTATTGCCTGGGAACACAATCAACCAGAGACTAGACGCTGAATCCGTTAATGGCAGATGTTTTGTGATGTCTCTGTCTGACGAATGTTAATTAGGCCACGCCTAGTATGTAACAAGACCCCTAATTACCCGCTAATTATACTTAGAATTGGGTGTTATGTGATTTTTTCCCCCATAGTGCCTTACAGTATCACTGAAACAGTGTCATCTGCTTATCTGCCTGATTTTGTTCGGTTTTTAGCCTGTACAGTCTGTTTAGGTGAAAATAAATGCATATAGTATGCTTAATATTCCTTGATTGGCTATACTGGTCATCCTGGGTAAAGTCACAGGTGCCTGGAGCATTGGGAACTTAGGGGACAAGGTGGGTATAGCTTCGATTGGGTGCCAACCCATCCGGGGCACAAGTATATACACACACAATCATACACTATAGGCAATTTGAACTACAGGAGGTACAAACCCACAGTGTTAACCACTAAGCCACCATGTTGACATGTATATAATAACATAACTATACTACATCCCAGCAGAAATTTTTGATTGTTAAAACATTATGGCAACATCAATTTGACAATGTTATGAATGTGGAGACTACATTGGTATTAGGTCGCTGTTGAAAGAATTCAATTACTTTAATAAAATGACGTTGGTGGCTCTGAGGTTGGTTTTTTCGCCCACCATGCAGAAGGCCCGGGGTTCGATTTCTAGCCAATTCTCAAACCCCAGCCCCTGGAAGCAGTAGCGGCCCAAAGCTCGGATAAAATGGAGAGTTGTGTCAGGAAGGGCATCAGACGTGAAACCTGTAAATAGAAACCTACTGTACATGGAACACTCCAGCATGTATACAAATTTAGAGTGTGACATGAGCAAAATTATCCACAGATTTTACACCTCAGTGTTATTTAATAATATTTGGTTTTACTTACAAATGAATACTTCTCCTTTGCCTTGCGCTGTGGCTATCACTAACAATGGATTTGCTGCCTTTATGAGCCATAATGCACTTCATATTAATATTTTTGAATGAAAAATAAACAATATGCATTTTGATGATGTACGAATGGACTTAGTGGCATACATGCTTATTACATTAAGTAAATGTTGATATTTTTTATTTGAGGGTGTATTTGCAAGAGTATATTGCAGTTATTCATTCAATATTATCCAAAAGTAATTTCATCAAAGTCTAACTTTCAAAAACTAAATTGTCATGATGTTGCGCTTTGTGTTATCAAAGTGACAACCTAATTACAACTCTACAATAATGTCAGACAACATTTAGTTTCCTGCTGGGAAGTAAATTAACGTACACATACAATGTTTAAAAAAAAATTGCCAGCAAAAATGAATGTACCTAATTTTACACAATAACATAATATGAAAAGTGTGAACAGTTTTGAGAAAAACAGTTTTCTTTTATTTTATTTTAATGAAGCAAGCAGTATTGCACACTGATAAAGAATGTTTTGTGCTTTTTTTGTGTGCTTCTGTTTTCTTGAGTCACAAGAGTGTTAAAAAGCAAATGCCAAAATATTTAAAATAAAAATTATTTATTAAACTAAAAATATTTTGTGTTATATAAATGTGAATTTTGTTACTCCATTTTCCTTAGTTTTGGCACAAGGAATAAATCAGCCTGTAGTTGTACTTGTGTCAATTTAGTTATGCAATTTAGTATGGATAATACAAAAAAAAGTAGCAAACTTGTGCTTTGATTCTGCTTTTATAGGTATTCAGGCAGCAAGTCATGGCAGCCAATTAGATCAGGGAAAATATGTGGAGTTTTGTTGCACACAAATGTTGTGCTTTTTAATTACAGGTTGTTGAAAATCTTAAGAAGCACTATAAACAATACAAAATCTTATCCTCTTCCAGTATTAATTTAATAGTGTGGTCATTTTTCTGATCCCATGACAGAAAAAAGAAATGTGATTGTCTTGTTAGAATGTATCAAATTGTAGTCATAATATGGCTGCTATGTGGTACGGTTTGTTTAAAATGTGGAAGTTAAAAGCTACTAAAGTAAAGGTTTTCTGTAACTCAAATTAAACACTTTTATATAAACAGTGCTGTGTAGGAAAAAATTATAATTTGCCAAGTTTAGTAAAAGTTTAAAAACTAAAACCCCCGAATCTGCTGTCTATACATTTTCAGGTCAAAACAGTTGTTGTTTTGCAGCTGTTTTGTTCTGTTCATCTCATTTTTAACACTGTCCAGAAAATATGGTGGATGACTATTTTTCAATCTATTTCTATCAATGTAAATATTGTTTAGATTTTAAGAAACTGAGATAAGGTGAGATATCGTGTCTTGCAAAATGAGTTCATAATTTGATTACTGTACAGTTAAAGAGACCAGGGTGAACAGGACTTTCACTCATAATGAGGAAAACTGGATACTGTACTAATGTTTTTAGGACGGTAGGACACAAATGCAAATAAACAGTGTGGTTAAACTGTTGTTAGATAGGTGTACGGTTTTAATTATTTATTAAACTTTTATATACAGTCTTGTGCAAAAGTTTGGGCACCCCTTGATAAATAACAGATTTTGGTAATTTTTTTATTTAAAAAGGAAATGGAAAAAAATGCACAATATTTTTAGCTAATATTTATGCATTGTTACTTCTTATCCCATGAATTGAACAAAAATAAAAACATTATTATGGCACTGTGCAAAAGTTTGGGCACCCTAAGAGTTCTGGGGTCTCGGATTCTTTTTAGGTTTCAGACCTTAATTAGCTCATTAGATCTGATGCATGGCAACAGCTGTCATTAGTAAATGGCAATTTCAAAGCTTTGCAAATACTTTGACTCTTCAAACCTTATGCACACACTTGCAGAGAAACAATAACCATGTGTTCCTTTAAGCAGCTGTGTAGGACTCAGAGAAAGTGAAAGTTATTGATGCCCACAATGCAGGAGAAGGCTACAAAAAGATAGCAAATCATTGTCAGCTTGCAGTTTCCACAGTGAAATGTAATGTAATTAAGACATGGCAGTTCAGGGGAACTGTGGAGGTCAAGATGAGATCTGGAAGACCAAGAAAACTCTTGGAGGGAACTGCTCGTATGTTGGTCAGAAAGACAAATCAAAACCCAAATTTGACTGCAAAAAAACCTGAAGGAAGATTTAGCAGACTCAGGAGTGGTGGTGCACTGTTACACAAGACCTTCATGGAGAGTCAGCAGAAGAAAACCCCATTATAAAATTTAACGTCAGAGGTATGCAACAGAACATCTACAGAAGCCTGATGTGTTTTGGAAACAAGTGCTGTGGATGTATGAAGTTAAAATAGAACTCTTTGGCCACAATCAGCAAAGGCATGTTAGGGGGAAAAAAAGGAGCAGCATTTTATGAAAAGAACACCTTGCCAACTATTAAGCATGTGGGTGGATCTATTATGCTTTGGGGTTGTGTTGCAGATAGTGGCACAGGAAACACTGTACAAGTGGAGGGAAGAATGGATTCCACTAAATACCAGCAAATTCTGGAAGCAAACATCACACCATCTGTAAAAAAAAGCTGAAGCTGAAAAGAGGATGGGCTTCTACAGGACAATGATTTTAAACGTACCTCGAAATCCACTATGGAATATCTAAAGAAATGCAAGCTGAAGGTTTTGGAATGGCCATTACAGTCCCCTGATTTAAATGATTTTTTAATCATTTAAAATTTGTGGGTAGATCTTAAAAGAGCTGTGCATGCAAGACGACCAAAGTAGTGATTATGCACCGTGCCACAATAATGTTTTTATTTTTTTATCTTGGTTCAATTTATGACATAAAAAAGTAACTATGCATCAATGTTTGCTGAAAATATTGCTTGACATTGCATGAAACTTAACTATAAGAGGAGAAAACACAAAGCTGGTTTCAGATAAGTACATACAAGAGTGTACACACACATTTCTCCCCAGGATACACTCACCATGCCAGCATTTCCTCTGCCAGTACAGAGCTCAGCTTTTCACTTCCTTTCGTCTCTTTATCTGTTTTCCCCTTTATCTGTCTCTTTATTGCTCTTTGTGGAACTCATGAACTAAATGAGGAAGAGATTATGGATTAGTTACAGTTGCCCCACTCATACTATATCTAGTCTACTATCAGCTTAATTACGATGTAATGGACAAGCAAAACTGAAGAACTTTTTCAAAAATAATGGTCAGCACAGTGGTGTAGTGTTTAGCACTGTCACCTTGCACCTTCAGGGCCTGGGTTTGATTCCCGTCTCTGTGTGCATGGACTTTGCATGTTTCCCCCGTGCTTGGTGGGTTTCCTCCCACAGTCAAAAGACATGCAGATTAGGCTAATTGGCATCCCCAAATTGCCCATAGTGTGTGTGTGTGTGCCCTGCGATGGATTGGCATCCTGTCCAGGGTTTACCCTGCCTCATGCCCTAACTTTTCTGGGATGGGCTGTAGCCCCCAGCGACCCTGAATACAGGATAAAGCAGTATAAATGATGAGTGAGTGAGTGAGTTTTGGTGTACAGTTGGCTTTAAATGCCATAAGTCTTTCAGTTCTGTATTTGCAGCAGAAAAGCTCAAACAAAGGTCAAATTTTTAAAGTTGGTTAAGCTCTCTTTTAACTCACCTGGGATCAACAAAATGAAAGTTTTGCTCAGAAGGCTTAAGATGGTACGTTATCCAAGGTCAAGGCACGTGTGTGGTTAAGTGAGGTTGTAATGGTGTTAAACCCATATAGCAAAATGTAGTCTTGCAGCTGCTGGGAGGTTTCAGTGAAAACGTTTTAAAGTGTATAGAGGTGAGGCTTTACTTACAGCACTGGGGCTAATTGGCAATAAATGAGTCCATGTGGTTTCATTTAACGTTCGCAAAGGCAGCGGGAGATTTCTGCAAAGGGGCCCATACACATGTGCCTGAACAACATGCTGTGTGAAGTATGTGTGAGGGGGTGTATTCCTAAGTCAGAGTCACGGACATCTAAGCCATATAAAGCAGAGGTCCAAGGAGGAAGAGTTCACTTGTTGATTCTCTGGGTCTGTAGCTTATTGTACGCCAGAATGCTTTTTTTTGCCGTAGACACCTTTGGCTCAGTGGGACCTGGAACTCAGGCAGTCAACTTTGTGGCAGTATTTGCTGTGAAAGCACTTAAAAAAACCCAATGTAAAACACAGAACTGAACTGTGTGTATTCATAGGTTAAGCTTTCAAAAACACACCGCATGTAAAAGCAGTTAGCTTACCTTAAATTTAACAAATAAACAAAGAAATGAACAATGAAAGAAGATTTTATTGTTTTCATGCTAAATACGAATAGTATTAAGTAAACAATACAAAATGTCAGTGAGGCTGAATGCATCACACTTTTGGGAGGCAGCTGCTCTTTCCTCCTTCCAGTACTGTGGAGTGTCCATTGACCCTCTTTCACCCGTGCTAGCAAATGACAGATAGTGTAATTAACAACTGTTAGAACATCTGGAATGCAAGATGATATTGTTAAATGTCTCAGTGCTGTTACCATCTATTATCAACAGACGTTAAATGCCTCTCGTCCAGGAGTAGAAATATAAAATATTATTCTTGCCATGTCAACCAGTCCTTTTGCAACAGATAATGATAGCAATATATACTGTTTGATGAAATGAAATTGATACATCATGTCCAGCACTGATGTTTTACAGCAATTTGTGCTACATTGGCATTTCTACATGAACAGACCAGACAGTCTGGTCTGTAGGAACCAAAGGCCATGATAGAAAGACATCAGAATACCCAGAGCATCAGAATATTCAAAACATCAGAGCTGGCTATGTATGAGACAAAACTCCCTAGATCTCAATTTAACACGCAGACCCCACCCTGCACCCGACAGCACCCAAATGATCAACTCGTGCCAGACACCACAACACAAGCATAAGGGAAACCTACAGAACACTGGCTTAATTTTTTGCATTTTAATGTTATGGCTGACCAGTGTATGCTATTCATGCCTTCTACAAAAGCAGAGCAGTTAGCTTTATAGAAAATCCGGCATGCTCAGAACAACCTCACATTTAATATAGTGATTTGATTGCGTTGCACAAGACACACAAAGGTAAAAGACGTTTATGAGAATGACAATAAATTAGACAGCAGCAGGTCTAACATATGTAATTACAGGTAAAAGAACATGTGGAATAATGTTCTCATAGAGAATAGAGGAGTTACAACAGACTGCTCGTAGTATGTTACATATCAACTTGATTTCATCCATTTTCATTTTATTTGTATACAACTTTCTAACAAACGTTGTTTTTCCACAAAGCAGCTTTACATGAGCAGGACACGGTTGACAAAGGCAAAGCAAAGCAAAAAAAAATAAATAAATAAATGAATACAAGAGATGACTGAAATCCCATCCTGTACTGTGAGACAAAAAAAAAAAAAAAAAAAAACTCTACATAAATCTTCTTCTATTAAATAGCAGTATACCTTATAATCTACTGTTCTACTGTATACTACAATGTCTCTCAAAAGTCTCCACAGTACAGTACATAGGGGATATTAACATAACTAAGCAATTACATGCATAATACCAGATGTTTAACACAAGTTCATAAGGAGTGGGAGAGACAAGTCCATGTGTGTTTACAAAGAAATGGCAATCAAATAAAGTATGTGATTATAAATAAAGGTTCACTTTGCTAGCGTGTTAATTATTCCCATGTATGGAAACTGTGTGTTTGTTATACGCTGCATAGTCTTTACAATCACAGCAGTGGTTCATGGATACAAATCTACAGTATCCAGGTGAGATCATCCACTGACAAAAAGGTGAGACGTGAACATAAACTTGATTTTGGACAGTGCAGTTAAATGGAGGAGTGAATAAAGGGATTGGATATAGGTGACTTGGCTGGTGGGTGGTAGTAAAAGATTCAGTGCAAAGTAAAGAAAGAGAAAGGTTGTTTAAGCGAAGAGAGGTTAGCCAGGTGAAATGAACTGAAGCGAACAGAGAAAGCCTGGAGATACTGTACAGTGCATGACATGAGGAGGAGTTTTGTGCATAGCCTGTGTGTGTGTGTGTGTGTGGGAGGGTTGGTGGAGTTGTACGAGTGCAAGGCATGTGTGCTCTGAGACTGCTGGTTATTTTCTTTACCCGGGCAGCTCAATCAGGCCCTGTGTGTTTGCGCAGCTTGTTAATCAGCGCGAGTGTGATTACCCCTGAGCCAGGCTGATCAAACACTACAGCTCTCTTCTCCTCCTCCTCTCCCCCACTTCGTCCTCTCATTCACCCTCCACCATCTCTCTATCAATGCATTCATCACACCAAACGCCCACTGGCACACTCCGCCACTTTTTGCTTCTTAAAAAAATGCTCCACCTACAGGATGTGGAGGGAAAATTTTTCAAATAGGCTTGCCTAGATTGAATCTTTCTGACTTAATGCACAGCCATGATAGGGTGCAAAAGTCAGTACCCCCTTTTTTTAGTTCTGCTTTTTTTCACATTTAAAAAAATCATGAAAAGATCGCAGGTGTCAATATTAGTCAAATACAACACCAAATAAATGTTTTTTTCACTGTGCTATTATTTATTTAACAAAAATGGAGCCAAAAATAAGGTTGGCAGTATTAAGTACCTCATGATATGAAAGCCTGAACAGCATTAACTTGGAATAATTGCTTCCTGTATGACTTTATCAGTTTCTTTAAAGTGACTTTGTCACTTTATCAGTTTCTTCCTCTATGACAATTTTCTTGTAGAGAAATTTTGGTCAATTGATTTTTACAAAATTGCTTCAGTTTATTGAGGTTTTAGGGCATTCATATATGCACAGTTCTCTTAAGGTCCCAATACAGCATTTCAATTGGGTTGAGGTCTGTACTTTGACTAGGCCCTTCCAAAACCTTGATTTTCATATTTTTCTTTCTGGCATAGATTTACTTGTGTGCTTTAGATTATGTAGTCGTGTTGCATGACCCAACTTCAACCAAGCTTTAGCAATCATACAGATGGCCTTATATTGGCCTCTAGAATACTTATTCTCTTATTATCTCAGTGATTGAATGGTGCCCAGGTCCTGTGGCTGCAAAATGAGTCCAAATTATCACTCCTCCACCATAAGATGTTTCTGCTGTTTGGTTTTTGCCAAACATGGCACTGGACATTAAGGCCAAACAACTTCACTCTGGTTTCATCTGTCTATAGGACAATGTTCCAGAAGCACTGTGGTTTGTACAGATGCAGTTTTGTAAAACTTAGTCATGCTTCCATGATATTTTTAGACAGAAGAGGCTTTCTCCTGGCAACCCTTCCAAACAAACTGTACTTTTTTAGTCTTCCCTATTCCAGTATCCTTTATGTGTTGGAACAAAAGTTAGTTCATCTGGTATGATCACTCAGAAGACCTGCTGAAAAAAACGAAGCTGGCTATGATAGAATGGTGTCAGTAGACATTCAGTAGCATTCTTTTCTATCATGCTTTGAGGAACATGACAAAGATGTTGACTTAGCCTTGAGCTTGGCTAGACCTCAAGCATCTGTAGGATTTATTGGACAAAAAATCTTATTCATGGAGGCCCACCTTGAATCTTACAGGACTTGCTGTTAATGTCTTTGTGCCAGATACCACAACACACCATCTGAGGTCTTGTATAGTCTATGCCTCAATGGATCAGATCTGTACTGGAAACACAAAGGAGGCATATACAAAATTAACCAGGTGGTTTTATTGTTATGTAATGGCTGCTCGGTGTATATCTCTCTTGTCAACATGGAGCACAAGAAGTTCCAGATAGTCCAGGAACTCTATTACACCAGTGTGTCAATTTCCAAAATCTTGGAAACTGGAATCTTTTATGTACGTTGAAAGGTTCTGTACTCAGTGGTTAATGAGTTAACTAGAACAATGAGAAAGAATAATTTAATTGCATGAGATAATGGATGAGAAGGTATATGAAAAGTACCAGGCCTGATTTTCCAATTTCCTGGTTAACACAGACAAGTGTCTATTTGTCATTAGCCCTGGCTCCAGACACAGACAAGAACACTACACGAGGCCAAGCAATCCTGAGAAATGCCTTTGCGAATTGGTGAAGAGCCTCTGGAGAGAGAGCGAGAGAGAGAGAGAGAGAGAAAGAGAGAGAGGATTGCTTGATTTGCATGAATTGTGACTTGATGGTAATGAGCTGTAAGAGGTAATTATCTGGTGACTCAGGTTAAGAGAAGATCCCTGCTCATTACAGGAGAGAAAAGGAGCCTGGGTCAGGAAGCTAAAGGCCCAGTGGGGTGCAGGATGAGAAGGCACTGGATGTGTGGAGTTGTGGTTTTGAACAGTTAAAAAATAGAGAGAAGTGATGACACTGACTAACAGCTGCTTAACACACACTGTGGTTACTCTCTTCATTTCAATCTAACTATATAAAACTTTTTTTTTTTTTTGCAAATAATTCAAATGGAAGTTTCTTTTAAATAAAACCTGTTATGTACAGTAGATGACAATTAAACATGTTTATCCTCTTTAAAAAAAAAAAAAAAACAATCTTTGCACACATCCTCTTGCCTTGCCAGTTATTGAAATTGGCCTCTAAAGAAGGAAAGGAAAGCGTGGAAAAATGAGCAGACAGTGTGTTTTCCTTCAAGCCTGTGGGGAAGCCGGACGTTGTGTGTGGGTGCGTTCAGATAGTGGTGCTTATCGTGCCCCCGTCTCTCCGTCTTCCTCCTTCCACTTCTCTTCCGACCTCTGGCATGGGAGGAAGGTTATGATGTCAGCCCACTGCCGGAGAAAGAATTAAATGGGAGGCAGAGATAAAAAGGGTGACTAAAATTCAGGGACAGAAAAACTAAAAAAAAAAAGAACATTGAGTTTATACTGTAAATACATGAGGCTGCTTCAAATTTTCAGCTTGTGACTTGCTAAAATCTGTTTTTATTGGTGTGATGAGAGTAATCATTTGAAACATCAATTTGAATGAAACATCATCATTTTGGATCAAACTGCTTTTGTTTTTGTCTCTCACTTTACACAAGGAACAGCGAGAGCAGGAGAGTAACACAGTGCCAAAAGGCAGCATGGTCATGTGTGAGGGACTCGGATCCCTTGCTCTGGCAGGAAATGAGCACTGTAACGGAATGCTTCATGGTGTTGATGCCGGAGGGCAAAACCCAAAACCTCACATTGAACAACTCACTCTTTTTCTTCTACCCACTCATCTTCCATATCTAGATTTGCCCTAACATCATTAGCCCTACCTTGGAATCCCACTCCACCCCCATCTTACCCCCAACCAAACAGGAAATGAAAACCATTTTAAAATCATTTGGAAACCACAGGGGCTTCAAATGGGGAAATAATCAGCGTGGGACACTAAAAATGAATGAATAAGAGGGAGAGAGAGAGAGAGAGAGAGAGAGAGAGAAGATGGCCTGGCAGTTGGACATTGGGAAAAAGATGTTCTTTAGTTTGAGAGCTTCCTTTTCACCACCACATTCTGTGCTCTTTCTTGTTTTCTCCATCACTCCATCCATCACATGAGAAATCACACTACAGGAGGCCACCAGCAGACCTCTGATGCTCTATCTCCCTATGCCACACCATTCTGACCCTGTCCTGACCTTACACAAAAGGGTGCCACCTAGGAGGCACTCTCCCCCTTCCACCGCTCTGATAACATCTACGCTGACATTTCCTTGGCACACAATCTGAAAGGGTGCAGGGGCTGGCCATCGCACTGCAGTGCTTCAAAAGCCAATCTTTCATTTTCTCTCTCTCTCTCTCTCTCTCTCTCTCTCTCTGGATAGTCTATGGTTAGTACAGACAAAAGATTGGACCAGCCAAACTTAGATTAGACTTTTCAGGGTTGTATATGACACAAGGTATAACATCAAAAGGCCATTCAGGCTCTGACTCTAAGGATTTTTAAGAATAAAATACATTTTATATTGGGACTGAATAGGGCAGATCGAAGGATTAAGTGAGTATGTATTTGTGTGACACTGCAAACAATTCTGTCTTTATTGGACTCATTTAATGCAAACTATAGGGAGAGTTGGTAGTGTTATAATGCACAGTACCATGCAAAATGCGCATGGAAAGAAATGTTCTCAGGCAAAGATGCCTTCAAATATAATGAATATAATAAAATGAGGCATTTTAAAAAAAACTAAACAAAGAAATAGTGTGTGTCCATCTTTACATGGAATAGGAAAGGTAAAAATGTTTTTATCCTTTAAAACCAATAAAAGTATTTTTACTGAACTTTAATGATGACTAAAATAATTGAATCACCTATCTTACACTACCTGTAAGTCAAAATAAAAGAAAACAATTATTATTTACAATATGTAGAGTACAGTATACATAGTCAACCAAAAATGTATACACACTTTAGGAAAAGACAAAATAGTATGATTATTATTATTTATTATTAGTAGTATTTAAATATAATATTAATAATATTACCATATTATTATCATAACATTTAGCTGACTCTTTAATGATTAAGAATTTTGTAATTTATGCTTTAGGAACCAGTAGTCTGATGGGAATGGCTGCAATGACCTCTGAAAAGGCAAACAAACAAACAAAAAATAAACAAACAAGCAGACCAGCATGGTGCTCAGTTGGCTAGTGACCAGCTTATGTTGTGTTTTGAACTTTGTCTGTTTTTCTTTTTACTGGTCACTAACACATGCTGTTTTCTTCTTGTCACCAACATTTGCTTGCTCTCAAACAAGACATATTGTTATTTATTTATTTATTTAGTTAGTTTGCTTGTCCCTAGCACATACTTTTTTTCACCAACATATGGTGTTTTATTGGTGACTGAAGAAGTGTACAGGACTGATGACACTATCAGACACCAAGACGCCCTGTAAGTTGCACATTTCACAGATTTTGTTGAAATTTGGAGTCAATACATTGATGTCATTGTCGTTCTTTAAACCATTCCTGAACAATTTTTGCTGCGAGGTTTGAAGGTGCACTCTCCTAATGACCAGGCCACTTCCATAAGGGAATATTGTTGTCATGAATGGTTGTACATAGTCTGCAACAAGGTCTATGCAGGGGCTATGTGTCTAAGTAACATCCACATGGATTCCTGAACCGAAAATGACCCAGCAGAACATTGCACAGAGCAGTACACTGCCTTCACCAGCTTGTCTTCTTCCCATATATGCAGATTTCATACCTGGCATTCCATACAATATAAAAGCAAACTAAATGAATCAGGCCACTCACCTCCATTGCTCCATTGTCTAGTTCTGATGCTCACACGTCCAATTGCATAAGCTTGCCCATTTTTCTCCTTTTAAACATCATATCGGGCGATGGATACTCTACAGTGTGTTATAAAATTACACAACCGAAAACAAAAAAACAATTCCAAAAACATAACAAAAGAACAAGAAATATAATAACAAATCTGAAAAGAAAATAACAAAACTGAAAAACAAATGAAACAAAACCAAAAACCAAAATAACAAAATCGAAAACAAAATAACAAAATGGAAAAACTAAATAACAACTCCAGAAACAAAAAAACTAATCAGAAAACACATAGACAAATCAAAAAACAAAATTCCAAATCAGAAAACAAAACAACAATTCAGACAAATCAGAAAAGGTAAGTATAAATTTCTTTATCGCTAATTGGACAAGACATTTGTCACTCAAGATATACAAGAAGTACTGCAGCCTCACGCCATTTGTATTTTCTGCTGGGCAATGTTGGGATCTCAAATTCATGTGACTGTTACTTTGACACTTTGACACTGTTTTCTGTTCCTTAAATCCCAATTCTATAAAAAAAAAACACCAGTTTTATTTATTTATGCTCAGCAAATTCCAATTTCTTCGTAATTTACAAAGCGACATGAAATGAACATCAAAAATAAACAAAGAAAAATTCTTACAGTTAAATGAGCTATACTGTATTTACATTTGTTAGCTTCACACAGACATATTGTTTAATTAAATCTAAAATGAAAGAAAGTAGAAATCAGTTAATCAAGTTAGCTGCCTAGAGGGGCACACAGGGGATTTACACTTTGCCTGTTGAATGGGTCAAAAAGTACATAATTATAGATGATTAGGATGTAATGCAGAATTATATGACTATTTAATGTTTTTTTTGTGTGTGTATGTAATTTAAGTGTATGTGTGTAGCACATGTTGTATAAGTCATTTATTAAGTTAAGAAGACTACAGTATGCGTTTCATCAATATTCATTTAAACATTTGCATCATTTGTTGATGTTTTATTTGAAATTTTATGAACACATTTAATCTTTATTAAAACATTTTAAAATCATGTTAAAACTTTTATTCAAATGTACTTAAGTCCCTCTGGGATTAATAAAGTTATTTGAATCTTGAATCTTAAGTAATGGAGAGAATTGCCCAGCAGCTAAAGCTTGACCGTTTTAACAAATACTCACAGAACAGCATGTCCTGTTTTCAAACAACATATTTGAGTTCTGATTATTATCTATGTAACCAAAGAAAATGGGAATGATTATATTCAAGCATATAATACATTATTATTAAATGTATAAAAAGTAAAAAATAAAAATGTGGTATAGTGTAAAGATCTAGTTCTAAGTACAACAATATGCAGAATATTTGTGTTCTTCCTGCTTCATTCATCTTTTTACATGGTAAATATTTATATGCAGCAATGCTGTCTTACATCAGCCATAACATCTTCTGTACACTGCTTATTTAGATTTGTACTTTAGTAATATAAAATACCAACAACAATAACTTAAAGTGGACATACAAGAAACAACTGAAACATTTCTTTAGTGTGTATCCATGTTCCTAATACTGGATTACACTTAATGACTGGGGGCCAACCACAGTAGGGCATCCTAATACATATTTATGACCAGAAGTAATTACAAACCCTATTTGGGTGGTGTTAGCCAACATATTACCTAGTCCTCCCAAAGTGTTTAGATAATCTTACACTAAAGTAAAATCTTTCTGTATGATTCTGTGATTGTTTTTTCTTTTTTTAAACAAGCATTGTAACTGACAAAAGCCCTGGCCCTATATATAGCAACTGTTTTCTAGTAATAAAACCAGAGAACCTATTGTAGATAGGTGATGTGGTACATAGGCCCCTGCAGTTTCTCAATCAAACACTAGGTGGAAATCCACCTGCAGTTTTTGGAGTGTAAACATGTCTCTGAGAATGTGGATCAAGGATTCTTGGAGAATAGACATGGGAGTTTCACCACTAGGGATTTTGTATACCTTAAAAATGTTTTTCTTTTGTGTAAAGGAGGAGGTTTAACCTTTTATTTTAATCTTTGTTAAATGGTATAACTTTTTTTTTTTATCTGGATAGGCTCGACTGTCATAATCTACTGTGTTCCAGGATGACACAGAACAACAGGAAATGAAAAGAAAAATGAAGAGGAAAAAACAAGAAACCCTTTACATAGAATATGGGTGAGCTGCATAATCCTTTTGTTGAAGTAACCACTCTGTTATATACTGGACTAATAAGTTTGTTCATGGGCCTAATGGATCATCAACTATTTTTTTCTCCACCATATATCAATATTATCTTCTTCTTTGTCTTTCGGCTGTTCCCTTTCAGGAGTGGCCACAGCGAATCATCTGCCTCCACCTAACCCTATTTTCTGCTCTCTCTTCTCTCACACCAACTACCTTCATGTCCTCTCTCACTGCATCCGTAAATCTCCTCTTTTGTCTTCCTTTAGACCTCCTGCCTGGCAGTTCCAACCTCACCATTGTTCTACCAATATGCTCAAAATCTCTCCTCTGAACATGTCCAAACCACCTTAATCTGGCCTCTCTGACTTTGTCTCCAAAACGTATAGCATGGGTTGTCTCTCTGATGAACTCATTCTTGATCCTATCCATCCTTGTTACTCCCAAAGAGAACCTCAACATCTTCATCTCTGCTACCTCCAACTCTGCCTCCTGTCTTTTTTTCAGTGCCACTGTCTCTAAGCCATAGAGCATCGCTGGTCTCACCACTGTCCTGTACACCTTTCCTTTCACTCTCGCTGATACTCTTTTGACACATAACACTTTTCTCCACCCATTCCAACCTGCCTGTACCCGCCTCTTCACCTCCTTTCCACACTCTCCGTTGCTATGGACCATTGACCCTAAGTACTTAAAGTCCTGCACCCTCTAAACCTCTGCTCCCTGTAGCCTTAACGTTCCACTTAGGTTCCTCTCATTCACACACGTCTTGTTACGGCTAACCTTAATTCCTCTGCTTTCCAGATCTAATCTCTAGATTTTCCTCCTCCTTTTCCCTGCTCTCGCTACAGAGCACAATGTCTTCTGCCAAAATCATTGTCCATGGAGACTCCTGTCTAACCTCATCTGTCATCCTGTCCATCACCATAGCAAACAAGAAGGTGCTCAAAGCCGATCCTTGATGCAGACCCACCTCCACCTTGAACTCTTCTGTCACACATGTCCTGCATGTCCTGTCACACATGTCACATGTCCTGCATCACTCGAACATACTTCTCTGCCGCTCTAGACTTCCTCATACAATACCACAATACCACACTTTCCCCTACCAACACTTTGCAGTCACTGATCCCCTTCAGATAACAACGTCGATACAAGATGTAGTCTACCTGAGTGCTTCTGCCTCCACTTTTATATGTCACCCTATGTTCCTGCCTCTTCTGGAAGAAAGTATTTACTACTGCCATTTCCATCCTCTTTGCAAAGTTCACCACCATCTGTCCTTCTACATTTCTGTTCTGAAGACCAAACCTGCCCATCACATTTTCATCACCTCTGTTTCCTTCCCCAACATGTCCATTGAAGTCTGCACCAATCACCACTCTCTCACCTCTGGGCATGCTGTGCATCACTTCATCAAACTCACTCCAGAATGTCTCCTTCTCTTTTAACTCACATCCTACCTGTGGGGCATAACCACTAACAACATTGCCCATCACACCACCAATTTTCAGCTTTAGACTCATCAACCTGTCTGATACTCTTTTCACCTCTAGAACATTCCTTACAAACTCCTCTTTCAGGACAACTCCTTCTCCATTTCCTTTCTTATCCACACCATGGTAAAACAACTTGAACACTGTTCCTAAGTTTCTAGCCTTGATACCTTTTCTGCCTGGTCTCCTGGACACACAGTATATCCACCTTCCTTCTCTGCATCATGTCAACCAACTCTTTTGCCTTCCCTGTCATAGTCCCAAAATTCAAAGTCCTTACTATCATTCCTAAACTCTTGCTTTTTCGCTTCTCTTTCTGCCTATGAACACGCCTTCCTCCGCCCCTTTTTCGACCAACAGTAGCCCAATTTCCACCGGCACCCTGTAGGTCACCGGTGGCGGTCGTTGTTAACCCGGGCCACGACCGATCCGGTATGGAACTCCTCTTATTGATTCGCATAATTTGATTTGGCAAATGTTTTACGTCGAATGCCCTTCCTGCCACAACCCTCTGCATTAATCCAGACTTGGGACTGGCACAAGAAGACACTGGATTGTGCCCCCCAGTGGTTGCATTATGTATCAATATTATAATTCTTGCCAATATGTCAGAGATGAAAAAAGGCTTTCTGGATGATAATATTTTCAAGAGACTCAAGAGAGACTATATCAATAATTACACTCATCTACGGCAGAAGAAAGGTAAAGCACTGTGTTTATCAGCATAACAGTGGAATCTAAAACCTTGACTAATATTTGTACCAACACGAAGCTATCATTAACTTTATTTACATTTAAGTTTTGTAGTAGTTAAATATAGTAGGATCATATTCAAAGTATATTTTATATATATACCGTATACAGCTCTGGAAAAAGAAAAAAAGAGACCATTGCAATTTACCCCAGAATTCTTCTGGAATGTCATAAAAAGGAAGATGAATGGTCACAAACCATCAAGTTAGATTTTTCTTTTTTGCAAAAAGAGTTGAAGAGCATGCCAAAACACATAAAAGCTATAATTGCAAATTGGGGTTATTTTACCAAATACTGATTTCTTAATAATATTTAGACAAAGCATTAACGGAATTTGTTTACAAATTATTTGCATTTTGTTTTATTTGACTTATTAAAGCCCTGCAAATACTGCATGATCTTGGGGTATTTTGATGTGTTGTGATGTTATCATTTCCTTTAAATATACACTCTAAATAACATTACATTTTGAATTTATGAGAAAATTGAACAAGCAAAAATGAACAAAACTGTTCATCTCACCAACACTGTAAGAAAAAAAAAAACATGAGAAAGTGATTTTTTCCCCCCAGAACTGTATATACATATATATCTTATTGTACTGTAGATACAGCAAGTGTTCTGGGACAGAGGACACTATATACTGTGAATCACTTTGTGGTCCTAAAACTGCTGGTGTATTTCCACCTAGTGTTTAAGCGCAGAATCATCTTATGGCTAAGGAGCTGCAGCACTACTGAAGTTAACTTGCTGCCCACTGCTGGTGAATAGTGTTGATGTTAAAGATGAATGTTTGTTTATGGCTAATCCACTTTTTTTTTGTTAGCACCTCAACTTTTTGGCAAAAAAATTAATAAATAAATGCAGCTGTTTGGCAAAAAAAAATTGTTTATTTGAACTTTTGGTGCACACAGCAAGCCAAAATATTTTTTGCATGCCTTAACTACAGGCAAGGGCCAAGATGAAAAAAAAAAAAAGCCTTAGCCAGCAGGCATATGGAAATACATTCTACTTTGTTTAGTCAAATAACCTCCATGGTCTTATCCTTAAAGTGACACACAGCTTTTTTCAGAAAGTCTATATATTAGTTTGAGAAAAAACATATATTAATTTCTCAATCTATATATTAATTTATATTCTATTCCCAATCTCTCAACTAACACTTAGCTTTCTGTTCCATTTGTTTTGGTGATGACACAAATTAAATGGAACAATGGAATTAAATCTATTGACACTATTAATGCCTACGCATAATAATAATAATAATAATAATGCATTTCATTTTTATAATGCTAATACTGTACAGGTTTGCACAGTACTGGATCCTATTTCAGGAGTCTTTGGACATGAGGTGGGGTACACCCTAGACAGAGTAACAATTCATCACAGGGCGCGCGCACACACACACACACGCACGAACGCACGCACACAGACACACACTTACTACAGGCAATTAGGGAACTCATTTAGCCTACTCTGAATGTTTCTGAAAGTGGGAGGAAACTGGAGTACCCAGAGGAAACCCACCAAGCACAGGGAGAACATGCAAAGTCTACACACACAGATTTAAGCGGGAATCAAACCCTCAATTTTGGAGGTGTGAGGCCACAGTGCCAACCCCAACGCCACAGTGCGGCCTTAATAATAATAATAATAATAATAATAATAATAATAATAATAATAATTTTAATAAATGCTGCATATAATTAGTAATAAAAACAGGCACAATTAAGAGCACTGAGCATTAAAGACTTGATGTAGTCTCACCTGTTGTCCGGCGCTGCCTCCTGGTGGTCAAATTGCCACCTCATTACCCCTTAGAATCATCAGAATTGCCCTAAGGTTTCATTAAGCCCCTACATTTTTACCTTTCACTCACCAGTGCTCTCCTGCGATACGTTCTATGGCTACCTCCTCTTGGATGGCTCCTTGTTCTGTTTATGTCTGTGGAGACTTGATGAGGTGAAAGGTCCGAGAGAGGAAGAATGGAGTATGTGATAGATAGAAATACTTCCTGGTGTGTTAAAAATTTCTATGAGGCTTTCCCCACTCTTATGCCTAAGAAGAACACACAAATGCAAAGCATTGGAAGGGACAGATGGAGCGCAGTTCCACACGAGTGATGCCAACTACAGGGGGCAGATATGCACTGGACTGACTGACAGCTTAGCTCCAGGGACAAAATGAATGCCTCAACGTGTTTATTTTAGGCATAAATAAATAATGTAACAAAAGCATGTAAATGGTATATGGAATTCTAAACATGATAACAAAGAATATGATATGTAGTACATTTGCTTGCGATGGAAATAAAAGAAGCACCAAAATTTTCATTTAAAATAAGACCAACATAAATTGTGCCACACACTTGTACAATTAATATATATACTGACATCTAGGAAAAACACATTAATAATGCTCACATTTACACCTATATTATCTTAAGAAGAATTCTATTTAGTCTGTTTAACACATAGGTTAATGCCTTGTCTTGTTGATATTTGTTTTGACAGCTATATGCTTCATGGACCATCATACTTCAAAATAGTATATTGTATATAATAATAATAATAATAATAATAATAATAATAATAATAATAATAATAATAATAATAAAACATATAGCAATCAATTTTATATATTTTTATATATATTTCCTGAACTGTTTATACAGTCTGTATAATGACTCTGTATCTCTGTATATGCGTGTTGTGTGTGTGTATACAGTCTGTATACTGACTCTGTATACATATTTTGTATGTTTTTTTCCTATGATATTTGCTGCCATATTCAAGAAATGAATAAAGATAAATACATACTGTATAATATATATATATATATATATATATATATATATATATATATATATATATATATATATATATATATAAAGATGATGAATCTTAGTTTCATTTATTCATTTATTCATTTCTTGACTGAGAACATACCTCAATAAATGTCTTACTTTAATCCATGCTCAAACAACTTCTTAGGGATGATAGCCATGCTAAACGTACTTATGCTCTAAAGACTCTCTGGATCATATATAATGTTTTAGCCCTCTGGCGTACATTACCACTATACAGTCATTAGCTCATTAAAACAGTGTAACAAAAACATTATCCTTTCGGACAGCTATTCTAAGATCATTCTGGTTCATCTAACGCCTTCTCATAATTTACAGCTCATTATCGCTTGTAGAGTTTTTCTATATTACTGAAAGGCATGATAATGCAGAATTTGGCAGTTGTACCTAAGGTACAAATACAATAACATTATTTTACAGATTATTTTATAGTTCCACGTTTTTGTGCTTGTAGAGGCATAATCTAACTTCTATCAGCGTCCTCATGTCAGCTATTGCGTGTCATGACTGAAATCCTGTCCTCTGTCATTCTAGAGCACAATGCTGTGTGATTTTATGATTTATACAGATACAGATTATAGCCAAACAATAAATGTTCATATTTTTAGTAGGGTTTAAAACTCTTCCTATAAATGATTAAATACTGTTGCCAATATACTGAAATAACGGCTTTATGATATTTTAGCATGAGATACAGTACCAACTTTATGATACTTTAACATGTAAGTTTCTATGTGAGTGACTGGAATGTTGCAGGGTAAACTATAAAAGTTGTCTGTACAAAGTGGTATCAAAAAGTTTTGAGACTAATTTAGTAACACGCCAACAGATGGGAGCACAAGGCCACAGGAACAGTAACAGGGAGCACTGACCTTCATAAGGCAGTGTGCCAAAAGACATTGTCCTGTGTGCATCTGGAGCCGTGCAACTGGTGTTATTCTGACTGGTGCTGATCTCTGTCCATGCTAACATCAATTTCTTGTTCATTTATTCATCATTGGTAACTGCTCAGTAGCTGATCAACCAACTGGCATATTTTTGGGAGGTAGGTGGTCAGCTACGAGGAAACTGAAACCAACAGAGCAAGAATATCTTTAGGGAGAATTCTGCATCCACGGCAGCCAGAGCTCATTAAACTTGTAATCCATGTGTGCTGCACCACTGACATCCAAAATCTTTGTGTTACCAGGTAGTGCACAAAACCAAGATAATGAGTGCCATTGTCATCTAAGACAGTTAACCCCATAGTTAACCCTAGGTTTCCAACATGAGCAGATCATGTTTACAACATGGTTTTTGGTGACTTGATCAGGTCTGGGCAGCATGGTGGCGTAAGTCAAGGCCTCACATCTCCAGGGTCAAGGGTTTTATTCCCACCTCAGGTCTGTGTACACAGAGATTGCATGTTTTCGCTGTGCTTGGTGGGTTTCCTTTGGGTACTCTGGTTTCCACCCATACTTCAAAGACATGCAGATTAGGGTAATTGGCATTTCCAAATTCTGTGTTTTGTGCCTCATTCCCTGAGTACACTGGGATATGAAGCAGCAGACAGCAAATTTACTTTGTTGTATATAAAGCTACCAGGCTAACTTGGTACCTAACCACAGGGAAACAAACTTCGGAAAGAGGAAAGAAAGATTCCAGTAAAGAAAGAATGGGATATTCTGCATTGAATGGCTAGGGAACCCTGCAACAAACGAAAATGAGAAAAAACTCACACTAGAAAAAAACAAAGAAAATATCACCTCAGCACAATTACTGAGTATGGTCTTTCTTAAATACAAGTTCCGCAAGTGATGTTAAATCAGCATGGCTGCACACACCACCAGCAGTAAATAGTGTAGCACCACTTACATTTAAGTTAGTTGTGCTACAAGTATTTGCTTTAGCTCAATCAACATATTGATATATTAGTTAGTTTTGGGGAGAAAAGCACACATTACTCATACAGATTCAATTCAATTTAATTTTATTTATACAGTACTTGCAAGAATGGACAGTGTTTTTTTTAATTGCATACAGCTGCTATACAAGTAAAATTCTCGATATAATTTTTAAATGTATATATTTATAGATTTGTCATTTTATTCAGCAAGCTGGAAGTGTCAGTGGCAAGGAAAAAACTCCCTAAGATAACATGATGGAGGAACCTTCAGAGGAACCTGTATCAAAACAAAAACCATCCTCATTTGGGTAAAACAGAATTGTGCAACTCTAAATAAATCCCTTGTGTGCTATATGGTCAAATTTGCAATTGCATAATTGTGAAATTCTACCACAAATATGGGAAATGAAACCCAAATATTGCCCCTCTATGCATGTAAGTGGAGTCCAGCTAAACTCACAAGCCCAGGGAGAACCACACAACCCTAAAAGCAAGATGTATTCATAGGGCATCAAGTTGCCAAATTATATGAATTAAGACATACCCCCATTAAACAGAAAAAAAAGTACCATACAGAATTACAGGACTCTGATCAAGCCTAATGATCAAAGCTAACAAGCTAACAAACAGCATGGTGGCTTAGTGGTAGCACCGTCGTCTTGCACCTCTAGGTCCTGGGTTAGATTTTTTGTGTCGGGTCTGTGTGCATGGAGTTTGCATGTTCTCCGCGTGCTTGCTAGTTTTTCTCCCACAGTCAGAAGGCATGCAGATTAGGCTAATTGCCATTTCCAAATTGCCTGTAGATGGTCCTCTGGCGAAGGAAATGGTAACACAACTCCAACCTTTTAAGGGAACCCAAGTCAAGCAAGTAGTTCTGAAATGGCTCCAATGAAAGCATAACCTACCCTCTCCATATCATGACATGATTAACAGAAATGCCAAGACATGATAGAACTCTATCAACAGCATTCAACAGAGAAACGAGTTCACTGTAGATCTTACAATTAAAAGCTGAATTTAGCAGCCACAAAGTTATAAATGCACTCAAAAACTTTTTTTTTGTACTCAGCAAAGCTGAGCAGATGATAAGAGACATTGTAGGATTCTGTCACCACTGTATTCACATGCTGTTACACAAAAAATAAGGTGTATGTAAAGGTCCATAATGTGTACCTGAGGATTCAATACGTATACATTATTACATGTATTTATAAAAAATCCACTTGTCTGACTGGATTAATTAACAAGTGTTTGAATGTTTGTTTCATTTGTTTAGGGTATACTGTATGTGGAGCAACAGTCTTGGCCAATGATCTTGTTCTTGTTCTACTTCAGGTGAAATAACAATCTGTCACCTTTCCACATACAGTAAGTGTATTTGCAATATTGAGTGCAAGCGCAGAAACCATAACAGTAATGAAGTGAAATAAGTAAAATAGCCTGATCATATCAAAAGAGGGAAAAAAAGAAGAATTTATTTCAGAACCAGCCTAGACACACCTCCGAATTCAAAGCTGCTTTGCGACAATGTCAATTGTTAAAAGCGCTATACAAATAAAATTGAATTGAATTGAATTAAATGTTTTTTTTATTATTATTATTTATTTTCTATATTCCGGAAAAATACTGGAGATTTCAAAACTATGAAATAACACATATGGAATAATTAGTAAAGTTACAACAACAACAACAACAACAGTCAGTGGTTATTTTAAAGGTCAGCTGTTCCAAACAGTTCTTGCAAAAACAATATTTTCAAGTGCATTTGCTAAACCCATCAAGCACCATGATGAAACTGGCTCTCATGAAGACTTTCCAAGGAAAGCAAGACCAAAATTTCCTCTGTTACTGAAGACAAGTTCATTTAGAGTTAGCCGCAAAATTCACCAATTAACAAACACCACCTTAGAATAGAACGTCATAAATGCTTTACAGAGCATAAATAGCAGACATGTCTCAATATACCTCTTAATAATTGTTTAACGGAAATTATTGCATATTTTGGATGCTTCCAGCATTGTTTTACAGTGTAGAACGAAATAAAAATCATGAAAGATCACATAATTAGAAGGTTTTGACTGTTGACTGGTAGTGTATATCTACATGAAGGGTAAAAAAATGAACTAGGAAATAACTAGACAATAACTAGGCAGTTCGTATACTATTGACAATCTAGTTTTCATGCAGGATCTTGCACCACCTCTTTTTGCTCTTACTGTGCATTAGAGCAGCATTTTTTCAGGACACAGACCTCATGAATGGCCTCCAAAAAGCCCATGTGATTTTTTTCCTGTGGAGTAATGCAAAGGAGGAAGGTGTGAGGAAGGTGTACAGGACAAAGCCTTGAACACAGGAGGGCTTGCATATACTAATTTAGGAGGTTCAGGAGGAAACTGGTTAATACCAACAGTGCCTAAACTGGAATGTAAAGATTTGTTTAAATTTTCCTATGTAATAAAGTACACATACAATTTGTTTTTAATAATTTTGCAATAGAAATATAGGCTTTACTACCAATGTTTAATGCCTAGTTACTTTTCACCCAACCTGTATTTTGGATGTTTGTCCATAAATAACAAGCGAGCAAACAAACAAAAAAACTGGGGAATACTGGAGAAAACGGCATTAAATTAACAAAAAGACAAAGCTGTTATTCACAAATCCTCCGGAAAAATTTGCCAGCCATGGTAAACCAATGGAGGGTTACATCAAATCGGATGCCAGCAGCTATACTCCTCTTTAGGCTAATACATTACCATCCTTCCATTAACTGGAATGTTTTAATATAAAATGTTTTCAATATTTTTAATGTAATTTAACCTATAGTATTAGCTATTTACTATTATATACTACCTAGTTTATATATATATATATATATATATATATATATATATATATATATATATATATATATATATATATATATATATTCTACACATATATATATTCTACACATATATACATATATCCAAAAATAGTTTAGCCATTTTTTGGCTTCATGCAAGCAATATAGATGTATACAGGAACAGCATCTACTCTACGTGTGTGTATGTGTGTGTGTGTGCGTGCGCTGATGCGTTGCCACGGCGCGTGGCACACCCCAGGATTAGACAGTTCCAGCATGGCGAGACGTGATTGATGAGCCCATTCCAAATGTTTTCTCATCCAAGTCAGTGGGAGTTAGAGTTGCCTTTGCGCATCTTAATACCAAACATAACATTAGTGTCGGATTCCCAGGGCTAGCCACCTCTTGGAGAGTTTCATTAGTCAGCCCTCCGTGGCGCAAAAACGCACCCGTGGCTTCAGGACATAGAAAAAGGAGGGAAAAAAGCATCAGAGGAAGGAAAGATGGAGTAAGGGGGGGCAGGGGGCCATTAAAGGATCATCATTGTGTTCTGAGATTCCCCACTGTTCATGAGCTCAGAGAGTTTGGAAGAAAGGGGGGAGAGAAGGAAAAATAGGCCCTCTTGCTGAAAATGGGAAGAAAAAAAATTACTGGCATTAACTTTAATTCATGCTTTTTTAATTTAGATTTTATAGAGAAGAATGAATTATGGAATGCTATTGAAGAGTTAACTTTCAGTTTAAGTGCAGTACAGTAGTTTTGGAAAAACTAATCTATAAATTATTTTCCTCCACATTAACTCTCACAATTAATTTCATGATTCATGATATAAATATATATCATACCAACAAATACCATTTCTCTGCTACTAGCTGCACCTATCTGTGCCTCTGCCCAAGGTCCTCATTCCGGACAAGGCCTTGATGCAATTACACCCCCACATCTGCAGGGGGCTCCTTCCTCCTCAGGGCCTGGTGCTCCTCGTTCACGCTTAATCAATCATGGTGCGTGGGTAATGACTCCCCGCTGCTCCCCTAATGTCTTCTGGCAGGAGGCAGCGCTGTGAGCACCGAGCTCATGCAGCCACACATATGGCCGCTGCGAGTGAGTGACAGGACCCCTTTTGCGCACTACAGAAGCCATCAGTGATGCATACACAGACACAAGCACAAGGACACACACACGCCGGCGGCTAGAGATGGAGAAGAAGGAGGGAGTGAAGTGCCGCTTGGCCAGTTCTTCTTTTCCTTTTTCCTCTCTCTCTCTCCCTTTATTTTTTAAGTGAGATGTCAAGAACAATACAAGGAGAGTAAAGTTATGTTTTCCAAAAAGGCTTAGGTCTATGCAAAAGTCAGTCACAAGTTTTCTTTTTGTCAGTGGTTTGCTTAGCATGCATTGTAAAGTTAAAACTTATTATAAGATAATTTTTAGTATTTTGTTATATTATATTGTTTAAAGAGTTTTTTAACAATTTTTTACTTATATACGTATGAATAATGTAATGCAGGGTTTTTTTTCCCTTCTAAATTGTACTAAATTATTTTTCTTCCCTTTCAAGTAAATAACTTTGAAGAAAGGGTGATAAATAAAAAATGTATAATACCATGCAATTTAAGACATTTGAAGGTGAATTTTTATCCTTAATCCCCAAACACAAAAAAAATTTTTTTAGTTATATGCCATTTCTATGACTTTCTATTTTCTTTCTTCAGACAGAGAAGTCCTTCAGAATACTGGATCAGCCTAATTATGTACTAAAAAGTTGCATTTTGAAACATGTACTTATATACTAAAAAGTTGCATTTAAAAAAGTTTTTGAAACAATATACAACTGCATCAAAGTAAAGAAAAAGATTTAGGCGGCTGGAAAACTGAGAAAATGATTTGCTTTAGGCGGCACTTGAATTTTTTGCAACAACAAGTGATTAGTTGAGTGATGAATATGTCTTATCTGGCAAAAATCGTCTTTTCCTTTTCTGATGCAGTGAGTACCATTTCATTTTTAATAAACATATCCGTTAGAAGACATGTGGTTGTGGAAAAGATGTTACTCGGTTTCATCTGGTTCAAATTACTAGTCTGTTTGAAGCAGAGAAAACAACTAAGGAAGTTGATAAAATTTCTGGAATTGGATCAAGAAGTGCAGAGTGCAAAAAAAAACCACATGAAACCTCCTTATGAAAGAAATGTGATTAAATTGATAAATTATTGTGATAATTTAAATGTAACATTTAGGAGTGTTACCATACACAAAAAAACCTATGCTCATTGGTGGACATGGGGTCAAAGGCTAGCCACTCTGTTCTGCTATAAAAGAACACACACCGCATCACTGCTTGCTGCATATGTGGTTGTGTAGCTGCAGTGTAGCCAGAGCGTCCATGTTGAACCCTATCCTTTGCTAAAATCGCCTACAATGATCATGTGAGTTTAAGAACTGGACTGAGCAAGGTTGTCTAGTCTGATGGATCAAATTTTGTTTTTACTTCATATTTACAGGTGTTAGTGGTATGATTCTCTATTGACAGTGCTCTTTTTTTTTTATAACATCATGCACTGCCTCACTGCAAAAATTGTTCAGGGCTGGTTAGAGGAACATGACAAAGATTGAAATTCCGCAGACTTCAATCTAATGTGCTGGACAAGGAGCTCATAGAGATCCTATTATACAGCTGACAGGACTTTAAGGATATGCCATCAACATATTTGTGCCAGGAACCACAGCATACATACAGAGCTCTTGTGGAGTTCATGTTTTAATGGGTAAGAACAGTTTTGTCAGCATAGTGGGATCTATGGAACATTAAGCAGGTGAACGATGTATGTTAAATTTTTGGGCTAGTTACTAGATGTCTATGTGGTTTCACAGTTGTTTGCTGTTTGTTATTGACTCTCAACTGATCATTATAGAGTAACTAAAAAAATCAATACTCAGTAGCGTTTAGCAAACATCAAATACGAGATAGTCTCAATTTAGGTGTGATTGATTTTAACTTAATTTGTCATTAATAACAATGTAATTAATTCTGCCACAATAAAAGCTTTGGACATAAGTTGACTTAACATTTTAGGGACTGCTTACTTTTATACCCTTGCACACGTCACTCACATGCAATGTATTCACACCTCAACAATGTCACTGGAATACAGTCTATATAATTTAGGGCATTGGAGGTGTTGTTCATAACTGCTCAACTAATAAGCTCTCCATGTTTGTTTGATAGAAATAACTTTTAATTTTAAGGAAAATATATGAGATCTCAAGCAGTGTCATTTAAATGAGCAATCAAGCAAGTAAATAAATAACTTTTTACCTTATTATGTACTGTATTTAATCATTTAGATTTTTTATTAATAAACATAGTCAAAAAATATTCCTTCACAGAAAATAGTTTTAAAATTAAGCAAATAAGGCGAAAGTTTTTCGTCACTCAAAAATGCATCTGTTGCAAAATTGTTGTAAATCTGAATTTGTTGCCGATGCTGTACCTCACTAATACCATTATTAATATTTTACCAATCCAGGTGAATATTTATCCAGAGTTTCAGTACAAAGTGTGTCCTTATAAAGCAACATAATCAGGTGCTTTGAAAAAGTCCATTGGGGATTGGTATGCAGTAGAAACTGGCAAAAGCCCATCTGTCAAGCCAAAAGGCTATCTGATTTATGTTTCATGCTTCTTGCTGCTGCCACACTCCACATCTTTTATCTTTTTCTTTTCAGTTTCAGTGACAGTGAAGTAGCTTTGGCTCTCAAAGAGCAATCCATCATCTGTTTAGCATGCCTCATCAACAGCAGGTACATCTTCATGCTAACACCAAGACTGGGTGTTTTATGACGCACTGCCATATGGGTGAGGTGTATAATGCAGACAACCTATTTAAAACAGAATAACACTACATTCATAACACCTTTGTTTGTGTAGCTACCTACACAAACATTAAAAATTTTCTTAATCTTACGTTTGAATATCTCTCAAACACAAACTTATGAAAAAAAATATGATTTTTCATTGTATGATTAAGTATAAAGATATATAATTAAAAATTTATTTCAAACGTAGGTGTATGTTTGACATTGTGTGGAAATTTGGTATGTATGAATACCAATACACACCTCATCTTCACCCCACCTGTCACGAGGCAACACAGTAATGTTTGACAAACCAATTTATAGAAACAGTTTAAAATGAATAATATTACAAACCCGATTCCAAAAACAGTTGGTACTGTACAATTGTAAATAAAAACAGAATGCAATGATGTGGAAGTTTCAAATTTCAATATTTTATTCAGAATATAACATAGATGACATATCAAATGTTTAAACTGAGAAAATGTACTGTATCATTTTAAAGAAAAAATATGTTTATTTTAAAATTCATGGCATCAACACATCTCAAAAAAGTTGGGACAAGGCCATGTTTACCACTGTGTGGAATCCCCTCTTATAACAGTCTGCAAACGTCTGGGAGCTGAGGAGACAAGTTGCTTAAGTTTAGGAATAGAAATGTTGTCCCATTCTTGTCTAATACAGGCTGCTAGTTGTTAGGTCTTATTTGTGAAAGATCTGGATCCTACTCCTACGCAGCCATGATGCAGTAATTGATGCAGTATGTGGTCTGGCATTGTCATGTTGAAAAATGCAAGGTCTTCCCTGGAAGAGATGATGTATGGATGGAAGCATATGTTGTTTTAGAACTTGGATATACCTTTCAGCATTGTTGGTGTCTTTCCAGATGTGTAAGCTGCCCATGCCACACACACTCATGCAACCCCATACCATTAGAGATGCAGGCTTCTGAACTAAGCGCTGATAACAACTTGGGTTGTCCTTGTCCTCTTTAGTCAGTATGACATGGCATCCCAGTTTCCCAAAAAGAACTTCAAATTTTAATTTGTCTGACCACAGAACAGTTTTCCACTTTGCCACAGTCCATTTTAAATGAGCCTTGGCCCAGAGAAAACGCCTGCGCTTCTGTATCATGTTTAGCTATGGCTTCTTTTTTTGACCTATAGAGTTTTAGCCGGCAACTGCGAATGGCACGGTGGATTGTGTTTACCAACAATGTTTTCTGGAAGTATTCCTGAGCCCATGTTGTAATTTCCATTACAGTAGCATTCCTGTATGTGATGCAGTGCCGTCTAAGGGCCAGAAGATCACAGGCATCCAGGATGGTCTTCCGGCCTTGACCCTTACGAACAGAGATTGTTCCAGATTCTCTGAATCTTTGGATGATATTATGCAGTGTAGAAATTTTTCATCACAGCATTGTGGGAATTCGTGATCCTCTGCCCATCTTGACTTCTGAGAGACACTGCCATGCTGATAGGCTCTTTGTATACCCAATCATGTTTCCAATTGACCTAATAAGTTGCAAGTTGGTCCTCCAGCTGTTTCATATATGTACAGTACATTTAACTTTCCGGCCTCTTGTTGCTACCTGTCCCAACTTTTTGTTTTTTTAATGTGTAGCTCTCATGAAATCCAAAATGAGCCAATATTTGGCATACTTTCAACATTTGATATGTTATCTACATTTTATTCTAAATAAAATATTGAAATTTGAAACTTCCACTTCATTGCATTCCGTTTTTATTCACAATTTGTACAGTGTCCCAACTTTTTTGGAATCGGGTTTGTATTATCAGGCTGATCTTTGTGATTGTTACTGGTAGAACCTGTGTAATTGGAAGATAGAATGCAATTAAAAGGATACTCATTAATTTAAATACTGTTTTTAATTATTTCCACTGCACTTGTCAAGGCGTCACCACAGCTGAACATCCAATTCACATACAACTTGGCATGAGTTTTATGTCAAATGCCCTTCACAACCCTCCCATTCTATCCACGCTTGGGACTAGCACTAAGGATGCACTGCATTTAGTGGCTGGGTATGGGCATTGGCTGGGAAATAAAACTGCACCTTCCACATGGCAGACAAGAAGCATAAAACTGTGCCACCAATGTCCTTTCTTCAAAATATAGTATTAAAAAAAAATCTAAAAAAACATTCTTCTATTTGATATACATACACTACAAATTATGCAAATAAAGAACGGATAAAATGAACTACAAGGGCCAAGTCAAACCTGGACATTTGTTTGTGCAGAACAACAGAACGCAGTCATAAGTGTAAAAACTATCTTTATTTCTCTATATAATCTCCTGCTGCACTAATGCACTTATACCAGTGTTTCACTAGTGACATGTCTTCCACAAGGTGGAAACAAGTTTTATGTCAATTTTCAAGGATCAGGAGTTACACTCGCTAAATGTTCATTGGAACACCTGCAGTGAGCTCCAAGCCATCTCAACCAGGGTCATCATTCCCAGATGTATGGTCCATTTTAAAATGCTTGCACAACTCAAAATGTTTTACTGCAAGCTAACAGTCTCATCACCGCAGTCTCATTGCTTAAAGTTTTTGGTAAATGTCAATTTTACCCCTTGATTCATGAGGAATTTTATTACAATTCCTGGTTTGACTTGAATGCCCTCACACTTTAGTTAAAATAGAGTATTTTATTTTATCTTTTCTTCATCTTATTTTTTCTTTTTATCACAGACAAGAAGTTTAAGACATTTCACAATGCTGATAAAATAATTGAAAACTGGTTTACTCATAGTAAAAGTCTAAAGGCAGATGCTGCATTCTGTCAATAAACGTATGTAGCTAACACAAATTAAAAAAAAATTAAATTAAAAATGACAATACTTGAATAATGGGTCTTAGAATGAGACAGATATGAGAGAACCTCTCATATCAAAGCTCTCAAGCAAGCATCCAAGTTTCCAGTGGAATAAAAGGTAATTCTGGTAATGTGACATGAAAAGGAACATTAACTATGTCCTTAACAAAACAGCAAATTATTTTCCCTAATCACATAACTGTAACTATCCAAATTATATTTAGACAGATACCTTGAAAAACTTTAACTGAGGAATTCATGAAGGCATACCAAAAATGTATTATAGTCCCAAAACCTGCCTTTTAATACAGACTTATAGTATAAAGAGTGAAGAAAACTTTTTTTAATAAAAGAAACTTTAATTATTTAATCATGCACTTATGTAACAGACATACAATTTGTTCAATATAAAACACAGTAAGGGTTGCATTGGAAATTCTAATACGCAAGTTGCATTTACTTCATGGGCTCAATTGGGATGGATCATTTCGCAGTGTTACAGAAAAATGAAATAGCATCTGATTTTGAAAATGGCAACAACAATGCTGTGAGTTGAGCCCAAAAGCTGCATGTAACCCAAAATGTCATCAC
Organism: Clarias gariepinus; assembly: GCF_024256425.1. Taxonomy (NCBI): domain Eukaryota; kingdom Metazoa; phylum Chordata; class Actinopteri; order Siluriformes; family Clariidae; genus Clarias; species Clarias gariepinus. Next base: position 10,944,354 of record NC_071123.1, on the reverse strand, counting down.
TCACTCAATGATGCCTTCAACTGCCATCCTCAGTTCACAGCACAACTAGCTGATTCAATTAATGTTCTATCCTTCCCTCTGCTCCTCCTCAGTTTAATAGCGATTCTATACCAAGCTCCCTCAATGTTCCATGAAATTGGGCCAGATTGCAGTGTCGTTTAATTAAAGCAATCCTTGTTGCATTGAAATTGCTTCTCATGTAATTATTTGTCTTCTCCACTTCCAATAGGTTTCTTTTAAAACCTTTACTAGACTTTTTTCCCCACACCTAGAACAACAGTAAACAAACCACGTTTTTAGAAACCAGGTCTTAAACTTTTTTTGTTCTTTTCACTGAGCAGCTTTCCAAGGATGCATCTTTTTCTCTATGTTCCGTTTAAAGACCTAGATAATATTGTGTAGTTTTAAAAACCTAACTATTAATTCTAGACTGTTAATACATCTATGATACATTTATACTGTAGTTGGAGAATTTATGGTGGCATAGTGGGTAGAAATCAATTAAATTCTATTCTATGCGTGTATCATTTTTAACAGTGGAGATTCACAGAAATTTATCCCTGGCAGCCCGGTGGTGTAGTGATTAGCACTATGGCCTTGCACCTCAAAGGGTTTAAATCCCCCCTTGTGTGTGTGTGTGTGTGTGTGTGTGTGTGTGTGTGTGTCCTGTGAAGGATTGGCACCCTCTCCAGGGTGAACACCACCTCATGCCCAAAGTCTCCTGGGATAGGCACCAGGCCCCCTGTGACCCTCTACAGAATAATCAGTATATAAGATAAAAGAATGAATGAAAATGTATCCCAATTGATTTATTTTTAATTATATTAGTATTACTTTTCATTAATTTACTCCATCCGCTCAAAGACACTGGGTAGCGCAATACAAAAAGTAATTCCCATTCTAAAACTGTACACAATTTAGTCAATTGAATACAATTATGTAAAAAAAAAACATCCTGCTCCACAGCTCCATGATCCCCAGTTTGAACCTAAGCTCGGATTACTATTTGGGTGGAGATTTATATGTTTGCCCAGTGTTTGTTCCAGATACCTCTGGGTTACTCCCATTCAGATCAATGCTTGTAAGTGGATTAATTACATTATAAATAGCCTGAAGGTGTAAATAAATGTACAGGTATGGGCTTCCTGTACTGGCGTCTTATGATGGACTGGTGCCCAACTGGTGTATTCCTCCCTCTCACCCAGTGTTCTCAGGATTGGATCCAGGTTCACCTAAAAACTGACCCAGATAAAACAGTTACTCCAGATGAATGACTGAATTACTACATGCTGTCAAACCAGTTAAGAATTATGGATAGAAAGACGTCCCACCTTTAGTAGCAAAATATAGTGTTATCCATGAAATAAATTCATAAGAAGCAATGGTGTTTAATCAGACATGATTCTTTGCTAGTGAATTTAGTAAAAGTTGCATACTACAAATCTCATTGATGTAGAGAAAACTCAATTCTGCCTCACTTGTAATCCTTAAGGGGAGTCCGTAAAATGATATAGTGTACACAATAAACAACTTCCCCCTTATTGCAGGTAGAACATCTGAGATAATACATTAATGTTAATTATCAAATTTTGAAATAAAATGAAAACTGAAGCATCTTGCTTCTAAATTAATCTATTCTAAAATTTGATTTAAGCTTCCTACTATAGCGCAAAGTTATTTGTTTGTCTTTAACAATAACAGCCAGGTTCTCTTGATAAATGTGTCTGTTTCCTGGGCCTATTTTATTTATTTAGATAATCTTATTACATGTCAGTTGAACCACTAGACCGCCAACCTGCACATGTCTGAGATAAATTACCCATGTATCACTCATGATGTTGTGGGGGACACTAAATTTGTTTTTCATGTAAAATCACATTAAATCAATTTAAAATGATTTTGCTCTTGTTTTAAAATGTGTACAATTAATGATAAAAAAATAGATAGCAAAAAGCTATCTATATACTGTATCAGATATACCCATACCAAGTTATGACAACAGTGACTTTATGTTTTCATGACTAGAGAAAATTATACTGAGCCACACATTACTGTTGTTTCTGTCCTTTTGGATAGATCATGCTTAAAATAAACAAACAGAAATATGTTTATTATACAGTATAATATATATATTTTTATTTCTTATATTTCATCAAATTTTAATACTCAATTTAAATGTGATTACATAAAGTTATTTCTTAATACTGAATTCACATTTTTAGACCCTATGAAATGCATAGGAAGTGGAAAAAGATCAAATCAATAGCTCCATCTACTGGAAAAATAAAATAGTTTGCCAACTAACTACAATTATTCTGAAAGATTATGCTGTAGGTTAAATAAATTGTACCTCAAAAAATAAACAAATAAACAAATATATGTAATCGAAAAGATTTTTTCATAATTTGATTCAAAAAGTCAAGGTTATATATTCTAAATTCATTACATATCAATTAATTCATATAAGTTTATTATTTCAAACTAAAATACAGACTTAAAATATAAATCTAAAAAGGATTTCCAAAACTGACACCCAGTTTAAAAAGTATATTTATACTGTATATGCATTTACTCAGGGCACCATAAGCATGTATCAGAGCATCAGTAGGGCATGGCATGGAGGCGATCATGGAGGCATTATTGAAGACCAGGTTGCTTTGATGTCAGCCTTTAGCTCAGCTGTATTGTTGGGTCAGGTGTTTCTTATCTTATTCTTAGAAGACATTAGCCCACAGAGATCTACAGTATGGGGTATAATCGAGAGAAAGACAAGAAGCACCTGACCCAACAATACAGGGGAGCTGAAGGTAAGCAAGTTGGCTGGCCAAGCAAGCACAATAAATATCATGGTCTGCAGACTGTTTAGAGGTAGGTTTGGCATGGTTGGCAGGTGTTAAATCCTTCTGGAAAAGGAAATCGGCAAAGCTTGTCAGCAGATGGAAGCAAGAAGTGCTTTAAAGTCTCTGGGCAGCAGACGACTTCACACTGGACTTCAAGCAACTTGGATTCTGTCCCTCTCCACGCTTCCTCCAGACTACACAGAATCCAGCCTCACATCATTCCTTGTGAAGCTTTCCCAAGTTCTTAAATTGTCTTTGCTTGGCAAATTTTTTAAAGCCTGCAGTGATCACTGATGTTTTTGTAGCTAACAGACTGATCTCTTCTAGTCAACTTTTCATAAATGTACTTTGATACAGCACCCAAAACAGGCAGGTACAGTTCGATACAACACCCACAACAGTCAGGACTTTCAGTGATGAGAAAAGTTGAGAACACTGTAAAAAGCATTCAAGTATTTGATATAAGAGAATTTAAACTAGAAGTAAAATGTGAGAGATCAAAACCAGAAGGCGGCAGTAATGCAGCACAGTAGCTGCCAACTGTGGGAAAACACCAAAAAGACATGACTTTCCTCATGATTGTGGTTGTGTGTATTCAGCCAGACCGAGAGATACTGTACACGGAATTTATATTGTTTAAATAGTAATTGATTCAAACTTTAAATGAAATATCCAGATATTTTAGGAATACTGGATTTTCATTATAATCAGCTATAAGCTGTTATCATCATCATCATCATAAAAAAGACTATCTGGAATGCATGAGTGTTACTTATTTGAATTAAGGTAATAATAATAATAATAATAATAATTTGTCAGATGCACAGTACTTTCAAGTACTAGTTATAACCAATGCATGTACCTTTACATGCATTGGTTATAACTAGGTGTAGCTTATTAATAGCAGGCTACATTTAATGGTATCAAGGACATTGAAATATTCCATTTGTCTTTTTTGCATCACTGTAAATTATACATTTTTAAAATAAGTTTAAGAACGAGAAAAAAAAAAATCAAGTTTCCAGTGGTAAACATTTATTAGAAAGTTTGGAAGTACAAAGGCACAGTTGTTAACGGATAACTTTTCAGAGATGCCAAAAAACAGAAACACATGGAAATTTAAAAGTAGAACATGTCAAGATGATTGATAGATTTCTATGCCATGTCCTCTTCTGCTTCTTCCTCAAACTCTCCCTCCTCTTCAACTGTGGCATCCTGGTACTGCTGGTACTCAGACACAAGGTCATTCATGTTGCTCTCTGCTTCTGTGAACTCCATCTCATCCATTCCTTCCCCTGTGTACCAATGCAGGAAGGCCTTTCTTCTGAACATAGCTGTGAACTGCTCAGAGATGCGCTTGAACAGCTCCTGGATGGCCGTGCTGTTACCAATAAAGGTGGCAGCCATCTTAAGCCCTCTTGGTGGGATGTCGCATACAGCTGTTTTCACATTGTTGGGGATCCACTCTACAAAATAACTGCTGTTTTTATTCTGCACGTTGAGCATCTGCTCATCCACCTCTTTCATAGACATGCGGCCCCGGAACACAGCAGCCACAGTCAAGTAGCGTCCGTGTCTCGGGTCACACGCTGCCATCATATTCTTGGCGTCGAACATCTGTTGGGTTAACTCGGGGACGGTGAGCGCACGGTACTGCTGACTCCCTCTGCTGGTGAGAGGGGCAAAACCAGGCATGAAGAAATGCAGACGTGGGAAGGGCACCATATTGACAGCTAGTTTTCGTAGGTCAGCATTGAGCTGCCCAGGAAAACGAAGACAAGTGGTCACACCACTCATGGTGGCAGAGACAAGATGGTTAAGATCACCATAAGTGGGAGTTGTGAGCTTTAAAGTGCGGAAACAGATGTCATAAAGAGCTTCATTGTCAATGCAGTACGTCTCATCAGTGTTCTCCACTAGTTGATGCACAGACAGAGTGGCGTTGTAGGGCTCCACCACAGTGTCGGAGACTTTAGGAGAAGGCACAACACTGAATGTGTTCATGATGCGGTCCGGATACTCCTCACGGATCTTGCTGATGAGCAGTGTGCCCATGCCTGAGCCAGTGCCCCCACCCAGAGAGTGAGTGAGCTGGAAGCCCTGTAGGCAGTCACAGCTCTCAGCCTCTTTCCGCACAACATCCAGCACAGAGTCCACCAGCTCAGCACCTTCAGTATAATGGCCTTTGGCCCAGTTATTTCCAGCCCCACTCTGACCTGTGAAAAGTGAGGACAATAAGGCTAAATTATGATTTGAAGGTAAATTAAACATGCCATTTTAAACCATTAAAACTGCTTCTAAAAAAATCTTTGAATTTACTTCAACTTAAAGATGTCATGTATTTATTTTTTTGCAGTAAAGGATTTAATGTTTAATATAATGTGACTCATTTTAGAGTGAAACAGGATGGCTGGGTGTGGTTATGGAAATTAGCTGGTTATGGAAAATACTTTTAGAATTTGACTAACTTACAAAAACTAGACATCTTTGACATTTTGGGGGTGAACAAATTTATGTGAAAAAATCATGCCTCAAAATATTGCAGTATTGGGGGAAAACCTGCTGCATTTTAATAGACAAGTGATTAGTACAGGTGAATTATGCAAAGTGTAACAAAGGAAATGGGGAAACAAAGATAAGGGTTCGACTGGGATTTCAGGCCATCATTAAAAATAATATATATTTTTTAAAGTTCACCCACCAAAGACGAAGTTGTCTGGTCTGAACACTTGGCCAAAAGGACCAGACCTCACGGAGTCCATTGTCCCTGGCTCCAAGTCCACCAGCACGGCCCGAGGAACATACTTTCCACCTGAGGCACCACAATACACACTTTCACTACACTCAAAAATACACTTTAAACAGGTGATGCTGTAAAACACTAGATTTACCAGTGGCTTCATTGTAATACACATTAATCCTCTCAAGCTGCAGGTCGCTGTCACCGTGGTAGGACCCGGTCGGGTCGATTCCGTGTTCATCGCTGATCACCTCCCAAAACTAAAGCAGGATCAAATCTGATTATTATCACGGTCAGCTTGTTTAACAAGTTATCAAGCTTTAAAAGAATGAATGAACGACTGAATGAATAAGTGGCTATTTAATTAAATCTTTAAAAAAAAATGGTCATTGTCGCAAAGCAGCTTGAATCAAGAGTAAATTATGGAAATGTGTATGTAATGTGTGAGAAAATGTGCACGAATCAAAATGATCTTAAATATTTAAAGCTGTTGTCACCTGTCGCTAGTGCACTGTTGCTATGTAACCCAATCAGACATTTCTAACGACTAAGCGAGAGCTCTTTTCATTTAAGCATCTAAGTAGTACAGTATGAGCATCTAATGCAGCAAAAGTCCAAGACTTGTGTAATGTTAATGCACTAAACTTACTTTTGCACCGATTTGATTCCCACACTGACCAGCTTGCAGATGAACGATTTCTCTCATTTTGAAAAGCGCTTAATAAACACACACTTGAATGAATTTAAGGACTAACTCCCACTCGCGTCACCCTCGATACAGAGATACTGAGAAGCGGCGCTGTCACGCGGATTTAAACCATGACGTTATAAACGTCTCCGAACGCCAGTGGCTGAACAAAACGCCAAGCATTATTCTGCGGACTTGTGTTGACTTTGATTGGCCCAGACGTTACGTTCTGTCTCCAATAGTGATGGGAATTCCGGCTGATTTCTGACAGATCAGCTTCAACTCCGACTCATTCCACTCCTAAATGACTGACATTTTTTCACTTTATTTGTCAGGGTTTCTCTTTATCCAATGAATTGTTTAAGGAAATATACCGTCCATCCTTGTCATTCTTTACTTAACTACAAGTACAACAAACAGTTTACATTAAATTAAATATAAAAAACGTTTAGATAACTGTGAAAACGCTCATTATACCTGCATGGTTTTTGTCCAGTATAAGGATTTATTTGATCAAATCCCCACATGCACACAGCTGAGTTAAACACACTCCACCATTCACACAAACAGCTTAGAGGGAAATACACTCATACATCGTAATGGGTTACATTGCTTACATAAAATCAAATAAATAAAAATGATTAAACAAATAAATAAATAAATAAAAACAGCTCACTTGAGTCAATTCTTGTGTGTGAACACTGAGAGCCGACACCAGTCTCCAGAGTTACAGCGTTGTGAGCTCCCATAGAAACACCTTTGTGTTTGTGGTAACTATTTGTACAGCAAAGCGACGATTATTACGGACCTCACTTCATGCTAAACTAACACTTCTATTGTCTTTACTGAGAAGAGGACATGTTTGGACCTGCTCAGTGTGGTGTATGTTAGTTACACTAAAACAAGGTTCACACTGAGAACTGGCTGCCTGTATAAAACCAACGGTCATTCATTTATTTGAGTGTTTAAAATTTGGATTTTTTTTTTTTTTACCTCTACTCACCAATATAAATACAAATGTAACATCAGTCTGTAAAAGACTAATTAGCAAACTGATGTGTAAGTACTGTAGTGTAAGAGTGCAAAAGATTTCAAAGACCTTATTGGAAGGCAATCAACCTTGGGGTTAAATCAGTAATTGCACTGATCACAGCACAATTTGTCCTTACTAATTATGGTGAATCAGGTGTTTTCATAAAACCATGACAACAAGGCCTAAAATTAGCAGTAAGGTTGTTGCATCCAGACAGGAGAGCCATCCTTTCCTTTTATTCTACTTCCCAAGGATCAAACTGAAACGCCATTGACTGACTGAATGGATCTGGGTGTGTAGTGTATGAGAAGACATAGTGTGGGAGCAGCTGCAAAGCTGTCACACAGTAAACTTTCACTTATGAATGTAAAGCTGCATGTGACCTTACATGCATCTTCTCTAAACCCAAATCCTAATCCAAAACTTTATCTCCCTATGCGCCCTGTACTTGGCATCCAATAAAAGATGACTAACTCATACTTTGAATATTCAAGCTTTATAATTTGAATGCTGGCTTCAAAAGGTAAGCCAGTTTTTGCCTTCGGCTAGGGAAAATAGGGACCTTGATTTGTTATCAGGAACTCAGTTGCCTTGTGTTCTTTCATAAGCAGTGAGTATGATGTAATTCATGTTCTCACTATGATTATAATCTATAATAAACATTCTGAAACACCAGATTGACAAGTAGTCTTGAACCTGATGGCCTGGGTGGTTTAGTTCTGTGACCTACAATTGTGAAAAAAGGTTTGAATTAGTTTTATTTTTAAACTGATGAGACTGATATAAACAGATAATTCTATATCTAACTGATATTGTATATTTAAATCCACCACAGATATACATGTTTAGCAAACATTATTATTATTATTATTATTATTATTATTAAATATTATAGTTCAGAACTGAGGCAATAGAAATGCAGTCCTGAGATCCATTGAGCTTATTTTTGTCACAGCTCATTTGGCATGGGTGCTGGATAAAGTCTGACCCTGCTGTCATTGCCTGGCTGTCACTGCTGAGCCCTGGGAGGAAAGCTAACCCGACTGGAACAAAATTCCCTTCCACTATTGAGACAACAAAACAGCTCTATGGAAACATGCTGCCACAGAAACCTGCAGGCACACATTAGTTCCCATTAGACGACTATAAGCATACTGTAAAAGAAAACAATATATATTTATGCTTGTGTTTATGACTTTCACATGTCATTTACATTGCTAATTTATTGTATGGAAAAGTAAAGCAATATTTAAATAGGGTGACTGTAGATAAAATTGATTAAAAATCTTCCTGGATCAGAAAATGTGAAATTAGAAAGAATTTTAGTGACAACCTGGCAATTTTTTTTGTTTTTTTGCATTCTGATTTACCATAAATTACTGTATTTTTTTCCAAATTATGCTGATTTACTGCACTAATTACAGATAGCAAATTTAATAATCTTTTGAATGTGTTTGAGTTTGTTCCTTCAAAATATGTTGACATAAAAGGGTAAGAGGTGGGGACTAGGATCAGCTTTTTCTGCTCATTGAAAAAAAAAAAAAACAGTAATATGTTGCACCAAAGACTGGTGCAACATATTATTGTCAACTAGGTTTGACATGTTGAGTGGGACAAATTGGCCATGTTTGATTCCCACAAATTGGCCAGGTTTGATTCCCACTCCTGTGTGGAGTTTCCATGTTCTTCCCGTGCTTGGTGGATTTCTTCGATTTGCTGCAGTGTCCTTCCGCAGGCTGAAGACATGTGGATTAGGGTAAGTGCCCATAGTGGGCATGTGGGTATGTGTGTGTCCTGCAATGGATTGGCACCCTGTCCAGGATTTACCCCACTTTATGCTCTAAGACTCCTGGGATGGGCTCCAGGCCCCCTGTGACCCTATATACCGGATTAAGTGCGTGTGTGTGTGTGTGTGTGTGTGTGTGTGTGTGTGACCTTAAACATTAGAGACTGTTCTAAAAGTTTAGAAAGTTCTGAAATACTCACTTACACTATTTGGTTATTTTAAAGTTTGATGTTGACCTTAAATAAATTTCTCAATCCTATCTACGAATATGCCTTCAGGCATTGTACTGTTTTGCCCTGGTTAACTAATTAAATCTATGCATGAATGTGTAAATAAAAGTATAAGCTGCCGGTATTGGTGTTCAATTATGAACATCTTTAAATGCACAGAATTATGCCTAAACTGAATTCTGCTAGAATCTGCTAAATGAATTAGTGTACATAATAAATAGCAAGTTAAAAGGCAGCTTCCCCCTCATTACATATAGAACATTTGAGATAATATGTTCATTTTTATCATATTTTAAAATAATATGAAAAACAAAGAACCAAAGGTTCTCTTAATAAATGAGTCTGTTTTCTGTGCCTAATTTGATCAGATATACTTATTAAATGTCAGTTAATCCACTAGACCCCCTTTAAATGCACATTTCTGTAATAAACTATTTATCTATGACCCATGATGTTGTGAGGGTCATCAAAGGTACTACAACGCTGAAATTTCTGTCAAATATAATTGTAGTAGAGAAAATATTATATATTTTTAAAATGTTAAATTAAAAAAGTTGTGGTGTTAATTTCCAATTCCCAGGTATTTGCCCTCTTCCTGATTTTATTATTTTATTTATTTATTTATTTATTTGTTGCACATGACATACTTTTAGGTCACTTAGGTTATGTATGTAGTAGGAAAATTAACCAAATCACACTCAAAAGTTCACCTCTGAATAGGTCGAAAAACCAAATAAACGTTTTGCCTAGTCAAAGTCTGGACTTTGAGATGAAATCCGAGTGAGAAAGCCTTTCAAGACCTTTCAAAAACCTCCCAATGTGGCTGTATTAAAACAATTCTACAATTCTTCCTCTACACTGATGTAAAATAATCGTTTCCGGTTATCACAAACATTTGATTGCAATTGTTGCTGCAAAGAGTCGTACAACCAGTTATTAAGTTTAGGGGCAATTACTTTTTTACAAAGCTCCAGGTATGTTTAGACAGCTTTTTCTCTCTAATATAAAAAAAAAATCATTTTAAAACTGTATTTGTATGTACTCAGGTTGTGTTTGTGTAATATTACATTTTTTGACGATCTAAATCATTTAAGCAAAACAAATATGCAAAAATATGTAATAAGCTTATGCTACATACAAAAATACAAGGGTAGCTCATTGGTTAAGGGGTTGGACAACTGATCAGAAGGTCCCAGGTTCAAAACCCAGCACCACCAAGGTACCACTGTGGGCTCATGGTCCTGTAAATAGAGGATCTGCCAAGTGCTATAAATGTAAAATATGCTTACTTTCACTATTAAACCAGGAATTCTGTTTTTCTAAGAATTTGACATGTTTGTTTTTGTGTTTGCTTCTTTTTGTAATTTGATCTTAGTAAGCATTTAAGTGAACTCCCATAACGCTCATTCAAAATGTTTTTCTAACTAATTTTTTTCATCAAAGAAGATACTTCAATACTATTCTTTCAGGTTTTCCATAATGAGTTTTACAGTTCTTAAGTCATTTAAGAGATCTCTTTAGTTGTTAGTTTTCTTAATGCAGGACAATTATTTAAACTTTCTGAAACAAGCAACGATCACAGAATATGACTTCTGACATGCTTGGTAAATAAGAAATGAGAAGCTACTCATTGCATCAGTTAGCTTTAAATAACTTGTTGCCGGCTGAAGCATATAATTACATGACTTTTATGTAATGAGTCAGTATTTGCAGTGTTGGCCCTTCCTTTTTAGGACCTCTGCAATTCGACTGAGCATGCTCTCAATCAACTTCTGGGCCAAATCCTGACTGATAGCAACCTATTCTTTCATAATCACTTCTTGGAGTTTGTCAGAATTAGTGGGTTTTTGTTTGTCCACCCGCCTCTTGAGGATTGACCACAAGTTCTCAATGGGATTAAGATCTGGGGAGTTTCCAGGCCATGGAAACAAAATTTCAACGTTTTGGTCCCCGAATCACTTGGTTATCACTTTACCTTATGGCACGCCGCTCCATCGTGCTGGAAAATGCATTGTTCTTTACTAAACTGTTGTTGGATTGTTGGAAGAAGTTGCTGTTGGAGGGTGTTTTGGTACCATTCTTTATTCATGGCTGTGTTTTTGGGCAAAATTGTGAGTCAGCCCACTCCCTTGGATGAGAAGCAACCCCACACATGAATAGTCTCAGGATGCTTTACTGTTGGCATGACACAGGACTAATGGTAGCGCTCACATTTTCTTCTCCGGATAAGCCTTTTTCCAGATGCCCCAAACAATCTGAAAGAGGTTTCATCGGAGAATATGACTTTGCCCCAGTCCTCAGCAGTCCATTCACCATACTTTCTGCAGAAAATCAATTTGTCTCTGATGTTATTTTTGAAGAGAAGTGGCTTCTTTGCTGCCCTTCTTGACAACAGGCCATCTTCCAAAAGTCTTCGCCTCACTGTGAGTGCAGATGCGCTCACACCTGCCTGCTGCCTTTCCTGAGCAAGCTCTGCACTGGTGGCACTCCGATCCCGCAGCTGAATCCACTTTAGGAGACGATCCTGGCGCTTGCAGCACTTTCTTGGACGCCCTGAAGCCTTCTTAACAAGAATTTGAACCTCTTTCCTTGAAGTTCTTGATGATCCTGTAAATTGTTGATTTAGGTGCAATCTTAGTAGCCACAATATCCTTGCCTGTGAAGCCATTTTTATTCAACGCAATGATGGCTGCACACATTTCTTTGCAGGTCACCCTGGTTAACAATGGAAGAACAAAGATTTCAAGCATCACCCTCCTTTTAACATGTCAAGTCTGCCATTCTAACCCAATCAGCCTGACATAATGATCTCCAGCCTTGTGGTCATCAAAATTCTCACCTGAGTTAACAAGACGATTACTGAAATGATCTCACTGTTCACTCAATGATCTAATAATGTACACACAGCGCCGCGCTACCGTATGAAACGTACATTCACATCAACTACCAAACAGAGTTTTATCAGTAATCTCCCAGAGTTCCCAACTTCGATTAGATCACCGTCTGACCCCACAGAACTCGATCAGGCTACTGAATATTTAGAGTCGACATTTCGCTATACCCTAGATAATGTAGCTCCAGTCAAAAGAAAAATTATTAGAGATAAAAAACTTGCTCCCTGGTATAACGATCACACGCGCACTTTAAAACAGACCGCTCGGAAATTAGAACGTAAATGGCGTCAAACTAAATTACTAGTATTTCAAATAGCATGGAAGGAGAGCATCCTGAACTATAGAAAAGCTCTTAGTGTAGCTAGATCAACATATCTCTCCACTCTTATAGAAAATAACAAAAATAATCCTAGATTCTTATTTAATGCTGTAGCCAAATTAACCAGAAATAAGACCACTGCAGAAATCTCCACAACAACATCATGCAATAGTGAGGACTTCATGAACTTTTTTTAATAATAAAATTGTAAATATTAGGCATAAAATTGAGGTTTTGAAACCGAACAATGTAATTGATGCAGATGTTAATCTAGCCATGTCAGACCAGAACCTAGAATACTTTACTCCCCTTGAAGAGAATGAAGTAATTTCACTCATCTCTTCTTCAAATTCATCAACCTGTATATTAGATCCTATACCGACACATTTTCTTAAACAGATAGTACCAGCAATAATAGAACCCCTGTTGAGAATAATTAATTCTTCACTCAGCATTGGATATGTTTCAAAATCTTTTAAATTAGCAGTTATCAAACCAATAATTAAGAAACCTGACCTCGACCCCTGTCAGCTGTCCAGTTACAGACCAATATCAAACCTCCCCTTTATCTCTAAGATCCTGGAAAAGATAGTAGCGGAGCAGCTATGTTCATATATACATAGAAATGGCATACATGAACTGTATCAGTCAGGATTTAGGCCTCATCACAGTACAGAGACAGCGCTCGTTAAAGTAGTAAATGACATTCTATTGGCCTCTGATCAGGGTTGTGTAACTATGCTTGTATTACTTGACCTAAGTGCAGCTTTTGACACTGTTGATCACGCTATTCTTCTTCACAGATTAGAAAATGTAGTGGGAATTAAGGGTACAGCCCTCTCCTGGCTCAGATCCTATCTGACCCATCGTTATCAGTATGTAGACTTAAATGGTGATTATTCTGCATGTTCTCTAGTGGAGTTTGGCGTTCCGCAGGGTTCAGTTTTAGGTCCACTGCTTTTTTCCCTTTACATGCTTCCTCTGGGCAACATAATCCGTAAGCATGGTATTAGTTTTCATTGTTATGCTGACGATACACAGTTATATGTCTCAGCAAAACCTGATGAGAAAAAACAGCTTACTAAAATTGAGCAATGTGTGCAGGACATAAGAAATTGGATGCAAATTAACTTCCTTCTGCTAAATCCGGATAAGACAGAAGTTCTAGTCATAGGACCGCATACAGCTAGGAGTAAAATTTTAGATCACACCGTAACTTTAGATGGCCTTTCTGTTCCATCAAATGCAACAGTGAAAGACCTTGGTGTGATTATTGATTCCAGCCTTTCATTTGAAGCACATGTAGATAATATTACCAGGATAGCATTCTTTCACCTCAGAAATATTGCCAGAATAAGAAATTTATTGTCGCTAAACGACGCAGAAAAACTAGTTCATGCTTTTATCACCTCTAGGTTGGACTATTGTAATGCCTTACTGTCTGGTTGTTCAGCTAGATGCATAAATAAGCTTCAGCTAGTCCAGAATGCAGCAGCAAGAGTCCTCACCAGAACCAGAAGATATGAGCACATCACCCCTATCTTATCCTCACTCCATTGGCTCCCTGTGAAATTTCGCATTGATTTTAAAATACTACTCTTGACATATAAAGCATTAAATGGTCTCGCGCCGCAGTACTGCTAGTGTCTTACGATCCGCCACGCCTACTTCGATCAAAGGATGCAGGCTGCTTGTCAGTACCGCGTATTATGAAAAATACAGCTGGGGGCAGAGCTTTTTCTTACAAAGCCCCAAAGTTATGGAATAGTCTTCCAAATAGTGTTCGGGACTCAGACACAGTCTCAGTGTTTAAGTCCAGGCTAAAAACCTATTTATTTAGCCAAGCATTTTTATAAATAGATTTGCCATAGGTAAAGGAGCAGATCTGGGGGACTTATGGACGTAGAGTATTATGGTGAACTGGTATGTTTGGATGCTGTCTTCCTCACTCTCATTGATCACTCAGGTTTGCTGACGGTGAGGTGATTGTTTGCTTTACATGTCAGGAAGCCCTCATGTTTGTGTTTCCTTCTGGCTCTCCCTTTTAGTTATGCTGTCATAGTTAGTCCTGCCGGAGTCTCTGCTTGCACTCTACAGTTAATATACATTCACATTATACATTGTGTGACTGTGACCATACCTAACTGCCATCTCTCCTCTTCTTCTCTTCCCCCCCCTCTTTCCTTTTCCTCTCTCCTCCTGTCTCCCCTTTCACTCTTTCTCTCTCTCTCTGTCGAGCTACACATGTCGTTCCTGAGCTGCCAGTGATCCAGACTCCCTCTGCCCTCCGGACCTGTGTGACCCATCCTGGTGCCCCGCTTCTGGCTGAAGATCTCGTCACATGGATGCCCCGTGTGTCTCTCTGGGATGCGTCTGGTGTCTGGGAATGATTCTCTCTACCTAGAAAATGGTTCTTGCCTTGACTGGTGTTGGCAACTGTTTCTCTGGGGACTTGACAGTTCTATAGTTCATGACTGGAACTTCTTACAAGTCTACCTGGGTCTTCAATAACTACCTGGACTCCATATTAACATCAATTAACATCAGCTATTATAGCTGAACTGCCTCCCACCCTACACACTGTATAAATGCAGATCATTTACTGCTTTCTGTTTCACCCAAATGAGGATGGGTTCCCTGTTGAGTCTGGTTCCTCTCAAGGTTTCTTCCTATTACCATCTCAGGGAGTTTTTCCTTGCCACTGTCGCCCTCGGCTTGCTCACCAGGGACAAACTGACCATTTTGATTCATACAAATTCACATTTCATACAAACTTAAATAATTCTTTTGACTATGTAAAGCTGCTTTGCGGCAATGAAAATTGCTAAAAGCGCTATACAAATAAAATTGAATTAATTTGAATTGAATCTCAGCAGGTCCTTTAATGACAGCAATGAAATGCAGTGGAAAGGTTTTTTTGGAATTAAGTTAATTTTCATGGCTTAGAAGGACTATGCAATTCATCTGATCACTCTCAATAACATTCTGGAGTATATGCAAATTGTTATTATAAAAACTTAAGCAGCAACTTTTCCAATTTCCAATATTTATGTAATTCTCAAAACTTTTGGCCACGACTGTACACACACACACAAACAAATCTCTTCTGCTCTGTCATTGTCCTGCTGCAGAAGAATATATTTAGGGTCAAATAGACACCTCCTTGATGATATTACATGATGGATAAGTATCTGCCTTTATTTCTCATCATTGAGGACATGGATGATGGTTATTTGTCAGTTACATGTTGTTATTTGTTTGAGGTTGTAGTTGCCTAATTCTAAGACCCACTACGATCTGATGATTTTTATGTTTTTTACACAAAAACAACTAGAATTAAAAAAGGGGGTACTAACTTTTCAACATAATATATAACAAGTCAGAAGTTTAAACACCAGTTTAGAACAATACTCACTCACTTACAGGGTCACATACAGGGTCACAGGAGGCCTGTGCTGAGACCCAATTTTTAAGTTAATTCTCAGTAATGGATTAACATTTTAGACCCTATGAAATGCTTATTAGAAAAAGATTAAATCAATAGCTCCATCTGCTGGAGAAAAATACTTATTTCGCTTACCAACTAAAATAATACTGAGAGGTTGAGGTATAGCTTTCTGTACTTTAATAATTAAATTTAAAAAGAGAAACCCATATATTCAAGATTAATTCATCATCAAATTAACTATTTCAAGTCTTTGTCAAAAATCCAGTAACCGACATTATCAATCTAAAGATTATATCCAATGCAGAAGTGCCCAAGTTTTGACTCACACAGGGCTACTTCATTAATTAATAAGAATAATGTAATAATTAATACTAAAATTTATGTGTGGGGGTGGGGGGCGAGCAAGCAAGACCAAACAGAATTTCCCGACTATAGTAAGTATTTTCAACCATAAAGAACAAGTCAAGTTGCTAGACATAAACATTTATTTGAATGTTTGAAAGTACAAAGGCAGCGGTATTAATGGTTAACTTTTCAGGGATGGCAAAAAAACAGAAACACAGGAAACTTATAAGTTGAATATGTGATTAATAGATCTCTATGCCACGTCCTCTTCTGCTTCTTCCTCAAACTCTCCCTCCTCTTCAGCTGTGGCATCCTGGTACTGCTGGTACTCAGACACAAGGTCATTCATGTTGCTCTCTGCTTCTGTGAACTCCATCTCATCCATTCCTTCCCCTGTGTACCAATGCAGGAAGGCCTTTCTTCTGAACATAGCTGTGAACTGCTCAGAGATGCGCTTGAACAGCTCCTGGATGGCCGTGCTGTTACCAATAAAGGTGGCAGCCATCTTAAGCCCTCTTGGTGGGATGTCGCATACAGCTGTTTTCACATTGTTGGGGATCCACTCTACGAAATAGCTGCTGTTTTTATTCTGCACATTGAGCATCTGCTCATCCACCTCTTTCATAGACATGCGGCCCCGGAACACAGCAGCCACCGTCAAGTAGCGTCCGTGTCTCGGGTCACACGCTGCCATCATATTCTTGGCGTCGAACATCTGTTGGGTTAACTCGGGGACGGTGAGCGCACGGTACTGCTGACTCCCTCTGCTGGTGAGAGGGGCAAAACCAGGCATGAAGAAATGCAGACGTGGGAAGGGCACCATATTGACAGCTAGTTTTCGTAGGTCAGCATTGAGCTGCCCAGGAAAACGAAGACAAGTGGTCACACCACTCATGGTGGCAGAGACAAGATGGTTGAGATCACCATAAGTGGGAGTTGTGAGCTTTAAAGTGCGGAAACAGATGTCATAAAGAGCTTCATTGTCAATGCAGTACGTCTCATCAGTGTTCTCCACTAGTTGATGCACAGACAGAGTGGCGTTGTAGGGCTCCACCACAGTGTCGGAGACTTTAGGAGAAGGCACAACACTGAATGTGTTCATGATGCGGTCCGGATACTCCTCACGGATCTTGCTGATGAGCAGTGTGCCCATGCCTGAGCCAGTGCCCCCACCCAGAGAGTGAGTGAGCTGGAAGCCCTGTAGGCAGTCACAGCTCTCAGCCTCTTTCCGCACAACATCCAGCACAGAGTCCACCAGCTCAGCACCTTCAGTATAATGACCTTTGGCCCAGTTATTTCCAGCCCCACTCTGACCTGTGAAAAGTGAGGACAATAAGGCTAAATTAAATTAATTACTTGTTGGAACTTTCTATGGAATACCTAAAGACTAGAGACTTGAAATATAATTTGGTTCAGACCTACATCCCTAATATTTCACAAAAACCCAATATATTTAAGTTTTTTTGCCATCTTTCTCTAGGTATGCATTTTAATTAGTCTGTTTCCCTCTGTCTGCATTTATTCACTCTTCACAGTAAAGTCAACATGCAGCCCTGATACAAAAATAAGACTATTAAAACAAAAATGTATGTGGCAAATTATTACTTTACGTTACTTTATGGCACGTATTTTATATTAGTATCCATTTACTTGTAAAAAATCATTACACTTCAGTACTAGAAGCCTGGACAGGGCTGGACCTGGACCTGGACAGACCTGGACAGGGTGTCAATCCATCGCAGGGCACACACATATACACACTCACACACTCATTCACACACTACAGGCAATTCTTTTGGGAACGCCAAATAGCCTAATCTGCATGCCTTTGGACTATGGGAGGAAACCAGAATAGCCGGAGGAAACCCACCAAGCACGGGGAGAACATGCAAACTCCATGCACACAGAGATGGAAATCAAGCCTGGCCGGGAATCGACGGCTAACCCTGGAGGTGCAAGGCAACAGTGCTAACCACTACAATACTGTGCCGCCTAAAGAGTATCCATAAAAATAAAAATAAACTTTCCCCATTCATAGATTTCAATTTAAAAATCTAGTTATTCAAAAAATAAATCCCATTGAACACAAATAATTTATACCTTCGCATATGTGGACATTAGGTAATATGTTAATATAATGTTGATTTTTTTTTTGTGGTAAAGAATTTAAAGACAACATGTAATATAACTCATTTTGGAGTGAAACAGGATGTCTGGATGTGGGTATGGAAATTTGATGTCAGATTTTGACTAGGTTACAGAAACCTGAGATCTTTGGCCTGGCTTCGACAAACTTTTTTGGTGTACAGCTGAACTACAGTATGCATACTGTAACGACGAAAACGAGCAAGGGTTTGATTTTAGAGCAACATTAAACATTAAATGCAGAAAACTAAAGCGAATCTGATCATTATCAAGGTCAGCTTGTTTAACATGTTATCAAGCTAAAAGAATGAATGAATGAATGAATGAATAAATAAATGAATAAATGAACGAACGAATAAATGAATAAGTGGCTATTTAATTAAATTAAATATTAAAGTAAATTATGGAAATTTGTATGAAGCCATGTGTGTGATGAGTGTGATGAGCCTAATTTATGTTATCATTATCTTTATCTACAATGAACATTCTGAAACTATAGATTGATAGGTAGTCCTGTTTAAGTAATAATAATAACAACAACAGCAACAACAACAACAACAACAACAATAATAATAATAATAATAATAATAATAATAATAATCTGAAATATAATTTAGAACTTAGGCAATAGAAATGCAATCCTAAGGTCCATCGAGCTTATTTTTTGTCACACATTGTGCTGCACAGCTCATTTGAATTTAAAAGTTCACCCACCAAAGACGAAGTTGTCTGGTCTGAACACTTGGCCAAAAGGACCAGACCTCACGGAGTCCATTGTCCCTGGCTCCAAGTCCACCAGCACGGCCCGAGGAACATACTTTCCACCTGAGGCACCACAATACACACTTTCACTACACTCAAAAATACACTTTAAACAGGTGATGCTGTAAAACATTAGATTTACCAGTGGCTTCATTGTAATACACATTAATCCTCTCAAGCTGCAGGTCGCTGTCACCGTGGTAGGACCCGGTCGGGTCGATTCCGTGTTCATCGCTGATCACCTCCCAAAACTAAAGCAGGATCAAATCTGATTATTATCACGGTCAGCTTGTTTAACAAGTTATCAAGCTAAAAGAATGAATGAATGAACGACTGAATGAATAAGTGGCTATTTAATTAAATCTTAAAAAAAAATGGTCATTGTCGCAAAGCAGCTTGAATCAAGAGTAAATTATGGAAATGTGTATGTAATGTGTGAGAAAATGTGCACGAATCAAAATGATCTTAAATATTTAAAGCTGTTGTCACCTGTCGCTAGTGCACTGTTGCTATGTAACCCAATCAGACATTTCTAACGACTAAGCGAGAGCTCTTTTCATTTAAGCATCTAAGTAGTACAGTATGAGCATCTAATGCAGCAAAAGTCCAAGACTTGTGTAATGTTAATGCACTAAACTTACTTTTGCTCCGATTTGATTCCCACACTGACCAGCTTGCAGATGAACGATTTCTCTCATTTTGGAAAGCGCTTAATAAACACACACTTGAATGAATTTAAGGACTAACTCCCACTCGCGTCACCCTCGATACAGAGATACTGAGAAGCGGCGCTGTCACGCGGATTTAAACCATGACGTTATAAACGTCTCCGAACGCCAGTGGCTGAACAAAACGCCAAGCATTATTCTGCGGACTTGTGTTGACTTTGATTGGCCCAGACTTTACGTTCTGTCTCCAATAGTGATGGGAATTCCGGCTGATTTCTGACAGATCAGCTTCAACTCTTCAGTAAGATCCGACTCATTCCACTCCTAAATGACTGACATTTTTTCACTGTATTTGTCAGGGTTTCTCTTCATCCAATGAATTGTTTAAGGAAATATAACGTCCATCCTTGTCATCCTTTACTTAACTACAAGTACAACAAACAGTTTACATTAAATTAAATATAAAAAACGTTTAGATAACTGTGAAAAGGCTCATTATACCTGCATGGTTTTTGTCCAGTATAAGGATTTATTAGATCAAATCCCCACATGCACACAGCTGAGTCAAACACACTCCACCATTCACACAAACAGCTTAGAGGGAAATACACTCATACATCGTAATGGGTTACATTGCTTACATAAAATCAAATAAATAAAAATGATTAAACAAATAAATAAATAAATAAATAAAAACAGCTCACTTGAGTCAATTCTTGTGTGTGAACACTGAGAACCGACACCAGTCTCCAGAGTTACAGCGTTGTGAGCTCCCATAGAAACACCTTTGTGTTTGTGGTAACTAGATACATCTGTACAGCAAAACGACGATTATTACGGATCTCACTTCATGCTAAACTAACACTTCTATTGTCTTTACTGAGAAGAGGACATGTTTGGACCTGCTCAGTGTGGTGTAAATATTTTTAATTTGACTTATTTACCCCCCTTTTTATAAGTGTTTAAAGCTTTAATTATTTTCCTGATTTCAAATACAATATCACACTTCAACCAATTGTGCCCATGATCAATGACTGGGAAGCAGCTGTTACGCAGTGAACTTTTAATTATGAATGTAGAGATGCGTGTTGCCTTACACACATCTACTCTAAACCAGAATCCTACTCCAAAACCCTCTCTTTCTCTCTACAATATGCGCCCTGTACTTGACATCCGATAAAAGATGACTAACGCATACTTTGAATATTCAGGATTCAGTATTTGAATGTCAGCTGCAACAGGTTCAGTTTATGCCTTTGGCTAAGAAAAAAAAGGTGCCTCGGTTTGTTATCAGGAACTCAGTAGCCATGTGTTCTTTCATGAGTGATGAGTGCGATAGGCCTAATTCAATTATCATTATCATTATCTATAATGAATCATATAGAACCATGCAACCATAGGTTTACAAGTAGTCCTAACACATGTTTAAGTAATAATAGTAACAACAACAGCAACAACAATAATTATAATTATTATTATTGTATTAGATAATGACTAATTACTACTGTTAGATAAGTAATAAGTTGGATAATAATAATAATAATTATTATTATTATTATTATTATTATTATTATTATTATAGAAATCTGAAATATAATTAGAACTGGCAATAGAAATGCAGTCCTGAGGTCCATCAAGCTTATTTTGGTCACACATTATGCTGCACAGCTAATTTGGCATGGGTGCTGGATAAAGTCTGACCCTGCTGTCATTGCCTGGCTGTCACTGCTGAGCCCTGGGAGGAAAGCTAACCTGACTGGAACAAAATTCCCTTCCACTATTTAAACAACAAAACAGCTCTATGGAAACATGCTGCCACAGAAACCTGCATTAGTTTCCATTAGAAGAGCATGAACATACAGGAAAACAATATATATTTAAGTATGTATTTATGACTTTTTAATGTACTTTTTATTATTTACAGTATGTGTTGTTAATATATGTAAAAGTCAAACAATATTTAAATAGGGTGACTTCTGAGAGAAATCATCTTGTATTCAGGGTCGCAGGGACCTGGAGCCTATCCCAGGAGACTTAGGGCACGAGGCGGGGTACGACCTGGACAGGGTGTCAATCCACCACAGGGCACACACTCACACACCCATTTACACACTACAGGCAATTTGGGAATGCCAATTAGCCTAACCTCCATATCTCTGGACTGTGGGAGGAAACCAGGTTACCCAGAGAAAACACACCAAGCACGGGGAGAACATGCAAACTCCATGCACGCAGAGACAGAAATCGAGCCTGGCCGGGAATTGAACCATTTTCATTGTAACATGAAAATCAAAGCATCTTGCTTCTTTGTCTTGAAGAATAATAGCCAGGTTCTATTGATAAATGAATGTTTACTTGGCCTGTTTAGAATTTAAAATAAATTAGAATAAATTTAGAATAAATTACCCATCCACTGATGATGTTGTGAGGGTCACCAAAAATACTACAGTACTAAAATTCCTGTTGAAAACAAGGACAAACATACTCTGATTTGATCCAATGTGATTTTATTTGAACAGTTTTAGCATTGTAGTGGTAAAAGCTTACAATGTGCTGTGGAAAGATAAACTGGTAATTAAAATGCACATGATCTGAATTGATGGAAAACTGTTTTCTTGACTTAAGGACTCTAGACAGAAGAACTCAGGTTGAAAATAGGTTAAGAGGTATTAAGACGATGTAAGGTAGAAAATGGGACTTCTCAGGGGACTAACATTGTTCTCTATTATGATCAATTATACGGGGATGAAATGTCAAACATGTAGCCCAGAAAGTGCAAGGTGAAAGTATTTAAAGGGGAAAGATGGTCAATAAAACGAGGATTTTGTATTTCAGTAGAAAAAAAAATGATGTTCTTCGCAAGATAGAAATACAGTAATGACAAACATCATGAGACATCTACAGTAGTAGTCAGTATCATGGTACAGTATATACTTTTGGGCGAGGCCTGTTATTATTAGGCTCCATGTAATTGTCACATGGACATTGAAAGGTTAGATTTGTCAAAAAAAAAAAAAAAACCTGCGGCCTGCTATTAGGGTGGCATAGTGGTTGGCAGTGTGACCTTGCACATCCTAGGTCAAGGGTTTGATTCTCGCCTCGGGAAGGTTTCCTCTGGTTACCCTAGTTTTCTCCCAAATATATGGATATTACTGTCCTATGCTAACTGGCATTAGTGTGTAAGTCTGTGTCACCTTGTCCAGGGAGTATCCTGTGCAAACTGCTGTAGCGTGAGAGTACTAGACTGAAAATCTTATATTGCAAAGCAATCAACCTTTGGGTTACATTAGTACTATTATGCTAAATCAAGTTTTTCCATCAAACAAGTCATTGTGCAAATGTGACAACAAAGTATCAAAATCAGCAGTAAGGCTGTTGAATTCATGCTTATGCAGGTTTGAGTTGGGCTAGCAAAGGTAGGATTAAGAACTGCAGGTTAACATCGATTGGCACAGCAGGAGCTATTAATGTAATTAAAGACACAGGCAATAAAGGTATTTGAACATTCATCAACTCTACAAATTGCCAAATAAATGAAGATTTTCTTATATTTTTAAAGCATAGCCAAATGCTGTTCATAATATTTGTTAGAGATTGAAGCTATCCTCCCCTTTCATACTTAGTACTTCCCAAGGACCAGACTGAAAGACCACTCAATAACAAAATTGCTATTGGTCGTATTTTAACTACTGTACAGTACATGCAGTTGCTTTGTTGACTTGGCATTAGTGGGTTTAAAATCAACAATGTGCCAAGAGAATGAGAAGGTTGTTCTTACAAGATTGAACGGGTTACAAGGTTGAACAGAACAAAGATGTTAATAAGTTAATGGTAGAAAGGGGTATTTTAAGATTCCTATCCATTTATATGTATTTAATTATTCCTATACTACTATGGTTTAAAGGCTAATATAATTCAAATAATTATAATGCTAATTTACTTCCATAGACTATTTTCAGATATTTTTTTCCTTTTTTTGCCATTTCTGTGTAATTTGTAATTTTCCAATACATTTCCAGACATGCTTAAAGATTGATATATTCGATCAAAATAAAAAAACATATTTTGTGCATAGGTTTTAGCATGAATCTATAAATCTTTATTAACTTTTAGCATTTCTGTATAGAGTTAGTGGTTATGTTTCAAATGTCTTTTACAGAAATTAATAATAATAATAAAAAAAATAATAATTAATAATAATTTCTAATTCACATAAACAGATGTGGATAGAAATTAGGATGGCAAAATGAAAGAATGATTGATTCAATATACTGTAAATTACAGTAAGGGTTGCATGGAAGAAACAGGCTTTGTTGCATTAATTTCGTGAACTCAATTGAAATGGTACACATGGCAGTGGTGTTACAGAAAAAAAACACCTGAGTTTGAAAATGGCAACAACAATGCTGTGAGTTGAGCCCAAATGCTGCATGTATGTCATCACTCACTTAATGATGCCTTCATCTGCCATCTTCAGTTCACAGCACAACTAGCTGATTCAATTAATGTTCTATCCTTCCCTCTGCTCCTCCTCAGTTTAATAGCGATTCTATACCAAGCTCCCTCAATGTTCCATGAAATTGGGCCAGATTGCAGTGTCGTTTAATTAAAGCAATCCTTGTTGCATTGAAATTGCTTCTCGTGTAATTATTTTCTTTTCTTCCACACCTAGGCACAACAGTAAAGAAACTACACTCTCAGGAACCATTTTTAATGAAATTTTATTTGTTTGTTGGTTTGTTTGTTTTTGTGCAGATTTATCTTTTTCTTGATACTTACTTCTGGTTAAAAAACATAAGAGTTGTTTACCTTTTTTGTACAAAATGTACTGTATATGCCTGTAAAAATACATAATATTATGGTTTTAGAAACCTGTAAAAAATCTTTTTCTGTAAAACAAAGTAGTTATCACTTAACAAAACCTCACAAAAACTAGTATTTAACAAAAATGTTTAACAAAATTATACTCAATTCATGGAGATAAAATGTACACTAACAGTAATGTACCATTTATTTACATAAGAAAATAATGACAAAAAATATAGGATTCGAATCGTAGTATTTACTTGATAAAATCCTAGTAACAAGCACTATTTAAGTACATTTTACTGTTGTGATATTAAGTACAAGGGAAAACATTTCTCAATTAAAAGAGCTTAAAAGTTGTAGTTTTTGCATGTCAATTTCAAACCGTGAGGCCTATCATTGCTTCTTGATAATACCAGTGATGAAACTTGTCAACCTGTTCTCCCCAAACCTCAACCGTCTACTGTATGGGTTTGTCCTAAGAATAAAATAACCCTGTTAATGAACAGGCACAATTTAAAAGAATAAAAACAAAAATCTTAAACATTGAGCCACAATTTAATATAACATTACAAAAATAGGGGGAAAATTACCAGTTTTATCTATTGAAAATTTAATTATCGACTTCTACTTTGCCTGAATGAGTGTAACATTCCATCGTTTACACTCCACTGTCTCAATTTACACTCCATCTCAAGTGTGATGCCTCGCCTGTACTGTTCTGGACCATGTTGATAGAAACACACACTCCACCTCAGCCAGAACATTAAAACTACAGACAGATAAAAAGAACTTGGTCCCAACGTCTACACTTGTGGCACACAATGTGCCATAACGTTTTCTATTTTACAGGCACAATGTGGTGTGAACTTTTCAAACAGCCAAATATTAATACATGACAAGCTAGGAGTGAGAGTTGGTCAGAGATATAGATAAAAGATTCCCAGGCACATAATGGCTATATGAAACTGCACCTCTCGGACATACTGGGATTTTAAGAATGTGCTTCAGAACCAGTGTAAAGATTTAGTTTTTATATTGTTTTTGAGCTCTAATGCCACACACAGCTTTATCTGCAAGTATTCAGACCTCTTTATTATTTTGCATATTCAAATAAAAAATGTGCCCACAAATCTACAACAATAACAATAGGCAAAGTAAAAATATAGACATTTTTACTAATATAGTTAATAATAAAAAACTAAACTCTTGTGTACTACACTAAACATTTGTTTCAGACCCTTAATTAAGTGTGGTGTGAAAGGACTTTTGATAGCAGTTACAGCTCTAAGCATAATCGGGTATGTCTTCGCTAAGCTTTATTTGGAATTAAATATTTTGTAAAGGAGGGATTTCAGTTTTTTAATTATTATTTTATTTAATTAACTTGCTGAAAATAATAAATTAAAATTTCACTTGTCATGGATCTTTGTCATGTACATGGATCTTTGTCATGTCATATAGTCCTCTCCAAAAGTATTGGAATTGCAAGGCTCTGTGTTTAGCTCAAAATAGTTTGGTCGCTTCTAATTGAATCTATGAAGTTAATATCCAGTCCTTCGTCCCTGTTTAAACTCAGTCTTATTACTAATTTTTGCTAATTTTTGCTAATGCAGAGCCAACCGTGCCTTAAAATAAACACTCCCATTTCACTTCAAAAAAATTAGTGTTTTTTTTTATTAAAAAAAACCCATTTGTACTGTGCTAACATGGCTTAAATGTTGCCAATGTTGGTTTTAGCTTGACTTATTAAACCCCTTACATGAAAAAACACTCATGTATTTTTGCTTGTATATGATGCTGAGGCAGCTCAGGTGTAGAGAAGAGCATTTAAAAATTAAATGTTTTAATAAACAAATGTAAGACAAGAGTAGATAGGTAATATTTGCTGGTAAACCTCATCAACCACGTTCACATTTTAAATACTGATTGTTACTGTCTTTTTACCTTTATTTTGAGTTTGCTGAATTCAATTGAATTGAATTGAACTTTAATTATGATGTTTGTTGATGTTAGCTCTAAAAAAAAAGATTCAAAGCATGCATTCCTGTTGGGCTTTTTGTATAGTATTGGTCAGAGTTTAACAGCTTTAAACTTTGTTGCCAGATTTTTTCCCGGTTTTTATTTATTGTTTATTTTTTTACAGAGTAGAAAATCTACAACAATCTGTGCTAGACCAAGGCCAGGATAATAGTGAAGGGCCTTAGCCACCCTAACAATGAATTGTAGTCAGGAAGGCACATCGACTCCCTGAGGGCCAACACAAAAAGGCTGAGAAGGAGCTTCTTCCCACAGGCTATTTGGGCCCTTAACCAGAATACTACAAAAGACTAAATTCACTACACTACATTCCTCCTAATGAATCATAATCATGATGTAGCACATTTCCTGAACAATTTACATTTCTTGTTTGCATACAGTTCATTTGTACATAAAAATGAGGACTAACCTGCATCACGACACAATCACACTGCTGCTGAAACACAGTTCATTTCATTCATGTTTCAATCATACTGCTGCTGTCATAACAACACACCATATTTTTACACTTCTATACTTTTGTTGTGTATTTTTAAAATATATTTAATAATCCTTGATTGTTGTACCACATAGAGTAAATTGTAAGGTGTGTCTACCAAGGAGAACCTCCCTGAGACATCATGAGAAAGAAATCTTAAGATGAACCAGACGTTTGTGAGATAATAAATCATTGCTACTGTATACTATGTAGTCAAGAAGTGCAATTGTTTAAACTGGAACTTTCGCCTCGCAGGTCCAGATCTCTGATTTAAACTTGAGCTCAGATTACTATTTGTGCAGCGATTTGCATTTTCGTCCAGTGACTGTGCCAATTTCCTTTGGGTTTTCTTGGTTAATTTACAGATGATGCATGTGAGATTGATTTGGCTAGTCTGAAAGCATGGACTTGCAGTGCTGGTGCCCTGTGATGTATTGGTGGTCCATGTGTATAGTTCTTCCTTTTACCCAGTATTCTTAAAATGAAGGTTAACTTAAACCCTGACTAAGATAAAGCAGTTACTAGAGATGAATGACTGAATGAATTAACTATATTTCTGTAAAATATATTTGTTTTGCTATCTTTCTAATTAAAAACCTAATAGAGTTAAGGTTTATGAATTGATTCCCACCTATCACTATTAATGTGTTCTCAGTAAAAGTGAGCATCATCAAAAGCATCATACTTTTAAATAAATACTAGCCATTCTAAAATCAATTTCAAACTTTCCAATTACAATATACTGCAGAGGTATGGTTTTCTTAGACAATAGCAGATAGGTGAACAATTGTTATTAAGTGAATCTGCTTCCTGGGCCCAATATTTTTCCCAACATAGTTTGACCTCAGACAAACTTACTGGATGCACTGATTCCCTGCACCCCCTTTCTGCACATGTCTGGAATAAATTAACCCATTGGTCACCAGTCCCTCGCTATCGCTTCCTGCTGAAAATGTTAACAATGGCCTGAATGTAGTGAATGACAATGTTATCACATCAGTGGTGTTTTTATTGCCCAATGTCACAGGCATGTTCCAGGACTCACAGTGTAAGAGTGTTTCTGGGAGGATGAAGAATCATTTTTACACATGAACTGGCCACCACATTGTCTGCTGTAATTAAAGCTTAACGTGGTCTAACCATATCTTTAGTAAGTAATATTTGTTTTCTTTTTGGATGGGCAGTGTATTAATAAAAAAGAATGATAATCTTGATATGAGATTTAGTGTATAAAAGAGCTCATGTAGAGAAAGATTAAAACAATAGCTCCATCTGCTGGATATAGCCTACCTACCATGAAGCGATGAACTATGCTACTATACTTTATTATGCCACAGGTTGTTAACATTTATAATGCTTTATAATCCCGACAGGTGGAGAATTGACTGCTTCAGTTAACTGCAGTGTCCAGGCAGCCTTATATACAGTATGATCAATATACAGGCAGTTCTTGTATTGTCAACATAGCTTCATAAATAGATGACAGTAAAGAAAAAACGAGTAATAAAACATCACAACCCATGATGCACATGTCATTTAAAATTAATGAATGAATAAAACTAGTTATTAAATGAAGACGTCCTTAATAATCCTTAAGGACACAGTAACATCTGTAATTTATCTATACCGATCGTTGTAGGTACTGTACAGAATTTAAATGCAGACTATATTTTACATTACGGTATATTTTATCT
Organism: Clarias gariepinus; assembly: GCF_024256425.1. Taxonomy (NCBI): domain Eukaryota; kingdom Metazoa; phylum Chordata; class Actinopteri; order Siluriformes; family Clariidae; genus Clarias; species Clarias gariepinus. The sequence goes on along the minus strand of NC_071123.1, from coordinate 10,915,438 downwards.
AGTTCCATTTAATACACTGATAGATAATATTTTGCCGCAAAGTAAAGCTCAAAAAGCAACTTCTGCTTGAGGATGTTTTTGCACTGAAATTGGCATAACAAAGGCGATTGATGGCACATAATATCTGGAACAAATATCTGCCCATACAGATCAGTATTTCCTTTGTCATTTAATCACGCATAATGCTCCCCCATCAAAAATCTCTTGGGGCATTAATCACTTACCACAACTGTGAATAGACGCGGCAGCAGAGACAGATTAAATCCCCATAAACATTCACACCTCAAAACAATACTAAAAAAGTTCCAGAGGGTCGGCTCTTGTGAACTACTGTATTTTACTGGTTAGATTTTTGCCCTAGTTTGGTTCATTTGGTTTAACGCATATTCATGTGCTGTGTGTTTGAAAGAGAGAGCTTATATTGACTTGGATTACTACTACTATTAATAATAATATTTTTTGTTATGTAAATTAAAGCCATGGTTCTCAATCGTCATCATCAATCATCATTTCAGGTGTTATTTGTGTGTGCGTGTGTGTGAGAGAGAGAGAGAGTGCGCGCGTGAGAGAGCTTACAGTATATTGTGATTTGTCCAAGATTGCTAAAGCCTGGCTTACTTCTACTAATAAAAATTATTTCAATTAAACCCATTTGTCTTAATCACAAATTAAGCCAACGCTGTAAGCAAACGACACAACAAATTATACATTCTAAAGATCAAGTTTATTTGAACATTAGAAAAAAATATATACAAAAAAAACACTCACAAATTATTGCTAAAGCCAGCCCGTTGCTGTTCGGGGTCAAGTTTACGAGGGCTTCTCAGTCTTTCGTTAATTTTACTTCTAACTCGGAACCAGTGGTCCGCTGTCAGATCCGGAAATCTCTGTATGACAAACTCGTGCACCTTGTCTTTTAAATTCTTGGGCAATTTGGCTTTGCCGTTTGTCCCACTCCAGTTTACCTGCTTTGCCCAGCTCTGGTAGGCCTCAAATGGACTGAGTGCCATGAAGACACTGGCTGCATACACATCAGGGCGATGCTCTCCTCGCTGGAAACACTCTTTGTAAATTGTCTCCTCCCTTTCAGCAGTCAGAGACCTGAGAGACACATCTGGAAGTTGTGTGCTTTTCTTAAGGTTAAGGCTGCGAGGACAGTCAGGAGTGGAAGTTAAAAATGCAGGTGAGATGGTCTGTTCAGCATTACACTCATCCGAGTCTGGGGACACAAATAGCCGACGCCCACAGGAGGGGCGTGGGGGCGCAGAGGTGAGATGCTGACACATTGGAGGAATGGAGGTTCTCTGGTTTTCTAGCCGTTCCAGTCTCTGGGTCACAGCCTCCAGCTGAGTCTTTAGGGCCGCGATTTCGATCTGATTATGACTGGCCGCACACCTCAGAGGTGTCCTCTGCTTTCTCTTTTTGGTGGCTGAGGAGGGCATCTGTGTCCAGAGAAACATAAATCAGTCACAAATAATGAAACCAGATCATAATACTGTACACAATATTAGCACTTAACATATCTGAACTCACACTCCAAAAAAGGAACAATTTGCTTACCGTAGCTGAAACACGTTGTGGTCTCCGTGTCTTGTAAAATCTGACCGTTCTCATTCTTAGGGTTGTCAATCAATAGAATTAAGGAATCGATTTAATTCTTTTAAAAAATGTGCGCTATTTATTTGGGACCTGGATTGCGATACTGAACAAATAGAACCCGATTGGTTAGCAACCTGTGAATATTTTAGCCAACCAGAATGAGTTAGTTGGAACACGCCCATTCGTGCGCTATTACATTTTGCACGGATCGTCAGGTTTGCCGACAGGTTGAAAGAACCTTCTTCAAACACAGCATTTAGCACCAGTCAGTAGTGGGGAAGTCGGTACATTCTCCAGTGGGGTTTATCACCTTACCTTTCTCACCTTTCACCCCTGCTAAGGATGTCTTTGTTCTTTTAATGTGGTTCTTAAAACCTAAAGCATTTTTAAACTGAGAAAAAATAAATATGGGGCGCTTAAGCACACGCAAACGTTAAGTGTTTAATTGGCCAGAACTAGAAAACTAGTGTTTAGGACTGCTTCTCATAGGTTTAATCAACGATTTACAAGACAACGGTTAAAGTCCCACAGGTAAGCATTTGTGGGTGGAGCGATGTGTCTGTGTGCGCTCCTGCATTTCTCAGTTAGCTTTAACACAAACACATTTGCGTAAAGACGCCACCCCACCACAACCACCAAAAAAACACAGAGCAATTAGCACCACATCATAGTCGGTATTCTCCATTCAGGTTTCTCACCCTTCAAGTTTGTCCTTTCTCTTTTTATGGAGTTCTTAAAACCCCAAACATTTATTTATACTGAGAAAAACTAATTATGGGTCACATAAGCGCAAACTAGCACAGATACATATGATCAAGAGTTTAACTTCTGTTTTTGTTTGTTTCTATGACCAACAACTTTGTTTTAAATAGTTAAAGAATAATAATAAGAATGGGCTACTACTACTACTAAAAATAATAAGAATAATTAAAACAAAGTTGTCATTTTTTGCCAACTGAAGTAGTTGGTTCAAGTAAATGTTTTTTAATACATCAAACAATTCTCCCACAATTAAAACACGCAAACATGACTTTAAAAAATTATTTTTCCAAAACTAGTCAAAGTTAAAACAGGTGAATACATGTTGTATTTTGCTTAACGGTCAGTAAAATACCCGGATAACACCAGCTGCTTATCAGTCTCTATCTGGTTCTTTTATATTAATATATATATATATATTTAAAAACTATCAAAGATGGAACAGTTTAAGTCTTTGTTTCACCCAAAGTGTCAGACGTTTTTGCAATTCTATGTTCAGAATATAGACCTGACCAAACATCATTCTAAAGCTGTTGCACTGTGATGCAATTCCTACTACAGCTCCTTCAACAGCTTGATCACCAGCTCCTTCAACGCCTGACCCCATCTTTCACAACTGAACTTTGCTTAAAGGGAACAGGAGAATTTAGTGAAGACAAAAATAAATAAACGTTACAGAATGTCTAGTTGTGATAAAAATAAAATATATTAATAAAGCTATTTAACACAGTGCGTAAAATACCGTTTTGGGAATTCTGAAATGTAAATAAACTGCCTGTGCTAATGTTAACCATTGAACTTTGTTAGTGTAAGGCACTGTATGTTTGTATTAGTGTCTGCATTAAATTAACCGAGAATTTTCTTACTGCGCTTTTCATACAAATAAGTTAAGCAATATAACATTTGTATATGAGCATTAGTTCAATATAACTTATCGAGTATTGAAGCCCCCCCCCCTTTACTGATAAACACTTCAGAGTTTTTATCCAGCTTTTCATTAACTAAGCGCTTGCCCTACCATGCAAATTCACGAGCCAAAGTGGGGAAAATATAAACCTGGTTATGAATGTTTAGCTAGCTCCTGTACATCTGGCCTCAGCTTGTGTCTCTCATGGACTGCATCACATTATATTCCAGTCGCAGAAATAACCTGCAGATTAATTCTTATCCAAAGAATAAATCAATTCTGAATTTATCTAAATCCAGACAACACTTATTCACATTTTCAGAGAGCACAAACACACTTCTTATAATTTTTTCGAGTAGTGCAGCTTTTGTAATAGCGACATTAATAGTGTTTTCGAAGCTTTAGCATCTTTTTGATGGAAAGAGGAGTGACATTATGAATTTGTGACACTGACAGTAAGCTATAATGTTAACTCCAGACTTGGTAAACAGATCATTAAGTTCTAAAGTCACATCTGGCCGCTTCTGGTGCTGCCAGCGATATTTAAAATGGCAGATAAAAACTAAACTGGGTAATAAACTGTAAACTACCCCAAACAAATTCCATAAAAAGTCACAACTTACGCGAATAAGATCCATTAAGCTGTCATCTTCATCTCTGTAGTGCAGTTTAATAGCGTCAGTTTGGCGCTAAAAATCATGAGATTGCAAAAATCTTGACACACTATCCAAAGGGCAGCCGCACACCATTCGCACACTATTTACACAGCCTTGACTATTTGAGGTATATATATATATATATATATATATATATATAGAGAGAGAGAGAGAGAGTCTTTATTAGAAAGCTATAGTATGTTAAAAAAAAAACACCAAATCTTGGGAATATAACCACATAAAATCAGTATATATCAATTTACCAATATGATCTTCACAATAGACTGATGAAAGTCAAAAACATTTCTTTTGTGATCCTTTACCATCTTAAACAGTACATCATTAAAGAGAAGTTCTCTGGAATTTTTTTTATTGGTTCATATTGCAGATTAATAGAATCCTGTTTCTTAAATGTCCCATGTTTAGATACATGTTTAGATACATCTACTGAAAATTTTGATTAATACAAATGAAACAGTTTAACAAGTTACAGATATTGTTCTTTTTTATGAGGAAATCAAGCTAAGAGTAAAAAAAAAACCAGTTGTTAGTGCCAATTAATGTTCTTTATCTAATAATTATACATCTAATAATTACTGCATTTTTTCAACATTTTCTGCGTTAATGATTCAACAAACTTTAACTAAAATGCTTCTTCACCCCTGGATTATTTGGGTTCTTTAGGCACTTTGCTGTGGTAGGACATTCCTCTCAAAGTAGCCAGAATTGCTGATATTGCCTGCTGGTAAGTATTGGCCCACCACAAAAGTTGTAGTCCCATCTGTGGCCACTCCAACTCCTAACTTCTTGGAGTCCCTCCATACCACCTGCGTGAAGTGGCCTTATGAGACCATCAAAAATGTGTCAATATAGTACATTTGTATCATGAAAACAGCACTGAAATCTTAGGGGTATAATCAGCAACAACCATAAACTCAACATACAATAAGTCACCAACTTGATTGCCTCGAAATTGCTAGTGAAAGACTGTGCTTTTATATGAGCTCACCTGTTCCAGAGTTGAATCCTGGTCTCTGAAAGTTATAGTTCTTAATTTCATTGTACCAGTTTTCCACTGGTTTGTCTCCTGTTGTGGGAAAAAAAATAATAACATGAAAAAGACAATGAAGACTAGTAAATAATAATAAAACTAATTTACAGTACTTTCCTGCAAGTCTTTGGGGTGATGAGTTGTATGTATAATACAGGTTCTCTCCAGTGTTGGCATTGCTATGTTTTAGGGTTCTAATCGATAGCAGGTTGTCAGCCCATGCCTGAGCAGAATGGTTTAGATTGGGATCCATTGTAAGAGGAGGTGCTCCATGATTCCTTCGGTATTTATTGTGGGCCTGCAGGAATTCTGCTGCAAACTTTGCATCTGATTAAAATTAAAATACAAAAAAAGAAAGAAAAAACACAAATGATATACAGATAAGATCTTGAATGAACGTGTTCCGTCCAGTCAGAAGGAAAATCGCATTTAATGTTGCTAATGGCGGAAAAATAATTATTAAAATCGTCCTTATATTTTTTGCAGATGGAGCCTTATGAACAAAAGTATGTATTTTATTTTAGGAATCATTATCTGCTAATGTTGTATAATAATTAGCAACCTAAACATTTGAAATAGTCATGTGTGCTCACAAATAATAAAAAAGTTAGACAACACTTTTTGCAGCAATCCAAACAATTGGCAGCATTAAAAAATACTTAGTACTAAAAACTACAAAATCTTTAACAAACAAAAAAAACTTGGAAGACAGTCAAAACCACCTATTCATTTACAGTGCATGCTTTCCTGTTGAGCCTGAGAATTTGGCAATGAGTTAAAAGATCTCTCAGTACAACTAATAAGTAACAATAATAAGTGTTAAAAATTAAAATTAGGTTGTTGAATGTGACCTGATGCAGATAATGAATGTAAACTTGATAGCAGTCAGTTTGTTTTTAGATTCAAGAATATCCAGTTTAACTAAGCTGAGCAAATATAAACAAATTTCACATGTGCATAAAAGAGAGTCAAAAACACTGAGCAAAAAAATATAGCTGCACACCGAAATGCAAATTCAATGAAATCATTAAAGGCAGGGGGGAAAAATTAACAGTTTAGAAAATCCATGTTTAAAGTTAGGAAAATATATATTAAAAAAAAGAAATACAGGCTTTAGGTTAAAGCAATACTCACCTGCCATACTTGATATGTTTTAAAGGCTATAAGGCAAAATGGAAATAATTTTATTTGTATAAATTATTTGTACATTGTTTCTCTATTTATTTTAATCTTGATGAGTACATCACATATTAAAAGTCATACCTGTTGTCATCAAGTCTTGCTTGCCCTCTTTTCTCTTCCTTTGGTTTCTCTCGCACTATTTATCTCAGAACAAGAGTACCTCCCTCTCGGGTGAAGGGGCTTCTGTGAATTAAGGAAGCTGAATTTGTTTAATTTTTTTTATATCCTGGGATCATAACACATGCTTTCTCGAAAACACATAAGCTGGGGAAAATGAATATGGCATTATTTTCCAGACACAAGTGCAAATTAGTATTTAAGCTAAGCAAAACAGCACAATATTGAATGTTGTGCAGTTTCTTTCTCTCATTCAAATTTTTCAACAATTAGAAAAAAAAATTATCCAAACTTTTTGTGCCAGTTTTAAATGAGTAAAAGGGTATAATATGATAGAGTAGGTGCATGTGACATTGACGCACATAAATGGTTTTACAATACATTTCTTTAACATAAATAATTTCACAAATATCTTAATTTATAACACACATTCATTAATTGTCTATTTGTCTATTAATTTGTCAGTGTAAAGCATTTCATAGGATTTAAAATTTCAGAATTTTAGAAGCCCCTGAGAAAGGACTGTTAATTTCATTTCTGAAACATGCTACCTCTGCCCCTATCTTTCACCCAGTACATTCAGATAATTTTGCAAAAATCCAGATCCCTTTGACATTTACCCTGTAATCTTAAGCATTAAATCTAATTATAAAATATAATAGATTATAATATGTTTATAACATTTTCTACATAATATATTCTGAGCTTAAACATGTTGGTACTACTTACATATGTGTGTAGGTGATGTGTGTGTAGGTAACTGTTGACAGTCATGCCTATTATTGCAGTTAGTGGAAGGGCAAAATATTTTCAGTTGTGTCATTCATTCAAATAATCCTTCCTTAAAGCTGGTCTCTAGAGCCAAAAATTAAGTTCAATCTAAATACTCTGTCACCAGGGATTCTCTGTCTTTAAACAAAATGTGTCTCATTCTGTGTCTGTGGCACCTGAAAAGCCTAACATTATTTATGATAAATCTTATTGATTTTAGGTGAGGTTTGTCCAACTTTAATACTTTAGCATTATTATTATTATTATTATTATTATTATTATTATTAGACAGGAGGTCAGGCGAAACACAAACAGAATATTAGTAGAAGTTCAATAAAAAGTGAAAATGATACTTAGATTCCAGGAAAAAAAACAATAGCTTAGTAAAGTCTGTACAAAGGCTGAAGCCCCTGAAGGCAGTGTATGAAATGTATCATAGTTAAATAGACTACAGTTGATTAGGAACAGGAATGTGTGACTAGAGAGTGTGTTCTTGCTTGTTGAATGTTGTGTTAAATCTTGTTTTCCGTGACTATGTTTCACTGCAAGTTCTCTGAACTGTACTTCAGAGTAGACACAAATGTGAAGTTCTGATCTGATGGCATAAGTATGCTTGATGATGATAAGTAGCATTGCAGATCTATTGTGTGATTGTGTGAAGTTAAAACCAGGCTAATATGAAGCTAAATGGAGTAAAATTGCTAATTTGCGACAATTCATTAATGTCAATGTTCAGTTATCACAAAATACAATTCTTATATCAATGCAACATAGATCTATGATCAAAGGTCCATTCAGATGAGTTTCTGAAATGAGATGTGATACTTGCTTGCAAAATGGATGTAATAGATAAATGTTAGATGTAATATGGTATACAAGACGTACTAGAAATAGTAATAAAAAATCAGGTGATACACAAGGAGCGGATAATTTACATAAAGGTCATTGTGAGGAGGAACACACAGGCATCTACTGTACATATTACGAGCACCATGTGCATATTTGTAATTTTTCAATAAAGCAATAGTTACAGTATCATTCAAAATACAGACTGTAAACATTTACCCAACTACAGACCTTACTACATTAATTACAACAGACTCTTGACTTACTTCATTACAGATTCCATGGTAAACCAGCGGTTAGTACTCAGCTTTCTCACTGCTGAGAAAAGGGTGGAGTCCCTCCCAAGATGTTATATGGATAGCCACTGTTATCTAAAGTCGACACTTTAACTGTTTTTTTTTTAAGTTGCCCTTATTATTTAACAATGTCACTCATAATAGAAATGTGACTTTGTTTATTTTAATGTTAAAGTCATTTCCTTTTGAACTGTCTTTTCAACCTTGGCCAGAATTCAGTTTAACATACTTAACATATTTGTGGGAGAAAATACATCCCACTACAGTATATGTTTGTAAGTCTATGAGCTATCAATGGTCCTGTTACATGCTACAATTTATTTACTGACATTTAGTGATATTATAACACAGTTCAGCTTTTGATTCTTACTAATAAGTTGCTGTTGTTTTATGAATTTTTATCATATTTTAATAGAAAGGCAACAAAGATTAAGGTTAAATTGTGCACTCTCTATAAAGAGAATAGACTTTAATGGTTCTTACCAAAGTTGCACTTTGGCTTTATTGGTGTACATTCTGTATACAAGTTACAGCAAATGTACTACACACCCATGCCGAGCATTGCATTGAATTATTGCCAAACTACATATTTGTTTGGTGCTTTGTGCTGCTGCTATGTGATTGACTGACTAAAAGGCTGCTTAGATGTACAGATACAGTTCTCTCTCTCTTCTCCCCTCCCTCTCTGTCACTTAAAAAAATTGAAAAACTCAAGGTGATCTTCAGCCAAATGTGTTGCTCCTGTGAATGATGCTGGTTGATAGCATCACACTCACACTGTGAAAAGCCAAATGTAAAACACTATGTGTGACCTTTTGGCATCACCTGCCTCTCTTCATCTGAAGGCAATGCTTGACCACAAGGCGATGCTTGACCACACTTGCACACAATTTTTTAACTCAAATTTAAATATATTGCCATTTCTCAAAAAATATTGATCAAGCATCTTCTCTACCACCCTGCAGACTTCTTACTGAATCACAAAGCTTTGCTTTTCAGCAAGCCTGCAACTCTGTGATTTTCTCAGGGAGTGTGGTGGTCCTTCTCTTTTACCGGCTCTTGATTGTTTTGCACAGAAGACAAAGCAACCTCCAGTTCTCTAATGTATTTCGATAGATCTTGGCCTCTCATCCTTATTCTCTCCCTTGCTCTGCAGACGGCTGTTTTGACACCTCACATGGCTGCTGTTTTGGAGTCGTGGAGTGTTTTTCTGCCGAAATGTGTGCTGTTCCTCTCCTTATCATCCACCTTAGACTTCTCTGTTTCCTGCTCTTATTTATTTTCCTCAGAAGCCTCCATCTGTGTGATGTATTTAAGCAAATAGTCTTTGTTCCTTACCAAGCTGTTCCTCCACAGACTTCTGTTATTCAAGGAGGTACAATCAAGATATTGCAACATGTTATTGCCGTTCTACTCTCATCAAAACTTTGTAATGGTTGGCAATGGTTGACTGTTTTTAACTTCGTACATTGTCTTGCACAGTGTCTTGTGTTGGGGGTTGCACAGTCTGCACACGTTTGCACTCATGCACTTTTTTTTAGGGTCCTTAATGCAATATTTAGTTATGCATAGTAGTGTGTTTTATGTGCAGTAGCACCATGGTCCTGGATAATTATGTTGTTTCACTGTATATACTTTAGGTATATTACTGTATATGGTTGAAATTACAATAAAAGCCACGTTGAATTTAAAGCTGAAGTCATCCTACCACACTGTTCCCTTCCAGTCAACTTTCCATTACTATGCTTAAACGACTTGATCATAGTGATATATGTGATATATATCATAATCTGTCAAGTCAGCAGTCTACCCCATGTGTCAACTAGACAGAGAGAAGCATTGCATAATAAAAAAAGTATACTGTATAAATAGTAATATACTTAAACTTAAAATATAAATTTTCCAATTATATATATATATATATATATATATATATATATATATGCCTAGTTGAAAATGTATTTGGGGTTTGTTAATTCTTTAAGTATTTATGTTTGTTTTTTAAATATTTTTGAGGTGATAAATAAATATTGTCAAACGTCCTCTTAATGATATAATTTGTGCAATTATTTCATGTTATCCTAGTATCTAAATGTATTTAAATATCACAGTCTAAATTGCAATCACAGTATGTGTCAAAATAATTACAATGGAGTCATGACCTAATATATTAACTATATAAAATATTTAAAAAAAGTATTATGACTAATGGTCATCAAGACACAACCACTACTGCATGGTTATGTGCTAAAACTGTGAAAAATTATAAATAACGTTAATCACAAGAAAGACATTGTCGGCACAAGTGTGCCTAAATTCTACTCAAGCTGCAAAGTCAGGGAATCAAATAGCTGGTCCATAACCATCAATTGTAATGCATAATAATATATCTAAAATAATTAGCATCAGTGTAGTACTTTAAAAATAATCACAATGTAATATACAGGGTAAGAACTTTTTATCAGCCCTCCCGGTAAATTTGCAGCATGCAAGCCTCTATAATAACCTGACAGAAAGGAAAGGGTCCTTAGGTCACATATTTAAGTAAGATACTGTTTACTCTTCCTTTCACTTTTTTCACTTTTCTTATTGTTCCTGTTTTGTTGTGCATTTTCTGTTTTCAAGGAATATTGCTTTAAGTTTCCTGTCTTGGCGCTTTGATGTCTTTCTTGATCTACCAGTACGCTTCCTTTTTACAACCTTTCCATTTGATTAGTACTTCGTCCAGATTTTAGACACAGCTGACTAGGAACAACCAACATCTTGTGCAACATTTCGTGAAGATTTATCTTCTTCAAGAAGTTTAATAATATTCTCCTTTGTTTTAACTGTTGGAGCCATGAGTTATTTACATTTACATTACATTTAAGCATTCGGCAGACGCTCTTATCCAGAGCGACTTACAAAAAGTGCTTTAAAGTTTACATCATTGGATACATACTTAAACTGGGTTAACTAGGTTAATAACTAAGTGCCATCTGTCCAACACAACTGGGAATTTTTTTTTTTTTTTTTGGAGGGGGGGGGGGGGGGGGGGGGTTAGTCCAAGTACTGGAGAAACAAATGCGTCTTGAGTCGTCGTTTAAAGATAGTCAAAGTCTCTGTTGTAGGTGCCAGAACAGAAAAGAGCCTGCATGAATGTCGCCCTCGATCCCTGAGAGATGGTGGGATGAGGCGAGCAGTGCTGAAGGATCAGAGGGAACGTGAGTTATGTCAATCATCTTGGTTCAACACATCACTAATGTGTGCAAGTACTCTTTTTTTAACTGCAGACTAATTAGCAGTTGTAATCAGATAAACCAAGGTTTGTTTTAGAAATGCAAAGTGCATGGTAATTCCATATGATTGTCCTCAGATTTGTGTGATTCGATATTTTTTTCCTCTGTTTGATCTTTAAAACAGTTGTCATTGACTATAGTTATCTTTCTTTGTTTTTTTGTTTTTTTTTTAAGTGTTTTATACAGCCACAAGGTTGGATTGTTGAATAAAAATAGTTTTGTGGCATGTATATGCTTGTTTTTTTTTCTACATAATTGAACATTTGAATGAACATCTCCTGAGAGGGGTGATTCCATACTTTGCCAGGAGTTGTATATGCCTAGTCAGTGATCTATTTGGGATTTGAGCTTGTTAAGTATTTTATTTTTTATTTTTTAGGTGATAAATAAATATTTTCAAAGATTCTCTTAATGAGATAATTTGTGTCATTATTTGCTGTTAGCGTAGATAAATATGTTTAAATATAAAAGGGTGCATTTAAATATCACAATTTAAATCGCAATATGTGTCAAAATAATCGCAATTAGCCCTGTTATAAAAAATAATCTAATAAATATATAAACATATTATGTAATCAACTATCAGATTTTATTAGCCTTTGTCAATAAACAGGTACATGTTGACATAGACAACATGTAACTTTACAATAAAACCCCCTTATTAAACATGTTATTGGACTGTCAGATAATGGAATCCAATATACAGTAAAATATTGTTTAAATACTTTATGATAGATGCATTGTAAAATTAGTAAAATACAGGTGTTTCCTGCTGATTTGTTTTCCAAAGCCTGCTTAGAGCCCTGTGGCCACCAGAGGACCCCCAAGAAATGTCTCACAAGACACCTTGTTTATGCCCTAAAATGGATAATACTGTAACTGTATTTAGATTCAGCACTGTCAATCAGACTAATGTTAGGTTACATGGGAATCAAGGAGCAAAAATAATGTCACAAAAATTAACATATCCTTCTGACACTGAGAAAAGAAAGCAGAAGAAAACTGAAGGTGAGAAACAGAACAGCAAGATAAAGTTTAGTAAAAATAGTATGTTTGCGTTAAGTAAGAAATGGGCAGGTTCTTCTGATGTTGTAAAGAAGAAATTGACAAGAGCAAGTAGGGTTAGCAATGTGTGAGGAAAATGACAGATGATTGCCCAGAGTTACCCCAAGATTGTGGGTAGTGGCTGAAGGAGTAACCTGATCTGGTAAGATCACAAGGTCTTGACTGGGGAATGAGTTGCCAGGGATGAACAGCAGTTCAGTTTTACTCATCCATGCTGAGATCCAGGTGAAAATCTGAGTGTCTGAAGAAGGAAAGGAGAGAATAAGTTGCATGTCAACAAAAGAGGACCAAGTACTGAACCCAATGGGACACTAGTAGAGTGTCTGCTCACGGCAGATGAGGATCCCCTCCATGTCACCTCATACAACCTATCTTTTAAGTAAGAAACAAACCAGATTCCAAGGCTTATAAGAATAGATAATAAAATCTTGTGGTTTCACTGTGTCAAATGCAGCTGACAGGTCCAGGAGAATGAGGACAGATGATAGTTTAGCTGATCTGGAAGCAGGCAGCTTCTCAGTGACTGACAGAAGGGCAGTCTTTGTGGAATGTGTCAACTTGAATCCAGATTTGTTGGGATCATTAAGGTTGTTCTGTGGGAGATACATAGATATTTGGTTGTAAACAGACCTTTCAAGAATTTTAGAAATAAAATAGAGAAGCGATACTGGGCAATAGATGGTTATGAGAAAGGGAAGAAGGTCTTGTAAGATGGCCTGGAGCATTGTGGAAAGGATTGAATCTAATGAACAGGTGGGATTTGATGATGCAATAATCTGATGAATTTCATCAGTTGACAGGTTGGAGGAGGAGCTGGTGTGTTGAGTAATGAGGAGAAGATATTGTGGTGTTTGCTAGGATCATGTGCAGAGGCTTCCAGCTTTTCCCTGTAGAAGGCAGTTTTGGCAGAAGTCATGTCACATGAGAATTGAGTATGGTAAGAGACAAGATCTGCATCAAGCTGGCTTCTTCCATCTTCTTTTTGCAGTTCTTAATTATCTTCTGTTGTTGTGCAATACCTCATAGGCCAAGGAGCAGGACAAGAAATATTTCTTGGTTTAGAGGATAGAGAGCAAGGTCCATGGATGAGGAGAGAGAGGAGAGATAAGTATCAGTTGCAGTCTCTAGTAGTAGAGAGGAAAAGGGGTCTGGGTCTGGGAGGGATGATAGGGTATATGAAGACACAGAGGAAAGGAAGATAGTGTAAAGGTTTATGCAGATAAAGCAGACATTTTGGTGGTTAGCTTTAGACAGGATAGGAAGGGTAATGGTGAAGGATACCAGATAATGATCAGATCATACAGGTCCCATCCCATACAGGTCTCCATTATTGTGAACAAACAAATTTCTTTTTAGTAAGAATTTTATTTAATCATTTGACAGACTATTCATTTTCTGGTTATGAATGGTGGTGCAAATTGATTTCTATCCATCCATTTAGAAACCTCTGTAGCCCAACCAAGGACCATGGTATTTATTCCCATTTTGTATGACTGTGGTAAGACCTCCGGTCAAAATTCACACTCACATTTACACTCTACTGGCAATTTGGTAATGCCAATTAGCCTAATCTGCATGTCTTTGGACTGTGAGAGGAAACCAGAGAACCTGGAGGAAACCTACCATGTAAACTCGATGCACACAAACCAGACGCGGGAATCAAACCCTCGCTCTGCTGTTGTTCCTCACATGGTGTCAAAGTAGATTGAAGCTGGCTGATGTTTTGGAGCTGTGCAGCGTTTTCTTGGCAGATCGTGCTGTTCCTCTCCTTATCATCCACCCCAGACTTCTTTGTTTCCTGCTCCTGTTTTTTTTCCTCAGAAGCCATAGTGGCCTCCAGCTGTGTGATGTACTGTATTTTAGCAGATAGTCTCTGTCCCTTAACAAGCTATTTGTCTCCAGCTCTGCAGACTTTTGGCATTCCTTAACAAAGTTTCAAGAAACCATGGAGCACAATCATATTTTGCAGAAGTGCTGTACCCTCCTTACAATCCAAAATATAGGATAATTGCATATTTCATTTCTTGGCGTAGAAATAGCCCAAAAGACTCATCCATAAATGTAAATACAGAGGTTTTACCTTAAGATGATAACCACTAGTAATACTTAAGTACATAAAAAATTTCTTAACTACAGAGAAATACTGCCCAGCCAGTCCTTATACAAGTTTAAAGTGGTACAAATGCATCTGCATCAGTTTCATTTGACAAGTTTTAGCAAAATATTATTCTTTCACAGTAGTCCACAGAAAAAACTAGGTTACCTGGCTCCACTTGTTTATTTAAAATTTCACATCTGTACTACTAGCACTGTGTCCATGTGTTAGATCTACAACTATTGATTACATTTTCCCCAGAGAGCATTTACTACTACTGAGCACCCATGGGAACAAATTTCTCCGAAGGTCTAGGAAAAGTGCTTCTTCCTTGTATGTTAATTACAGAGTGTTTATAAAGTACTCCACGGATGCTAATGATGTATTCATCATGATCATGGAGAACATGTTTCTGTAGGGAACTTAATGAATATTAAAATCTGATTCAGTGTGCCCTGTGGTTTACCAATGTCCCATATTCGGTGCATTGAAAGTTAGGTCTTTATTTTTCATGTGTACATTATGGCATCTTTTTTCTACATCCCGGCTTATTATGAATTTTGGGTTGCAGGGTCAACCATTATATGGTGCTCCAGCAGCAAAAATCGAAGAGCATTTTTAGTAATTTTTGGCTTTTTGTTTATGGTGCATACCTACCTGTATATTTTGATATATGATAACATATGATGAATATATACAGGCTACAGGGCTGTGCAGTGTAGCGTGTCATATCCTTTTTTTTTTCAGCACAATCTAAGCAAAATGATGAATTTTATTTTATTTTATGAAAAAAAAAATCATTTTAACCAACTATATGAACATGACTGACAAAATACATATACCTGTATAGTGTACACATACAGTCAGCTTATTTTCACACATGATTCTTTTATGTTTATTTTTTTACTTAATTATGTGTTTAACACTAGAAGCGCCGAGCAGCGGTCATTTGACCGCAAGGGGGTAAAAAAAAAAAATACTTCACACTCGATCAATTTCCAGGACCCTCCTTTCATGACTTTTCCTAGTTCTGTGAGCTTAATCACCCTGTATGCTTAAATTTTTAAATTCGCACCAGTAAAAGCCAGTATAAAGCTATTTTGCTCTTATTTACGTGAAATCGCTGACAGCTGCGCGGCGGCATGACGTTTCCTGTCTTTTCCAACCTGCGATTCTCATTTCTCTCAGCAGATGGCGCAAGGAATCGCGCATACTATCTATGCGTCATTCAGTGCGTATGTGTAACTATCTCAGGTTTCATTCCATATATGCAGTTTATATATATACACATATATATACACACATATATATATATATATATATATATATATATATATATATATGCTTGCGTAAAATATCGACAATTCGCCATTCGTTCTGGTGTTGATAATCAGCGATATTTTATAAGGACATTTAGGGAATTTCGCTGTACTTAATTTTATAAGGTTTTGAGAAAATTAATTAGTTTGTTCGTTCTGTTAGAAGCTTCCGTGAAATTATCTCTAAAACAATATTGTTTTACATATTACATATGTAACGACCCCTCCTGAGGATATAAAGCCTCATTATTGAATGTAAATAAATCAGATCTACCACAGCAGATAATAAACTATGCTATGTCATAACCGAAGCAAACACCACGATTATGCC